>NW_026067948.1:2726786-3076223 GCF_014885135.2 Alexandromys fortis | reverse complement strand
TATATATATACATATAAAATCTGTGGGCTTTGTTCTTAGCCGTAACCTGAAAGTTGCTAGAAGGAGCCCTGAGAGTTCTGTTTCTGGGCACTTGTTTCAATGGTTTTTTTTCACCAGTACAAAAGTGGCAACTGACAGCCATCAGGGATGGCAGGAGTCTTTTAGTAAAATAAAATCCAGCTGGTGGGATAAATGTGGTTTGTAGTGTTCGAGCCATAGGGGAGTTGGTGGACATTTGTCAAGCTAGGTTAACAGTGGGTGAGTGGAAAATGGTTTAAGGTAATTTCCTAAATGGCAAACTGCAGTGGTAGAGATTTGCATAAATTGCAAAATGCATTAAAAGGCTCTTTCTTTGGCCACCTTCATTTTATTCCTCAATCCTTCTTTTGAATCACTTGGAAAATTAGTAGCTACAAAATTATATCCATTCAGTCTGGACCCTGGGAGCTACTTGGGAAGAGTGTTAGAATGAGCTGGACTTCTCTCCCCTGACTACTGGGCAGCAACCTTTGTCTCCTTACACTTCAGCTGCCTGTTTGCCATAAGGTCAAAAGCCTAATACCCTTGGAAAAGGGTCTTAGAAGCCCAGGAGGAAAGAGCATATTTTAGGTAGAGTCTAATGTAACACAAATTTAAAGGTGAAATCAGCATCTTACGTTCCATTGACTACTGTGGCTGGAGGTGCCAGGAGGCAGGAGCACCACCTTCACTGACATCCAGGCCAGTGCAAGGACCACACCCAGTGCCCAATGCAGAGATTGCTTTAACTACCAGAGGGAAAGGAAGGCTCTCAAGCCTGCAAAGGGATTCCATCATTACTATCCTGTGGGAATTTTTCTGATTCAGTATATCCGAGGTGGATAATACCTATTAAATCATATATCAGGTAAAAAGTCCATGTACTCTTAAAATATCAATGGAAAGACAAGTGAAGTATTCATGTTTTGCAGGTTCCGTGTGTGTGTGTGCATGTGCACGCGTGCACTGTATTTAGATCATTCCCACCTCGCCTACCTTTCTTTACCTCCTCCTGTGACCTTCCCACACACAGTTCTTTGATTTGAGACTTCTTTAGCAATTCTTGTTGAACACACACACACACACACACACACACACACACACACACACACACTTTCCGCTGAATCTACTAGTCTTGCAAAGCTCACCACTTAGTATTCGATAAACTCTGCCTATCAAGACATTCACGCGTAGAGAAAAATAATTCACTTTCTCTCAGCAGCCATTAATGCCTACTGCTCTTCATCTAGGGAGAGGACCTTGTGAGATTTCTCCCATCCACATTAAGATGTCAGCTGATGTCACTGTGCTGGTCTTGTTTAGCTGATCACGTTGTTGAAAAGTCATTGGTGTCACTTCCTGTCACAAATCAAGAATAGCCAATCTTCTGGGCTTCTGGTTAGAACCACATTAACCAGCCTCACAAGATGCTTCTAGGGGTTGTAATAGAGCCACAAATACCTTGGGAGTAGCCAACATCTGTCTAATTGTACTAAAGGAGTTTTCTAAAGTAGGGAATTTATCCTTTATACTATAAACCTAGCCAATTGCAGGTGGTTGATGTGGACATGGACCCTAGAAGTGAAAGTTCTATGTTCATTTTCATAGACTAGTGCAATTTCCACTACACTCTTGGTACTTGTCTTTATACCCACGTTTAAGTTTAGCTCTCATTATTCATCAAAGAAGCTTCCTTTTGCACATGCAGATTATTTTGCAGAAATTCACAGCTGGTCAAAATGCAGAGGACAACTGAGAACTCTAATTGAAGCATCTACAATGCAACCGCTAAATCTAAGGCTCCAGGGAATACATGGAAGAGGCAGGGGATGAAAGACCGTGAGAACTAAAGACTTAGGTATTTATGTTTCTATTAAACTAAAGGTGTCACCATTGATAAAGATAGTGGGACCATATCTGATGTGAGTCTCACTAAAATAATTTTTTTTGTTTGTGGGTGTGTGTGTCTAATTTTCATTTCTTATCCATTCACTAAGCTTCTAGAAAAGCTTTAATATAGTATTTGTAAATGAGGGGTAACTTTAAAATCTCTAGATATATAGTGTGACTTTATACATGTCCAAGATAAATCTTACCACTGCCTTTGTTCATTTATTTTCTAATACCTCAGGTTTGTGTTCTGTGTGAAGTCTGTGATTTATCAAATATGGTTTTATTGTGTGCCTGTGACAGCTGATGTGGGAGTGTCATCAATCTGTTGATTTCATTGGCTGAGCAATAAAGAAACTGCTTGGCCCTGATAGGTTAAAGCATTGGTGGGAGGAGAAAACAGAATAGGATGCTGGGCGGAAGAGGAAGTGAGGTCAGACTCTGCTCTGCTACCGGAGACTCCACAGCTCTGCTCTGGAGCAGAGACACCATGATGGACGGAGGCTAGACTCTTCCCGGTAAGCACACCTTGGGATGCTTACACACATTAGAAATGGGCTAGTCCAGGTGCGAGAATTTGCCTGTAAGGGCTAGAGTTCATGGGCCAAGCAGTTCTTAAATGAACACAGTTTGTGTGTTGTTATTTCGGGCATGAGCTAGCCAAGCGGCTGGGGTGTTGGGGACGCAACCCCACCGCCGCTCCTATTTCAACAGACAGCCTCTGTCATTAGGATTGATATTGGTATTATTGCTGAAATCATGTCTTACAGGTGTGAATTTGGGTCACTTTAGGGTTGATTCAATTTGGTAATAGGTAGCTTATGTTCAGCTGCCCCTAGCAAATGCCTGGTGAATGGATGGATTAAATGTTGCCACAATGAAAGACTGGTTCCAAACTGGAATATATTGTTAGTCCACATGTGTGTTAAGAAGATTAGTGGTTAAACATTGGCTATTGAGGTCAAAATCCAGAGTTTCCACAACCATATTTTACCACTTTCAAAATGGACAGGTTAGTTAAATCTCAACATACTTTTACTTATTTAAATAGCAAGCTCTAATAATTTCTTTCCAAAATGCTATAGCCAGTTACTAAGGATTACTAAGGTAGTATGTACATGTGCTTAAATCAGTGATATGGGATTCCTCTATGTATGCTATGATTACCATTAATAAATAAAGAAATTAATTTGGACCTATAGCAGGGCAGAACAGAGCTAGGCATGGAAAACTTAACTGAATGCTGGGAGAAGGAAGGTGGAGTGGAAGGAGAAAAGCGACATAGTCCAGAAGGTGACAGAGACTGGAACTTTACCTGGTAAGCCACAGCCTCGTGGCAATATACAGATTAACAGAAATGGGTTAAATTAAGATGCAAGAGCTAGCCAATGGGAAGCTAGAACTAATAGGCATAGCAGTGATTTAAATAATACAGCTTCTGTGTGGTTATTTTGGGTCTGAGCTGCCAGGCAGCTGGGAAACAAGTGGCCCTTCTTACGACAGATCAAGACTGGGTACATAATGAGAACCTGAACAGCTTCCAACTATCTTTCATTTCTTCAGCACTGCAGCCCCAAAAGCCTTCTGGGGCCATAATACTGCTAAAGTCCTGTATATAACACAAGATCTTTGAGTTTTCTTTATACTATATGGGCTGACAAGCCAAGCATCTGTGCCTGATAAACATTCTTTTTCTTTTGGGGGGAGTGTTGATTCATGGCAAGATGGTTTTTTGTTTTGTTTTGTTTGTTTATAGTTTTTTTTTTCTTTTTCCTGTCTTTATGGTGACCTTCAGGTTAATATTTCATGTTCACGTCTCAAAGACAACCTTTTTGTTGACTACAACACATTCATCATTCAAACTGCTGCAATTTGTAGAATGCTGCTTATTAATTTTGTTTTTATTGCTGTGTTTTTCTTTCCCTGATTTTATTAAAATCCAGAATATTGAATGGGCTAAGGGATGAGCTCCAGAAGGAATCTGAAGAATGATAATTGAATACACACTGAGCAGAGTGCCTAAATCATGTTAAAACAGTCCACAGTGTGGATGTCCATGCAAAGTTCCCTAATACTTTTATGTCACATATTAATTTAAATATATCTCTGTGAATCAATCTGTTTGTTTGCATGCTGTTGGCAAAGAATGTGCTTAGTAGTCATACATTCTCATATATGTTCCCGTGTAATTAGTAGATGGATATCACACACGTGTGGTCATTCCATGCACCATACCTTCTCCTCCATCCAAAGTTGACACTGGGATGATTATATCGTCTATTGCCCAGGAAAATATGTTCTGTGTGTTTTAACTATGAACCCTGCATTACAGAAACACAGGGACTAGGAGCATTATGTCTGAGGTATTCCTTCCTTCTGGTCCAGCTAGCAGACACACATGGTGCTGTTATCATGCAGATGATTATTAGACTCAAGAGCATTAGTCTTCTAGTATCTTGTCAGCCCTCTGAACATCTTCATACTAGGAAACTTACAAAGCCACAGAACATGAATGGTGGAGCTTACATTGCCCTGAGCAGCAGGAAAAACAGACAAAGACTGAGCAGTTACATAGGAGGGCAGTAGTGAGCAGGCTCAGCCGTGAACCTTGTAACTAACAGCAGAAGCATTATGTCTCTGCTTCCAACAGATCCAGGAGAGCGGTAAGATTATTATTAGCATGAACTAGAAGGACTGAACAATGTAACTAAACTGAAAAACTCCCTATTTTATGGATAAACGGAAAGGTCCATAACTTCCTTTGTTCAATTATGACAGAATTCTATCTCACTGGAGAGAATTCAGTAAGATCTCAGCTGTTTCATCATCTATAATTTCATCAGAGCAAAGACTGGAAAAGTAATTGTACCTCAAACAGCTTGGGTACATTCTGAAATGTACAAAGCCTCCATGTTCACAATAAACAGCCAAAAACTTCCCCTTTAGACCTGCTGACTAAATGTAGCCACAGGGCACTGGGGTGTTTATCTTTCTTAGTTGGGTGAGAGGTCACAGGCCTGTAACTGAACCATCTTGTCTCCTGTTATCTAGAAGTCAGTGAAGCAGATCACTCGAGAACCGTCCTCTAAATACTTAAGTCATAGTGTCTAGTGTAGCTCTTCTCATTAATCTGTACAGCATGTGTCCGCGATTATACAGACTCTATTAGGAGTAACTATTTTATCCCCGTTTGTTGGGGGGAGACGTGGTTTTATACTCCATTATATAAAGAAGGGCAGCGCTGCTATAAGCACAACCTCTTAGATAATATTTCAGTTCAAATACCTCAGACTTGATCTCAAGTGACCTTTTCATATTCAAGGAAGGAAAAATAAACATGTTCCCAATTGCTTGTTTTAAACAAATCAAACTGTTGTCAAATTTTCAGTTTTCTTTCATTGCTCAAAATATTGAAGATGCTGCATTTGTCATATGTCTTAGGAAGTTTCTTCTTGTATCTCACATTATTTGAATCCTTTAATGCTCTGGAAACAGTAAATAGGAGAATAATTATCATTTATATTGCAGATTAAGCAAACGGATTCCTCCATATAGCCAGGCTTTCAAAATATCAGAGAGCCAATGAGAGATGTAGAATACTCTTTTTATGCCTTTGACTTTATGTATTCTTGTTTCAATGGTCAATACTTGCTTAACTCCTTACCTGGCTATTTTAAATTCCTTTGTCATTTCCTTGGGAAAAGTGGCCTCATTTTCAGTTATAGCAGTAAGTGTCCTTGTTATAGGATATCCTTTGATTTTTATGGTATTTTTCTTCATAAAAAGTAAAAGACAGATTCCAAAAAAAAATGTGGCCAGTGCTTACTGTTGTTGGAAGGTAAAGGCTGTAAGTCAAGTGCTAAAAGATGACAAAATCATCTCTGCTTGTGAAGAGTGGGTCACAAGCTTAAAATTATTTTAGGATGGCCATTGCCAACAGTTACTTAGAAAATGCAGGAAATAGTCCTTTCTTTGAGTAGCCCCTCCTTTACTGCCTAGAAGGGAGTAAATGCACAGAGTTAGTTCTGTGGTGTGTGGTATGCGGTAGCTGGCAAACATATCTGTTACTGTGATTGTAGAAATCTACGTTTGTTTCCACTGTGAAAAGCTGAAGCAGACAAATGATCCTCTAAACACCATTGATGAATGATGGACCTAAATGTGAGGCCTTTTGCACTTTGAGAAACAGTTGACAACAATTTGAAGGGCAGTTGAAGCAGCTTTGAATTCTGGAAGAAGCCTTGGCTATTCATCTCCAGTAGAGTTGCCGATGGTTCATAGCCTGTATTGATTAAGGCTTTGCAAAACCAGACAAGCATCACCATCGGGAGTTTGTAGCTAAGTTCTCTCTGTGAGGAGACACTTCAGGATGGTAGAAGTCTCCAGATGTTGTATTAGTCCAAGGAGCTTCAAATAGTGTGGGTGGTGAGCAAACAGCCTTGGCTGGGATATGAACAGCTTTTGCCTGCATGACACTCCAATTAGTTCTTCTGGGAGTGCCTACGGTGGAACCATAATGGAAAAATTATTTTGATAGACATTCTTGGATTTTGATGACAACTGACACAATGCTGCTATCTTACTGCTCTAGAGAAGAGACCTCAGTGAGAGTAGTAGTTACCACTGAGAAAAGCCAGAGGATGTCTCTCAAGGAGACGAAAACACCTAATTCTAAAAGATGATTGTGAGAAAAAGGTAAGTCATTAGTAAATGTTCTATTTGTTTGGGTGTAGTAACCAACCTTGATTGATATGCTGTGGCCAGAGATATGAAAAAAAATATATAAATTGTCTTCTCATGCTGCTTTATTCTTTTTAAGGTTCGAGCAAAGGAATAATTAATACACACTGAAATGATTTTAGAGGTAAATAAAATATGGACTCTTTAAAGTGAAGCATTACACACTATACTTCACAGTAATAAACATCAAGTTTTTATCTTTAAGCACACATGCTAAGCTAATTGTTAACTCTTTCCAAATGTCACTCAGTTGTGGAATCCCCAAAATCTCCTTCACACACACATCATTAGATTTATGTATCAAATCCTTATATCTTAGTTCACCAGCGTCTCAAAGATTAGTGTTAGATGGGTACGTAGAATTTAACCACAAGCAAAGTTTAGATGAGGGTGAGTTCTACCGAGAATATTGAGAATATAGTACATCTCAGAGATTGTGCTTGGCTCTGGGAAGGCAATAACAAGTACTTGCCCTATCAAAACAAAACAGACAAAATGCACATGCACACACACACACGAAACCATTTTAAACTGTCAAGCAAAAACATCTTGATGTGATATCATAAGCATTACAACAATTTTAAGATTCCTTGGAATCCCTAAGCAAGAAAGAGTTCAAGTAAATTAAAGGGAAATTATTATAAGGGTAGTATGAACATTTAAACTTGAACTGTGAGGACTTTCCAAGAAAAATGAACAAATGCATGAGTTTCCTTAGGTAAAGAATGCTGTATAACTCGCCAAGGACCTGTGTGTAGAATTTCACATTACTAGTGCATAAATTTATCTGTCTAGTGAATGCTATGGGATGTCCTTCTGTATATGTGTTGCTTTAATTGGTTGATGAACAAAGCTGTTTCGGCCAATGACTTAGCAGAGCAAAGGTAGGTGGGAACTCTGAACATATATAGATAATAGTAATAGATAGATAGGTGATAGATAGATAGATAAGACAGTATCAAAGAAAAGCCATGTATCTGTCAAGGAGAATGACACCAGCCAGAACCTTCCCATACTGATAGGCCACAACCTTGTGGTGATACACAGATTAATAGAAATGGTTAATTTAAGATATTGGTGCTATCTAGAAATATGCCTGAGCCATTGTCCAAACAGTGTTGTAATTAATATAGTGTCTGTATTTTCTGTATGATTGTTCAGGTCTGAGTGGCCAGGAAATGAAAGAGCAGCCTCTGGTCACAATGAAGAAAGTGGAGGAAAAGAACACAATTCTGCACACATGTGTTTTGGAACTGTGGAGATGTGAGCATGATACAAAGCACATGGGAGGAGGGGAGACTTCTACATACAATCTCTTCATCTACAGAGGGGAAGGTGTGGATGGTTCATAAATCCCTGATATGTCTTTTGTCTTTTCAAAATACTTCACCTTTGAAATCAGGAAGCTTAATAGGCTTGTTCTACCCGAGCATGCCTGCTGTGAATGAGTCCCAGACCTGAAACGTGGAAAATATCACAAAGACTCTTTGGCTGGTTTCAGGATGAAGGTCACATCCATATTAATTGCCCTGATACTGAGGCCTTCCTGAAGACCACCTGCCAGAACATCTGGAGTTGTTGTTGCTGGGGCCTCCTACCCAGCACCGTTTCTACCTCTGTGCTGGCTTCAAAGGCTCATCAGGGCTGACATGAAGGACCTAGGAAGGGCATCTGCCTAGATTCATTGGTCCAAGCTAGGCTTACATTCCATAATGCTAACATTTAATTTTCTTACGTAATGACCTAGGAAGGAAAAGTGATCTTTGGACAAGCGTTCTTTGAAGAATATGATTTAGAAAATATAAAATTTTCTAAAGTTCAATCTAATTAATGATGAATATGAATCAAAATAATTCATTTCAATGCAAATAAATTGAGTGCAATTGCTTCACTGACCATATGTTACGGTAAAGTTTGATACTACCTGTCCACTTGATGGGGTGAAGGGAAACCCAGGTAATTGACTGAATGAGGAAGATCTATTGTTTTCACCTGTGGCATGTGGGCACTGTTCAATAGACTGTTGATATCTATCTTGCAATGTTTAACAAAGTTAAACTTGTCCTTTCTCTCCCCCTCCTCTGTGTGTGTGTGTGTTTGCTGAGATAACCATCACCTTTCACTCACCTTTGGACATCTGAACTCCATCCTAAAGAGTTCAGTGCAAAGAAAAGTGCATATTTCCTCCTGCAAAGCCACTGTAGGCATGGAGTTTAATTGATTTTTCTATATTGCTAAATAGAATGCAATTAGCATTTCCCATTAAAGTCACTTATTTGGAACAGAAATTTAATTCATATGATGTGGTTCAAAGTAATACTTGAACCGAATTGGGAAAACAAGGCATCCTCCTCAGTAGGTCTACTCACTACAAGATTCCTTGTGGGTTTCAGTGTGTTCAGCTCATGCCTCAGATAGAGAGTGTGGTTCACAGCATCATGCTTAGTCTTGGTTTCCAATTTTCTCACTATTGGTTTTCAGAAAATGTATTTTGGGAAACAATGGTGTAGATGCTCAGGGTTCATACAGATCTTGTATGTGTAACTCTCAGAATGATTGCAGCCTGGAAAAGATGGACACATGCACAATGCATACATGTATGTATGAATATTTAAAAATGATTCTGTCCTTCAGTAGTAGTGCCCCTTTAATATACAGCCTCCAGGTAGTGTTTCTTGCGTCTTTCCACAGCCTAGGATTGATAGTCTGCATGAAGTTTCAGTGTCTATACCTGCTTCTTTTATTATCTTTGGTGCAAAAACAGAGAGTAAGTGAGTAAAAGGAGAGCAGAAAATTCCAGGGTCAGTACTATATTCCTATGTTCATTTAAGGAAGCAACCAATGCCTTCCCTCAACCAGGCAGTAAAGATGTTTGTGGGTTAATAATAACCAATGAATCTTGTCCATAAGACTTACATAACCTAGTGAGGAATGCTGGTTTTCTTCAAGAATATCATTGGGCACTGACCGAGCACTGTTAGCCATGAAAAATCAGAACAAAACAAAACAACTTAATGAATTAGTCTGGAAAGGTGTGTACTCCTTTTTCACTGCTTTGAAAATATTCAAAATCCTTGTCAGAAGAGTAATTTGTGTAATTTGTAATTTTTCATTTTACTTGAAGAAAATTTTAAAATCCATGCCTTCATGAAATAAGAATTTTCTGAGCTCTTAATATCTTTTGAAGAATCAATTTCTAAGGGATGTTGCAGCTGAGTATGTGATTTTCATAACAGCAATTTCTTTTCAAATCAGAATCAGCTTTCTTCTTGCTGATCTAAGATCTTTGTTTAAAATAACTTTTTTGTTATATTTGGCTTTAGATTCCTTGCATTTAAGACTTGGGGGTGAGATGGCAGTGCTGTTTAGAAGCCTCTGGCAACTTCAAGAGGTAGAACATAGCAGGAAGAAGTTGAAGTTGAAATAAAGTTCTTGGCACTTTAGTTTATTCAGGCCCTTCTATACCTCGGCCTCAACTATCTTTCTGTTGTAGGACCCGTGCCACCTTGGTGTTCTTAAACAGGAAAGACATAGAATTCACAGAGCCAGAGAAGATAAACTGGACCCTGTAAAGCTAGTGCCCAAAATAAATATTTCTTACCCTAAGGTGTATGTATAATGCAAGTTGTGACAGCAATAATAAGTACTTATATATCTTCTTTTATTTTTCTTCAAAATGTATTCAAATAGTCCCAAGGAAAGATAATTGAACCAACCAGGAGGTCAGACAGAAGATCAATTTGAATGTGTCCTTTCATATAATGGAAAGGGAGAGACGTTGGTTTTGGAGGTAGAAAGGTGAGGATAGAGTGGGTTCTGATGAAGGTAAGAATAAGGAATCAATTTGAAGAGAAGAAAGAAGGCTGCCCAGGGTCACTCCTTTCTAGATTTTCTCAATCTGTGGCCCTCCCTACTTTTCTAGACTTTATACTTTACATAGATTCTAGAAAACGATGAAGTTTCAACACTGTAATCATGGGAGAAGTGCAAAGTTTATTGTGCAGAAACCATTACTGAGGCTCACACATATTCCAGGACCTAGACTAGAGTTGTTTGTTCCCCATTTTCATTCTACCTTAATTTAATCACAATATAAGAGCTCATGTTTCTTATAAATGTAGAAATATAATCACAAATTAAGACAACATTCTAAAATTAGTGGGTCAGGCAGCATTATACATATTTTATAGGATTAAGTAAAGGGAGTTCTTCTATCTGCTTTTCAACTTGATTTGGTGATGTGTGATTATTTCTGAGGAGATGTGGCCATATCTCTTTATCCCAGACAAGGCATCGACAGCCACAGATAGACACAAATCCCCCAGAGTTGGGTTGAGTGTCCCATTGTGTTTCCTCAGGTAACTCAGAGAAACAACATTAAAGGATAATTTATAAGAATGCATGAGACTCAAAATCAGCTCAGCATGGGTGAACACATCTACAGTTTTCTCCTTAACTATCTTTGGCCAATCTCACATAAATCCACTGATTTTGCTCTCCCCCAGCTATTGGTTCTGAAAACAGAACTTTAAGAAGGCACCTTGTGAGTCTTGTAAGTTTCACCAATTTTCCGTGTCTGTTGTTTGCTTAGTTTCCAAAGTTTTATCAGTCTCCCTCGTTCCTCAAGTAGAGAATGCTTACATTTGAATGAAATAGCCACAATTCAGTTTTAAAGCTCTTTGTAATTTAATGTACGTATCTCATCAGGTTAATTTATACCACAAATCATTCTAAGTTTGTTGCTGTATATTGTAAAGGGTATTTAGCATGAAGAATAAAATAGGCATTATGACATGCTGCCCTTATGGAGTTTTATATTAGAAGGGACACAAACAATAATCAATAAATATGAGGCAGTATTGGTTTAACACTTCTTTGGTAAAGAGACAGAAATTGCAGTCAAACTTTCCCTAATCTAAAGCCTGCCTATTCTATATTTATCCACCTCTAAATCAGAAAAGGAAAACAGGGTCATTAAAATGAGGTCTCAACGGGCGTTGGTCTGAATTCTGTCGCTAAAGGCAAGATATACTAAGTTATGAAGAGATTTCTCAACTGTTATACAGTCACTTGGGTTTAACTTGAAAAAATCCACTCAGTTTTCTGGTTAGAATGGAGCCTTCACAGCCCTTCTCTCAGATGGAGGCATTTGTGATCTGTATTTTCAGTAGACTTCTCAGGTCCTTGTGATGCAGGTGGCTTGTCCTCCAGACTCTGTAAGATTCATTTGATAGTAATGAGTTCTACAAAATGCTAGGGCAGTGTTTCCATTAGGGTTTCTATTGCTGTGCTAAAATACCATGACAAAAGCATTGTTTGAAGGAAAAGGCTTGTTTCAACTTACATTTTGTAGTCCACCATCCAGAGAGGTCAGGGAAATAACTCAAGGCTGAAACTTGGAGGCAGGAATAAAAGCCATGGAAAAGTGTTGTGTATTGGCCTCATCGTGGTCTGCTTAACCTGCTTTCTTATACACCACATTAGCATATGGCCAAGGCTAACGTCTCCCAGAGCCAGCTGGCTTCTCCCCAAACAATCACTAATTCAGAAAATGCAACACAAACTTGCCTACAGGTCCATCTCTTATGGGTGTTTTCTTAGTGGAGTTTACTCTTCCCAGAGGACTCTAGTTTGTGTCAAGTTGACATCAATCACCGCGCATGCAGACAATGAATAATAAGGGAATCAGTCCATCAGAGAAGAAGACCAGCAGGCCCATAAAGTGCCGTCCCAAGAGCAAGCTTGGGACATTTTGCTCTTCTGCTTTTCAGTGCTAACTGAACAACTTCTGTGGATAAACAGCTGACGCCTATTCAAGCTCAGCTCCTAACAGTTTAGTGTTTCATTCAACAATGAGGGACACATTTGCTCCTGCCCCCATCAGAAGACTTCCAACAGTGATTTACAAACTTGAAAGCTTTCTATCCATGGCCAAATGCTAACATTAGACCAAGCAGACATATTTTACTTTGGTGCAATGCTAAAGGCCAAGAATATGAAGCATCTCCAAGCTCTCATTAAGGTCGTATACACAGAAATGGAGAGCTTTCCAGTTTCCAGTAAAGAACTCAAATACTTTAATTAAAGTATATATTCAAATATAGTGCCTAATATATACCAATATCTGTATGTTCTTATCCTCAGGAAACAATAAGGCAGTAATGATGACCTCGTCCTAAATAGAAAATATAGTAAGAAAAATGCATTATAGACACCTTGGAAGTCCTGTACTATTTTTGAAAAGTTCTTTGGGAATCACAAGGGGAGTGTGGGCAAATGTCTCTATCGATGACACAGATGACTAAGGACGTCACCTTTTTAAATGCATGGCCTTTAAAATTATTTATTTTATTCTTCAGATTATACTGTATCATTCCTCTCTTCCTTTTTGTTTTTTTCAAGATCTCTCATATACCCTCCTTACTTTCTTCAAATTTATGGACTCATTTTTCATTAATTGTTGGTACATACATATATGTATATACATACACATGCATAAATACATAAATGCAACCTGATAAATCTTAAAATTAATGTTATATCTATGGATATGATTTCAGGCATGACCTTTTGATATTGGAATACCAATTGCTCTTCACTGAGGAAGACTACTTTTCACAGATGAGTGTAGTCCTTACTGCTCATTAAGGAAATGTCCCTTTGCAAGAGACAGAGACAACCACTGTAGAAAAACCACAGCCAGTCTAAATGCAGAGGTTTGGAGCCCAGTCCAATGGATAGATCTATGGTATAGCTCCCATGTCTCAGAGTCAGGGAACACTGCAAAAGAGGGGGGTAGCAAGACTGCGAAAGTCAGAGAATCGGGGAGTTCTCTGTGAGGTTGTGTTTCCTGGGTAGGTATGAGGACATGAATAACAGACATGATAACGTGGAAGAAGTGGAGGTCTCAACCCTACACAAAGAACTACACACATCCAAGGAATGCTGAGAACTGCAAAATAGTGTGGATTTTGGCTGGGATTCAGTTGTCTTAAAATTATTGTAGCTTAGCCGGGTGATGGTGGCGCACGCCTTTAACCCCAGCACTCGGGAGGCAGAGGCAGGCGGATCTCTGTGAGTTCAAGACCAGCCTGGTCTACAGAGCTAGTTCCAGGACAGGCTCCAAAGCCACAGAGAAACCCTGTCTCGAAAAAAAACAAAAACAAAAACAAAAAATTATTGTAGCTTGTATGGTCTGGAAACATTTAAGATTATGAGAATATCAAAGTCTGCACAACACAATATGTTTTCTGGTGTATCTCATCCCATTGGTGTCAAGGTCAGGAAAGGGCAGTGAAGGTGTCAGTACTTACCACCTGGTGCTTCCCACAGACTTAACACAATCTTAAACACCGTGTTTGCTAAAATTTAAAAGACAGGAATAAGTGTTAATCTGTTTTATGATAAGTGTTAATTCTGTTTTATGAAAACTTCCCCCCTGTTCTTCTAAAATAAATCAAATAAAACCATTTTTTTTCTGATTTTCTATTCAATATCTTCCTTTCTTTCCCGATTAGTCAGCTGATCACAAACTCCTAGTGGATTCTGGCACAATACTTAACTCATAAATGCTTGGAAATGATTTTCTTCTTTTTTATAGCGAAGTTCTGGGTTTGTTGAGGGTAAACAAATTATCTTCCACAACCCAGCAAGTCGGCTTAGTATCTACCATGATCGTTAATTAAAGGAAAACAATAGTAAAAACTACAGAGAGATGTATGCATTACAACCAAATTAGGAAAAGATTCTTCCTCTGCAAAGGTTCAATGACCACACCTCAAGTGTGTATTTTGTGTAGTAACAATAGGGTTAGCATTCACAGATGATGAAAGGTATGCACAATTCCCCTTTGTCTCTGCTCTGGTCCTGCCAAGTAAGCCATGCACTGTTATCCTGTTAGATACTGTCATCTCCTAAGGGAACCAACATGGTTTATTAAAAAGGATTCTCTCTGCTCTAAGACACAGTCTTGATCTCATGGATAATTGCCCTCACCTGCAGGTGGGTTGGAGGTAGGGATTGTAGGAGGGATGAGCAGATAGCAGAGGAGTAGAGTTTAGAGAGCAGGGGGCCAGTGAAGTTGGTGCGGAGGAGTGAGGGGTAGAGGAGTATGGGTGGAGGCGGGGTGTGGAGTAGGGGGATGAGGTGGTCTTAGGGAAGCTGAGGTATTTCTGTTCTGCAAGGCTTTTCTCTGCCTGGAATCCATGTTCCTGAAGGCTCTGTACAATGATTCATCTCTGTGTTTTCAGGCTTGTGGTTCCCATGAACAGTCAAAGCTCCCTCACAAAAGTAGCAGGCTATTTTTGTAGAAGGAATGGAGGAAGACAGGAAGGAAGGAAGGAAGGAAGGAAGGAAGGAAGGAAGGAAGGAAGGAAGGAAGGAAGGAAGGAAGGAAGGAAGGAAGGAGAGTGGGGGGAGGAAGGAAGAGGGAGGAAGGAGGGAGGGAGAAAGGGAGGGGGAAGATAGACTCCTGAGTGTACGCAGATACTCTGACAGGTGACAGGGTAGACTTATTTAATGGCTGATGAGGTTCCATTCTGTATAGCAAAAGCACACAACACTCACTTCTGTGCATGGTGAGCCAGCACTGTAGCTCAGGGTCTGGCATTTGCTGTCTGACCCCCCAATTCCTTTAATTTTCAGTGTTCATGTTAAAAGCCACCTTTATGCCACCACTTGCAGACTCAGGATCACACAATGCATGAGACTTTGGTTCATTTTCTTTTCATCTTTCTTTCCCAAACAGCCCACTGCTCGGTACACCCTGTGAGCAAGATGGAGAGGAATGAGTTGTTTTTCAAACGTTACCAACCTGTTTTCTGAGTCTCTGCAAGTTTGTGGTTCACTCAGGCTTAACTTACAAAGTGGCAGATCTCTCTCTTCAGGGCAAACACATCATAGCCATGTTTACAAAACCACCACAGCCATATTCCTAGCCGCCTCTTAGAGTTGATTTATTCCCCCTTGAGCTCAAGGAGGCGTGACTAAGCCACAAGGCCTGCAGGAGGCTAGAAGTCTTTTAATAGCTATGGAGCCTTGTTCTAGCAGTAGATTGATTAAAGTAGTGCCGTCCTTATAGTTTACTTTATACATATGAAAGCAATCTTTACATACAGAAATGAAACTCCTTTCTATCAGCCAGCAGACAGGCACCTTTTCGCATTATTTAGCTGCAAGAAGTATTCAAACAAAAATCCAGAACTTCTGATTGTGTTTGGGCACATAACTTTTATTTTGACCTTGACTTTGCTCATAAATAACTGTTATATAAATAAAATATAATAAATTTATGTACTTAGTGGCATAAAGTGTCTACACCTCCAGCAAAATAGCAAAAAAAAAAATAATTAAAAGAAAGAAAAGGAAAAAAAATCCTCTGAGTTTTGTTTTCAGCTTTATTATTATTTACTTTGATTTAATCTTCAGAAAACAAATGGAGTAAATTTTATAATGTGCATTTGATGAATGCTGAAATCTCTAAAATAGTCTTTACATTGTATTTCCTCTGTACTCTCGCTTTTGAATCCTGTCAATTTACTTCTGCTGTAGCTAGTACTGAATGGATGTGGGAAGGGTAAGGACCCTGTTTTCCACTCTTTTTGATCACTTCCTTCAGCCTGCTGCTATGATTAGATGGCTTTCTATTCTGGAAATATACCAAGCTGTTTACTCCACTGTGTTTTTTCTAAGGTTGTCATTCCAATTTAGATGACATCCATTGTGAAAAATCCCTATTTCTAAAAGATGCCATGTAGTTTAGGCACAGTGCCCAGAGGCTTCTGGGCTAGAACTGACCTGAAAACCTCCCCTCTGAAAACTAGGTTTCAGCCACCAGATGACACATGCAAGCTTGCAACAGTCCTACCCAGGTATGACACACAGCACGGCACAGTCATCACGAGCATGCACTAGTGGTGCACACCTTAGCAGAAATCAGCTGCTCTCGAATTGAACTTTAGACCCCCTAAATGATAGGGAAATCATGTCTGGTACTGAAGTCATGAATCTTCCAGAAGAACCTACAACGACCATTTTACTAAACCAGCATAATCTCTAACTGCAACCTAAATATTTTCTTTTATGTACACAATTAAGTGTATGCACTACCCCTCATCAAGGAAACTTCCTTTTGCAACTGAGGGAGACAATCATAGAAAACCACAACTTATCAAAATGCAGGGTTGTGAAGCCCAGTACCGGTGGATTCATTTATAACCCTATCTTCTACAACAAAGGAAGGCTCAAGGATCCTCGAGAAAAATGGTTTTGAATAGTGACAAGTAACAGAACATGGTAGTGTAGCTGATGGAAGATGAAGCAGGAGGTTTATTCCTTCTACTGAGCAGTTACTATGACAACCAAGTAATTAATAAATTGGGCTGTGATGGCAGCTGGAGGAAGAGTTTTGCAAGCAGGTTACACAGCTAATGTACCTCACAGTGATTGGACATTGGGATTAAAACTCTGCTTTGATTTTTGATGGATACAAACACAGTCAGACCACACCACTCTACTCATCTCTCCCATCCCTGATATATTTATTGGCAGGGCTTGTTGACCTTGCTTCTCCAGCACAGTTTCAAATCCATGTGGATTTTCCTCCATCCATCTTTGGTTTGATCTGTATCATTTCTTAATGGAACCATGAAAATATTGTTTCATACAGGATGTAATCTAAATTGGAAGGACAACATTAGCAAAATCATGATAGAGATGAAATAAAGTACTTGGTAAATTCCCAGAATAGAAAGTAGGCTGAGAAAAAAGTGACCCTGCAGAGGAGTGGAAAACAGGGACCCTTCCCAACTCTGCTCAGCCATAGTTTCAGCTGAGGCAAAATTGACCAGGGGGTTCAAAAGCCAGAACACAGAGTGTATGCAATGTCAAAACTATCCTAGTTTAAAACAAGTTGCTTTAAAAAAAATTGAATTTAAAATTTGGCTTTAACACATGGGAGGGATCTGATGCAGACTCTGTACGTATTGGATGCAGGATTAGGAGCTCCCACACCTGATTCCAGTTCTCCCTTTGGTGCTCTAATGATGGGGTGTCCTACACCTATGCATCATGAGTATCTGATGTTAGAGTGACCCCCATCCCTCGCCATGAGATTTGTGAGACAGGCAATGCATGATTTCGTACATTTTCCAGGAAAGCCCTGAGAAAGAGTTTATTATAATTAAATAAGAAAGAGTTTGAGTCAAATCCGGCTAGACAAAAATACTGGGAACACGTGAGAGGAAGGACTCAGGGGCACTGGTGTCAGCTGCTGATTTTGCCTGTGACATTGATGGTCACTGAGTTAGAGGTTTCATGTTATGTTTTAGAATGAAGGTTTATAATGTAAGATAATGCATGCATTGTTATTAAAAATAACCCCAAGTTCAGCAGGTGCAATGTAGTACGAATTCCATTCTGAGTCTACAGTTTTGTTGCAACCACCTGGAGATCTTACACCTTCCGGCAATGAGATCTCCTGGGGCACAGTTCTCACATCTGTCCTTGGACGCCATATGCACACTAGACTGTACAGCAGAGGGAAGTGGGGTGCACAGCAAATTGTTTCCTGTTGTGCATTCTGGCATGATTCACTGCCAGGATTAGTTTTTCTTTATTGCACCTGAAAGAATTCAGTCACTGGTTCACTCAAGTTCTAAGAAACATGTTATGTCCAGAGTCTAAGGAGCGGGGGTCACCGTTCATCCTGAACTTAAATATTTTGCAATAAGATAGATCTGATGTGCTAGGCATCAGGTGCCACAGACTTGACCACAGTTTTCTCGATTTCTAAATTTAAGAACCCTTGGCAAGCATGGCTTCTACAGGCCTATCACTGCACTGAAGAGGATCATTACTCTCTCCCCTCTCTCTGAACTCAAGGCTGCGTTCCACACTGTGAGTCTGGGATGCTGTGCTCCCAAGGCTCTGTACTATTGGGTCTCTGGGCAAGTCTTCCGATCAGAGCAGACATATCTGCCCACAAGTTCCCATCTCAAATCCAGCCAATTGCATGGTCAGCCTCGAATTTCACTTTCATTGGCCAGTTGTGGGAGAGTCTTGTTGTGGGTTCCCTTCCTGAAAACAAAACTGAACTTTTGGCTGTGAGTTTCAGTTTTAGCAGAGGAAACAAAGTCTTTTGTCCTTCACCTGCCTCTGTGGAGGAAGAGTCGAGCCTTGTTGCAGAATCTGAGAAAAAAAAAAAAAGGATAGAGACATTAGTTGAAAATATCAGGATGTTTTTCCGTGTTTATAGTCATCTGTAGACCACACTATACTTCATTTTGGGGATGATTTCTGAAAGGTACAGAGGAGTAAAAGTGTGCACATGGAATGTAATGGTACAAAACAATTCGGGAGAAAAGACAGCCTCGGCCCCACGACTGCAGCTATACCAGGTTAGCAGAAAATAATGGCAATAGTTGACAGATTTTAAGTTCAGGCATGTTCTATGCATGATCACGTCCATACAGACTTTCCAGAGCATGTGGAGACATCGGCGGTCATTATTCTGATTCTTCGTTTTCCTCATGGAATCCCACCCGTCATACTGTGAAGGACTCTCACAGGGCGGCTGTTGACGTGCACAGAAACGTCATTGTTGATATGGTAAATTTCCACTGTCAGACTTTTCCAGATCATTTCAGGCTCTCGTTCCATGTGGAGTGCTCCCACTTGCACGTTCTAAGAAACCACTCTTCACATCTACAAACACACTCACAGGATCCTGGCGTAATATTTATTTCATGAATTTGGTGGTTTATTGAATATTTAATTGTCCATTTAAACATTGAGGGATGAGTTATATAAAATATAATATGGTAAGATAAAACACAATTTTTTAAATTAAAACCTAGCATCCATCTCCCTAAATCTATTATCTGTCCAACTATTATCTCTTCATTCACGTATCATCTATTCATCAATCAATCAATCAACCAATCAATCAATTAATCAATCAGTCTGTCTGCTGCTATCTCCAAATGGTTGTGTATACCTATGTCTATATGATTTATATTCCTTTAGCTTCTCTGTGCCCTTGTGCCATAAAATGAATGGTCTCTACTCTGTCCCAGAGGAAAACAAGGCTTGGGTGTGTTTCTTCCCAGAGGGACTGGGCCTGAGGGCTTCCATGAATGTGATAGCAACCATGACACATGGAGAGGCTCACATTTTCAACTCCCTGCCCCAGAATTCCTCCAGCTTCTCATGCTCGCTGTGACAGATCCTAGCCCCTCTCATCCACTATCTCCATTTCACTGCTTCCTTTCCCTTCTTTAACTGAGAAAGGACATACATAGCCCTCCTTTGTACTTCCTCCATAGTGCATGCTTTTATGAAAATCACAAAACCCCTACTTTTTCCTAGTTTTTAGTAAATATTTCTATTTTCACCTTCTGTGTACTTATTTGTTCCTTTCTTCAGAATTAGAAAACCAATCGGATTCTGTACTAATTTTAGATAGAAACCTTATTTTTAATTATTTTGTTATTCTGCTTTAAATTTTCAAATTGAATATCCCCTATTCAATAAATTTTGTCACTTACTGTGGTCAAAAACAAAAGAATCCAATTCCTGGGGAAGCGATACAAACAATACAACATATCTCCTCACTTTCTTCTCATAGTTTTCAGATGATCTTTACATTTTTAAGCCCACATTGTGACTTAATTTCTGACAACCACGTCTGGAGAGTGACTGTTTCCTTTCTTTTCTGGGGAGGTAAATGTGAGGGTTTGGCTCTAAAGACTGAATGATTCTGCTGCACTTGGGAGCTGTGTCTGCGCATCACAAGCAGTAGAAATATCCAAAACATTATGATGTTTTCAGCTTCTCTCTCCCCTCCTTGTCACCGTGATTCTAATCCAGACCATGGACTTAATTTCTGTTCTGCTTCCTTCCTTGGAACGGAGCAGTCTAAAGATAGGTTTTATGTCAGACCCACCCCCTTTTAAGTGTTTATTTCCTCTACTGTTGCTATGAATGTCCTTTAATTTCATTTTCTCTTGGGGCCCGATCATCTAAGACTTGGCCTTTTCTGTTCACAATGTGTGTGAGATAAAGTTCCTCATGCAGTTTCAAAACTGCACTCTTGCCTTCCCTTCCGGTCTCTGCCTCCCTTTGTTGTAATAATACCTCTCATGCATCATTCTGCATGTGGTAGTGTTTCTAGCAAGTGATTTCCAGGATAGACAATTGGGATCTTAAGTGTTTTCTTTCCTGATTGAAGGAAGCTTCTGGAAACTGTTGTTCTCTGGGTTTCCTAAGAAATATTTATTTGGTTTCATTTCCTGCAAAGCTTGTCTTCCGAGGAACATGTTCACTGCCTCTATTCTCTTTCAATTTGGAGACATTTTTATAAGGCCAGTGTCTGCAGGTCAGCTCCTTCATCATTCTTCCTGGCGGTGCCCAGCAGCCGGCTCCCCTCTCTCTGATTCAGTTAGGAAAGGCAGGCTGACCACACACAGCTGGTTCAGGACCTGTGAGCATGCAGCGCAGCTCTGCTTTGGGTCTGATGACCCAGGCTGAGTAACATCTGTGGCCTCTTTCTTATGGGATCAGCAATAGCACAAGGAGGGACATAAGTCCCCTGGGCATCCCCATCACTTCCTTTGACTTTCATGAAGAACTGGCTTTGGGCTGCAGAGTGTCCCTGCATACAAAACCCTATTATTTTGTGTGATGATTTAATATCACACGATGGTTTTAGTCTCTACATGAAAGAAGAAAACTGACTGCAGTTGGGCATAGCTTCCTCCTCTGGAAGCTTAGACCTTTTTCTAGTGTGTGTGTGGGAATAGTTGATTTTCTATTTTCTTTGACAAACTAGGAGAGCCGGGTGCCACCTTGACTGTGGTAGTCTGGTAGTTTCATAGGTTTTAATTGTCTGACCCGACTCCTCCAGGGTTCACTGCGGTCACCTCTGGTACCTGACTTGTGTGACAAGCTCACTCCTCTGCTTACCAAGTAATTTCTAGTTCATGATAAACTTTCCTTTTCTCTACTCTTTCTGGTAGGTCAATCCTTTAAATTTTTGAATGTCTACATCATTTGCTATTGACTTTGTCTAACAGCATTTTCAAATATATCTGCATCTCAGGTTGTTACTTCACTCTCACGTTTCCCCTCCCCTTCATTTGTTTTATAAGACTTGTTTTTAATGCCCCCCTTTTAAATATAATTTGTTTAATCGTTTTACGATTTTCACTTAGTGAGCTCTTTCCGTCCAGATTCTATTCATTTGTAATGCTATTTTACCACCCAGCTCTTTCTTTTTGATTGTTTTTCTCAAGTGTATCTTGTGAAAACAACGTGTTCCTAAATCATTTTTTTTTGGCTCTTCACTGCAATCTGAGAGCTTTTGTCTTTAATCAGAAAGGTTAATCTGCTCAGAGCTGTTATAATCACCACGCTCTTAGGGTGTCTACTTACACTGGATTTTAAGCTATCATGCAGCCTTTCCTTTCATACTTTTCTTTCTTACTGGAAATATCAATTAAAATTAGACTTTTTATTTTGAAAGTTGCTTATTTAGCAATCTGACTAAGGCACAGACCAAGGCATATCTTGGTCTCTAGGAGCTAGCTAGCACTGTGTGATGTGGGAACTTGGAAGATTACCATTAATCTATCTGAGTGTGTCTGTACTACACCTGTGCATTAAGCTGTCACTAGTGATTCTAGGATACTCTGTCTCAGTATGCTGTGGTTCACTCTAGGATTTAGTGTGTCTGGGCCACACATGTAAGGGCAACTCATAGGAACTTGTTCCTTCCTTTCAGCTTGTGGGATTCGGAAATGGATGTGAGGTTGCTCACTAGGCTCAGCACCTTTACACACTGAGACATCTCCCAAGCCCAGTTCCCCATTTTTCTATGCCCTGGATGTTTGTTATTTTAAGACCTTCAGGAAAAGATAATCAGCTTATGCTGCAGACAGTTGAGACTTAATGTTTGAGGTAGTGTGTAATGAGCAGGCAGTAGCCAACCAAACTCTCTGATGCTGATGGCATTTGCTCAGTCCAGTTTGAAGAGGTTCATTCCCTTTTTTTAATGTGCCTGCTATTTCCATTGCTGATCTTTCTCACTGCTTCCTTGGATACAGTGAACATTGGTCGCATCCAGGGTTACATGATCTTCCATTACCCCTGGTTTAGAGTGACAATCTTGGTTGTAGTTTGAGAAAGCAAAATCAGAGTGATCATATTTTGGTGTAGGAGGTCCTTCTGTCTTTGTGATGCTTTCATTGGTTAATAAAGAAATTGCTTTGGGTCTGCTGATAGGGCAGAACATGGTAGGTGGAGAAGACATAACTGAATTCTGGGAGGAAGAAAGCAGAGTAAGGAAGAAGCCATGGACCCATTGCTGGAGATAGACATGCTGAGACTTGACTAGTAGGCCATGACCTCGTGGTGATACATAGATTAATGAAGATGGATTAAATTAATATGTAAGAGTTAGTCAATAAGAAGTTAGAGCTAATGGGCCAAGCAGTGATTTAATTAATACAATTTTCGTGTGGTTATTTCAGGGCTAAGCTAGCTGGCCGGCTGGGATGAACAAGCAGGCCCCTCTTTGCAACAATATTTCACGGCGCTTGATACCTTTGATCCACTGTATGACTTCTCCAGATAGCACAGCTAGGTCCTGGATAAAACAAAATGGTGAAGGGTCAAGAAAAAGTGGTTTAAAAGATGCAGATATGATTCTGTCTCCAAACAGACAATTGTTATATGTAGTCCTTCCCTGTTAGTTTGAGTATCTTCTTCAGTGTTTTCTGGGTCTCCTAAATTTGCTGAGCTGAGTTTCTCTAGTTTTTAGGCCACAGTCACACTAACTGAATGCACTGAGCATCTTTTGAACATGGTGTTTGTCCTGAAGGCAGAGTATACAGGTGAGCTGTGTGCAATGCTTTCTTTAGATAAGGCCGAGGAGCCTGAGGTACTGCCCTACCCAGTGGCTACAGCTCAGTCTTCCCAGGAGGCTTCACAGGGGATTTCTTGTAAGTTTCCCATGCCTTGTGTTTATAGCAGTCTTATCGCTTAAAGGGTGTAATTTTTTCCCTCTTCTACCAGACAGCATCCTCCTTGGTGTAACAGAATATTCTGTCTCAAGTACCAAGATGTCTCATAGCAAAATTCTCAGGACTAAGTTAAGATAGCTAAATGACTTCCGTATCAGATGCCTCAAGGAACACAAATGGCTAAGTGAACAGGACACATCATCCATCTTTAAATGGAATGCCCTGAAATGGAGAAGTTGGTTTTTTTCAAATGTAAAATTTTTTTGAGAACTGGAAAATATTCTCTTGCTTTTCAATCATATAAATTAGCTCCGCTGAGAAAGTGCCATCCCACAGTTGTTTACCATTTCCCCCAAAGGCTTATCTGAGCATCGTGCTGCTTGAATGTCAAGTGCAGTTAATGTTTGGTTTCCTAGAGGGTTGAGTCAGGCTTAGACAGAAGGCGGGTGAACAAAAACTACCAAAAGGAATTGTTTGTCCTTGGAACCGTAAAAGTGAGTTCCGACAAAATCAACTGAAATTATCAAAATTGGAAAAAAACTGGATGGAAAGATGAGAGAAAGGAGACATCCTGCAGATATGTATAAAAGCATGCTATTTCAAGATTGTTAAAAAATTTGATTACTTGGTAAATTTTGCACTCATACAAAAAGACATTGCACCATACCCAATCGCCCTCTCCTAACTCATCTCCGATCTTCTCTCAACACCTACGGATTTCAGTTCTTCCTCCTCTTTCCCTCAATAGCACAGCACACTAACTAGTGAAAGGACAAAACCAACTACCAACTCTGTTTTGTGCTAGGCACCCAGGTGCCTGTCAGCAGAGTGGGAAGTTCCCTAGATTGCAGTCAATCAAAGAGTCACCTATACCCCTTATGCCCATAAAAATAGATTTGTGGGATTTTTGTCCTTATAAACTCCACCTAAGAGGAGGGGCATCTCCTCTGGTCCCTGTTGCATCCCTACCGTGATTTGCACTACAGAATTCAACCTTGCTTTTGCATTTTGGTGAGTCTGTGTCTCTGGTGGTCTTCTTGAGGTCCCTACGACTTGGGTACTACATTAGCAACAGCAATGATATCTGACATGACTACATGGTCACATTTTACTATTAATTGATTACTAACTAGCTGGACATGGTAGTTTATATTTGTTATCACAGGAATCAGGAGGCTGAGGCAGAAGAATAGCCATGAATTCAAAGCCAATATAAAGGACATAGTGAGTTGCAGACCAGCCTAGGCTACAGAGGGGACCCCTATGTCTAAGGACAAATAAAGAAAATTTTGAGTAAAGTGAAACCAAGGCTGTGTCCTATAGGGGCAGTAAATTACCCAGAATTACTTCTACTAGGATTTATGTTAATTTAAAAGGAACAGTGCAAAACATTTTAAATATATTAACAGCTGCTGTTATGACCGTGACCTACAGTAGAAGTGGATGCTGATGTGAGCAATTACACAATCCTCATGCCCCTCTTTAGGGTGCTGATGCCGTCCCAAAGACTGCCTGACCCTGAATAAATAATGTGAAGTTGCAAATTTGCCTGTTTCCTACATCTTCCTGTTGCTTTTTAAGCTTCTATTTTATTTTGTTCTTTTCATTCATATCCTCAAGTGATAAGTGTCCATGTTTTACATTTTAAATTCAGTTTATCACTTTGTTTTCTATGTAAAATGGAAAAACCCTATGGAAGAAGACAGCAGATATTGGATTCCGCTTTGCTATGGGGCATATGCCACATAAGAAACTTATCTCATCTCTAACTTAATCTCAAGGGAAAGTTGTTAATGGAAAAGCTAGCAATGAAAGAAGCGTGCCTTCCTAAAATGTATTCAAGTATAAATCCATTACAATAGCAATCATATATTGCAATAATATAATAGCAATAATATATTTCTTCCTTTGCTACAGTTAGATAAGATTTATTGTCTATAACTGTCGAATTTCCACGGGGTGAATGCATAAGTAAAGAGGTCTTTAAATGATGCGATCTAACTCTCAGCATCTGATAGTGCTGAGGGTGTAGTATAAATAAGTCAACACGTGCCCCAGAGCAGCACACTTTAGTCAGCCTGAAAGGTGAGCTACAGAAGTGAAGGAGTGTGCTGAGTACTGGTTCTCCCACTTGAAATAGCTCAACAAAGATGAAAACCTGTGCCTTAAAACATACAGCAATCTTCCTACAATATCCCATAAATCTGATGCTACAATCACTTGTTTTTTTTTTTTTTTTTGTGTGTGTGTGTGTGTAAATCTAGGCATATGAAAGGAGACACCTTCTGTTCTCATTATGGCGCCATGTTTGAAGTATTCTGTTTATATTTTTAGTGCCTTTAGTATCTGTTTACTCCTGTAGTCCAATGGTGTATTTGGGCTTTCTGGGCCAGGAAAAAGAAATAATTTAAAGACAACAAAGTGTATTCCAGATGATGGACTAACAACATTTGAAATGTGCAGCTTAGCACAGATAACACAGAGTCCTTAGCCAGAGAAATGCAACTGCAAAGAGCACTCCCTTTACTATTCAAATGGATTTAGGCTGGTGTTTATATCAAGCAATTAGGGTAAACAGTCTATTCCACATCCCAGAAACCTTAAAACAATGTGTTTGCTTTGGGGCTCACCCCGTATTCATCTTTTGCAGTAGCAACAGTCACACTGCATTTTAATAGACTAGAAAGGGTCAAAAGGTCGAGATTCTTCCCAGTCGCTCAATATTTTTACAGTTCAGCTGAAGGTTCTGTGTCATTGTATTCCCTAGCAAACAAAGCTGTCCTTTTGCCAACGAATGTAAAATATTCCATCAGACAGCCAGGAGTGGGTTTTTCCTTAATAATTTTCATGCAATTTGCATTCTCTATTTTACATAAAATAGAATTCATTGGCAATAAAATGACTATCAAAAATAAAATACAAATCAAAGCAAAAGAAATGCCTCCAATGATGTTCTTCCCTTGAAGACAGCAAGGATTACCATGGAACCTGTTCAGAGCCCTGTGCCCCTGGACTTTGGTGGCGTTTCTTAAAGAATAACGTGCAGTTGCCTTAATGGTCCGAAATGTAGTAATGCAATACAGTAAATGGCTGACAGATTCTGTCGGGTTTACAGTAAAGTAACTTTGCATGATGAAAGAGAGTTCATAAAAACAATTATATTATTACTAATAATTTCACTATGAAATTTATAAACGATAATGTTTGGTAAGAAAATTTAAGAACTTAGGAAGTGGTCTCCTGTGCTCTTGTGTTTCAGTCTACTTCCCACTTTCTCTTCTATCAGGTTCAGTGTGGTCGGATTTATATTGAGGTCTTTAATCCATTTGGACTTGAGTTTTGTGCATGGTGATAGATATGGATCTATTTTCATTCTTCTACAGGTTGACATCCAGTTATGCCAGCACCATTTGTTGAAGATACTTTCTTCCATTGCATAATTTTAGCTCCCTTGTCAAAAATCAGGTGTTCATAGGTCCTACCAGAAGATCTGATTCTATTTTCAACAAATTCCCAAAAGGAAATGAAATAAAAGGCAATAAGTGATAGTTTTTACTATCAAAAAAGTATTTGAGGAAATAGTTCAGTATTTCCAAAATTTGGGGATAGACATAAACTACATATTCAAAAAGCAGATTGAGGCACAAGCAAAAACTCCAAGTGAAATGAACTAAGAAAAATATATAAGAATAGATGTCAAGACACACCATCATCAAACTGCTAACTACTTGGAAAACCTTTCCCAGCTGTCTTAACTAAATAATGTATTACCTACATGAGGAGATAGCTTAAATGACAGCTGACTGCATCAGAAGTTAGAGCAACCACAAGGAAGGGTGCCACATATTTCAGTAGCTAAAAGGAAAGAACTGTCAACCTAAGAATGGTATATTCATTGCAAATACCCACCAGAAGGAAGAAAGCAATCACTATATCACCAGACAAAAGAAAAGCCAGGGAACATGCCAGTGAACACACGTTAGTAGATTGACCAAAACAGTTTCCCCACACCGAATGCAAGCACAATGGTGGAAGCAGAAGAGATGGAAGATGAGTAAGGAAGAGAATGAACTTGTGAAGAAAGGCCTCACTGTGTGAAAAATTGTTTGAAAATTGGCATAAGGTTGAACCTCTCTGGTGCTTCACCGGGCATCACTTTTCTCCCTTGCCATTGTGCATATTCCCTTATAGAACTGTGAGAGCTAGTCCTAAGGGGCTGGCTTCCAGACCAGACACAGCTTGATTCTGCCAAGCACTGTGCCTGTGTTTCTGCGGGGCCTTCAGCAGCAGGTATTTACCTCCAAATTCTGGAGGCAGCAAAGGACGATAGCAACACCATATATTGTTTTGGGAGTTGCTTGGAATATTTGTCATGTAATTACCATGCAGCACAGCATTGTCTAACATCTGGCAAATATTTATTTGATCACTGTTTGTTTTTTTTTTCTGCCTCAATCCCAATTGAAATGTAAGGCTCATAAGACTGTGGAATCAGTCTACTGGGCTTACATCTGCAATCCCAGAGCAGAGATTAGTCACTGACACAGATGACAAACAAAGTAAATATTTGCAAAAAGTTGAAGAACATAAATCAAAAAAGACACGGAGCTAAGGAAAAAGAGTAGACCCTGCATAGAAGATGGTTCAGAGCATCTAGACATGAAGGAAAGGGGAGGAAGGAGGAAATGGTAGCTCAGAATAGGAGGGAAACTTGAGAAGGGGTGAGTGGAGAGCAGCCCAGTGGAGTATTCTGTTTGCCCTTGTCTGTTTCTATAGAGTAAGTGAACTCAAGAAGAGAGATGGAGTACCAGCAGGAACGGAGATAAAAGGGAATTGGAATCATTATTAGAATGACAGGAGCCTGGACCCAGACAGGAATGTTTCCAGAGTCCGGGGATGCAGACCAGAGACAGGACCCTGCTATTCCTACCACCTTCGTGTTGTAAAGGAATGAGTGAGTGGTGGCTGTGTAAGATGGTGATTATAGTTACTGCCAATTGTCATCTTAGCAGAAATTAGAATCACGTGGGAGATGAGCCTGTGCTAATTGAGGTGGGTGGGGCTGTTCCCAGGCTAGATTCCAGGACTGTGCAAACAGAACTGAGCTGTGCAAGCACCGCGGACCACATTCTCTGCTTCCGGTTTGAGCATAGCATGTGAGGTCCTGCCGTGGTGACTTCCACATCATAGGGCTGCACACCTGAACAATGAGCCAAAAAAACAAACAAACAAACAATCAAACAAACAAACAAACAAACCCTTTCTGCCTTGACTTTCCTTTGCCACAGTCTTTTGTCACAGAAACAGTAAAGTAACCAGACAGTAGCAGTACTCCACCTCGGCAAATGCCCCATTTTCGTCTAAACACAGACACCATGCTTCGTTACTCAATAAAACACAATCATCCTTGAATTTAACAGTATGATACCCTGTCCTCCACGTTCTCCACCATAGGGAACTCTCACTGGGTACATCTGCTTGTCTTTTCTTTTTATCTAGCCTCTGAAGAAACTTGTTAGTGAGTATGAAATATAGTTCTTTTATTCTTAGCTCATTAGCTTTCAGGGGCATTCATATTTCTCTTTTTGTGCCTAATCCAAAATATTTCATATTTACTTCATAAAAAACTGCCAACTATTTTGGAGAGAATGAAGAATACTTTGCTATATCCACATATACATTCCTATTTCTGGGTATGATTTCTCGGCAGTATTTGAAGATGAAAATGTCACAACTCTTATTTTGAATTCTAGTCATGAAAATTGTGTGATCAACTACTGTTATTTAAAGAGCTTGCTAGTCTTTCACAAATTAGAGGTTTTATATATGTATGCACACATGTAGTTCCTGTGTGTATATGCTCCTGCATGTACATAAGGAACATATATTTATATGCAAACAGGTTGTATTCTACAAAATCATTCTGAATGACAAAAATGAAGATATGCATACTCTTGCACACTTAAAATATAAACATTTAAGAGCTGAAAATTTCGCTGTTTATTTATTAAGACCCATTTTGCCAGTGATAAAATGCCTATTTTTCTCAGTGTATGAACTGAGTAACTATCTAAACACAGCTATATAAAGAGCAATAAAGCTCACTTGACTCTCAATGCTACCTCATCTATGAATTCATCTCTTCTTCACAGCCAAGTGTCATGAGACAAGTTGCCAGTAACATATTCTAACTTTCATCTCACCCCTTTGTAGACGTGTGGAAAGCCGACCTGTTGATGTTTTTGTTATATCATCCTATCATGCTTTCAATGAGAGGCCACTCACGACTTTTGCAGTAAAATGTCACCTGAAAGGATTCCGCGGGCAATACAGATAACTAAATTCCTACCTGGATGTTGCATGTGCCCATTACAAAGGAGCTCTTTCCATGGATATAGGAAGCAACTTGTGAGATACTCTTTATGATTGTGAAAACATATATCTCTCACAAAGCATACAAGGTGCTTACAAAACTTACAAAACTGTTGGAAGTTTCTCATGATTCTTTTGAAGCTATTCTAATTTTAAGAGTTTGAAAGATGGTGAATCAAACTCTACCACATTTTCAGCTAATAATCTAATAGGTATTATATATATACACATATATATGTATATATATTATTCTGTGTTCTTTTATTTCTTCCACGTTATATTGGTATACTTGTTTGTTGATTTATGATGTAAATGGTTGATCTTATGGGATAGCCAAACTAGCTTGGACCTTACCATGCATACCAATCTGGCATTCATCTGAGGTCATCCAATTGTGGTGAGCATGCCCGTAAGTCACCAAAGACAAAGCTAGAAACTCACAATATGATACTATGTTATTGTTTTTAGTAATCGCCCAAACTACAATTTTTATTTTTCCATTTGATAGTTGTTTTCCTTATAAGAACCTATCTTTGAGGAAACCAATGTAGCTACTTTAGTAACATCAAGGCATACATGGCTTGATTTCAGAACTGTGCCTGGAGCAGTGAAAACAGATATGCGTAACAGTAAAGTCGATGGCATTGATGTTTGTTTCTCTCATGGCCAAGACAGGAAATCTCAGTACTCCCTCGAGAAGAATGGTATTTTATACTGGGCTTCAGTATGCTTCTGTCATTGATGGTGATTACTATGAAACTGTGTTGTTAACCTTTGCTTCCTATTTTAGTATGATTAGTCTTCATTCAAAGCTATTTTTGAATATGGAGAACATTGGCATTGCTTCATAGGGAAATGTACAAGGAATCAAGGACATAGAGAAAAGTTACCCCCCCCATCATTCTCACTTGGCACTCATTTCCATTCATACAGGAAGCAAGCTCAAGTGCACCAAACCTTGTAACTGTGGTACAGTCTTGTACACTGTGAAGATGTGTCCTTGTCACTGTACCTTCTGATTGGTTTAACAAATATCTAAATGGCCAGTAGCCAGCTAGACAAAATGTATAGGGAGAAGAGTCAGACAGAGAACTCCAGGAAGAAGACAGGCAGAGTCACCAGAATACACATAAGGAGCAAGATTTGCTGGTGGACAGGTAAAGCAAAGAGCCACGTGGCAAGGATTAGATTAATAGAAACTGGTTAATTTAAGCTATAAAAGCTAGTTACTTACAAGTCTAATCTATGCCCAAGCTTTTATAATTTGCAATAAATCTCTGTGTCATTACTGGGGAACCGGTGGTCCTGAAGAAAAGATCCAACTACACCTTGTTCTGTCTAGGTTCTCTTCGTAATATTCCTAAAGTACTCATACACATATGCTTTCTGGATTTCATTTATTTTTCTCAGACAAATATATAATATATAAGTACTAATTTAGGTATGTATATAATGATATATATTACCTATATAAAATAAATATCTGTATATATGTAGAAAATATATTTTGTATTTGAATCTGTCCCTCTTATTGTCTTATGAAATTATTTCTTACCAGTCTATATGGATTTTTAATGTATTTTACCATTACCAAAGATTTAGTGGCTTCAATCTCCATAGTAACTTCACAATCTCAGCTACCTCTTTTTGCAAATATCAACCTTTGATTCTATCTATTTCTTATACCTAAGTCAGTGAAATTATTCTGCTTTGCTTGTACTCCTTTCCCTCTATTAATTTTTTATTATCGTTTTATTAGATTTTATCTTATGCATGTGGATATTTTCGCTGCACACATTTCTGTGCATCACATAGGTAAAATATCTGTAGAGCCCAATACAACCTCAGATTCCCCAGACAGGTGTGAATCACCACGTGGGTGCTGAGAATTGAACCTGTGTCCTCTGTGATAACAGCCAGGACTGACTCTCTGCTGAAGCATCTCTCTATCCATCTCAGCTTGGTTTATTTTCATGTTTATGTCTCTTATTATTGTGCATAAATGTTACTCCTCTGGTTCTCACAGACACCTCAGACTTAGCTAGAGTTAAGTGATAAATGTACCTCCACTGTCTCTGAGGCTTCTACTAATCCCTGATAGAGTTCTTAGGTATGATCAAGATGGCTGTGTATTTTTGACCTGTGTATGAGTGTAATGTCTTTCCAATAACCAAAGTTACATAAGATATCATATTCACACTTTGCCCCTGACTTTCTGTGTCCTCTTCCTCATGATACAATTTTGTACACAACTTCAAAAAGATCCACCTCGCCTTATAGTCACACAGTGAAAGTGCAAGGTGCTTATTATTGCATTGCCACTTTGTGTTTTTTCTCAGGTTACAAATATCTTCAGCTTTATGTCCTTATCATCCTTGCAACACTGTGAAATAAGGTCTACTTCTGTGCATCTTACTTTTGTGTATTGACTCCACAGGAGAAGCTGAGTGATTTTCATCTGACCAGCTCCACTCCTGATACCAGTGGAAGACCCTCTAGCTAAATTTCAAACAAATTGCAAGGAAATTTTTATTAGCAAATGATAACAGGCCCTGTGACACCAGGACTTGTCCTATCAGGCATGTAAATGCTCTTATTTAAAATTTATCACTAACCGTGTGTCCTTAGTGTATTGGATCCTGGAGATAGATTTATAAATAATTGATCTATTTTGAATGGAGCTGAAGCTGTTAATCAGAAGATAGGAAAAGAAATCTGAGGAAATAAAAGCCTGGATTTGAGTGTTAGATCAAGACCATATGCACCTGAGCTCTGCAGGCAAGACTGTCTCTCAGGATGCCCAAAATGTCCAGGCCAATCGATACAAGTTAATACCTTCACATAAATCATAATAATGGGAAGCATAATAGTTAGACATTTCTGTTGTTTTGAAATCTTTTGTAAATAATTCCTGAGTTTTATAATCTGCTCTAAATTTCTGCATAAAGTAAACTGAAGCACATTTGGAACTTAAGGAAGCCATCCTATCTAACAGTAACAGGACTAGAGAAGGGAAGGGAATGGACATTAGTGAGGGTTAAAGCTTACCAGAGAATTATCAAGTTAAATTGAAAGATCTAAACATGGAGAAACCTTTGCTAATAAGGATGCAAGAGTTAATTAAAAAAAAACTGGGACACAATTTTTACATATTCAGTAAAATTCAAACCTATTCTGTTTTTACTGAAACAAGAAAACAGTAACTTAATGTCTGCAATTTTTGACAACCTATTAAAAAAATCTCTTGCCTTTGACTTTCTTTCTGCTCTAAAAGCCTAAGAAAACAAAATAAATAAAATAAAGCCACTTTACCTCAACATAAAAATCAATGCAAAGAACGGAAAAAAAGTATTCCAGCTAGTATCATTTCTTAGGCATGAAAAATTCTAATACTTTTTGTAAATTAAATTATAAACAAATTCAGCAATATGTAATGCAGTTATGCTTGTAGATACATAAATTTTATGTGGATAACTGCATGTCAGTTTCTTAAAAAATGTACATACCACCGAGGAGCATCTTACTCACATACCAATAAATCATGGGTTCTTAGTGGCTTAGTTGTCATGGATACATACCTTCTGTGTGAGCTATCTATCAGATGTGCATGCTAACCTCTGTTTGGCATACCTGCAGTGATATTACAGCTATTTTACAGTAGCAAATAAAATTAAACCACCGTGCAATTTTTGCTTAAAAAATAAATGCACTCACTGCATGTATTTTAATAAATCAACCCTGCCGACACCTGAGGTACAAGAAACAATTGCATGTATGCACAGCTCATGAGACGGTGCCTTGATCCTGTGAGGATACAGGTGTTTGGTGCAGAAGGTCATGTGACCCAGGAGAACAGTATGAATGGGCACATTTATTCAAGCATGATATCTCTTGCTCTCAGGAGACCTTTGCCCTGTGAAGTGTGAGCCCTGTAGGTCCAGATCCTGACTGTCACTCTGTCCCTGCTTCCTGTCTTCAGGGTCACTACCATATCACCTTCCTCTACCTGTAGACTCATGAAAAATATGTGTTTCTATCTTCAAGCCTTAAACTAGGAAAGCATGAAGCTATAGCTGTATTTTGCCGCATGGGAAAGACACTGAAACAAGAGAAAGGGAAGCACAAAGAGCGGGGACAGTAGAAGTGGAATGGCAGAGTCTGTAATTTGCTGTCACTTTGTTCGTATTCATAGCCTGGATTTTGGATGTCACTGGTATGTCAGCTTGGCAGTCATGCCAACATTCAGATGAACAGACAGAACGTTTAGTCTATAGTATCGCCAAGTTGATGAGCAATGCCTGAAAACAGCAGATTCTTTAGAAGTTATTGCTAATAAAGGCCATGTATGGCAAGAGGAGCACAGTATAGCTCTGTCTCTATTTCAGTGAATGTACACATATATACTTTTCTAGTAAAACTAAGTATACTTTCTAATAAGATTAGCTATACATATCAAATTTGGCCTCTTTGCCTTTATAATGTCTTTATCACATTATTACAGACATGCTCTCACAGTTGACAAAATTTTCAAAAGTGAGAAATTAGAAATATTGAATGAAAGTGTTAAATTACTACATGTCTGATAGACACATTTAAACCCCCAGATAAATATTGTAAGGAAACACTCATGAGACATTTTACTTTTTTGCACACGTTGCACTCAGCTGTATGTGATCTGGGAGATGTGCCATGAGCTGCTTTGCGGATACTTATGGTTCCATCTTATGGAGAACATTTTGTAATGTCTTTAAATATGAAAACTTTTCTGTAATTTTTAAAAGGAGAAGCATCATCCCTAGAATCATCTCTGTTACTAGGATAGAAACCAAAGTCAGAATCTATTTCATTGGCACTTTCACTCTGGAAAACACAGCACACTTTGCAAACTGACTTAAATGGAAACATTAAGACAGAGTAGATATAATTGAAAGCCTTGCTTATTCATCTAAAAATATCTGGAACAATTCAGACAGCTAATACATATGAAAGGCTTTCATGTAATGTTCTGGAAGGTTAGGACTTCAAACAATGGCACATGGTTGGGGGAAGGAGGAAGAAAATCACATAGTTGTAGGAGGCTGCTCGTTCATTCCCAGCTGCTCAGCCCTGAAATAATCACACAGAAACTGTATTAATTAAATCACTGCTTGGCCCATTAGCTCTAGCTTCTTATTGCCTAACTCTTATATCTTAATTTAACACATTTCTATTAATCTTTGTGTCACTGTGTGTTTGTGGCTTACTTGCTGGTCTATTCCCAGCAGTAACTACATGGAATCTCACTGACTCTGCCTTCTTTCTCCCAGAATTCAGTTTAGTTTTCCTGCCTAGTTCTATTTCTGCTAAGCCACTGGCCAAAACAGATTTTATTCATTAACCAATAAAAGCAACATATATACGGAAGGACTTCCCATATCACATAGTAAATGAAATCTTTCCTTATTGCAATGCATACTTTATTTTTAATTAAAATCACAGTTTCTCTTAAATGTAGTCAACAGGTATCAATTAAAGAAGGGATATTATAATTTTATAAAATTGTTATTCCTAGAGTTCTGTGTTGGGAGGGCTGGATTTGCACTTACTGGATGTCTGGAGCTACTACTTTGATTATGGCATAAGGTGGAAATTACTTTGTCTTCTTGTCAATCTTTCTCTTTTTTGTTTTTGTTTTCCCAATCTTTTAATTGAAATTGTATTTTACATACCAACCCCAGTTCCCCTTCCCTCAATTCTCCCACACCTTCCCCTTTTCCATCTCCATCCACTCCTCAGAGGTGGTAAGGTTTCCCTTGGGGAGTCAACAAGGTCTGGCATACCAAATTGAGGCATGACCAAACCCCTACCCTACCTGGATCAATGCTGAGCAAGGTACCCCACCATAAGAAATGGGCTCAAAAAGCCAGTTAACACACCCAGAAAAAGTCCTGGTCCCACTTCCAGGCCCCCACCAACAGAACAAGCACATAGCTGTCACCCCCATTCATAGGATCTAATTTGGTCCCATGCCGGTTTCTGAGTTGTCAGTTCAGAGTCCTTGAGCTTCCCTAGCTTGGGTCAACTATCTCAGTGATTTTCCCCATCATGATCTTCACTCTCCCCATCCTTGCTCATATGATCCCTCCTCCCTGTCCTCAGCTGAACTCCATGAGCTCAGCTCAGAGCTCGGCTCTGGGTCACTGCATCTGCTTCCATCAGTTATTGGATGAAGGATGAAAATTAGGGTTGTCACTAACCTGATTATAGGGGAAGACCAGTTCAGGCACCTTCTCCACTACTGCTAGGAATCTTGGTTGGGATCATCCTTGTGGATGCCTGGGCCTAGCACCAGGTGTCTCCCCTAACCCCATAATGGCTCCCTCTGGACCCAGAATGACAAACATGGTATGTACTCACTCTTAAGTGGATATTAGACATAAATCAAAGAATATCCAGCTATAATCAATAATCCCAAAGAAGCTAGGTAAAAAGGAGGGCCCTAACACAAATACACATGGAGTCCCAGGAGTGGGAAATAGTTCAGATCTCTTGGGTAAACTGGGAGGGGGTGTGAGAGTGTGGGGTGGGGATGGGAACATGAGGGATGGAGAAGGCTGAGTTGAGGGACAGATGGATGGGGAGGGCACTGTAAGTGAAATGTCAAGGGATATGTTAGTAGAAGTCACTGAGTAGTAGGAAAACAGGAAAAAAGATATTAATTCATGTTGAATGGAAACTTTACAAGGCACTGGTTACTTAGTGTTAAAGTATATACCACACACAGAGACACACAGATAAACAAGTGTGTGTGTCTGTGTGTATATGTGTGTGTGTATTTAATGTTACCTCTATCAGAGGAGAGGGCTGGCTTGCTGGCTCCTGAACCTTGACATAAACATTTATATGTACAGAGGCAAATACCATACCATGATGTTTCAAACAAGAGTTGGGTTGTCTTCAGTAGAATGTAACTCAAAGAAATATGCTCAGAAATTAAATTATCCTGGCAGAGATCAAGCGTAGGCATCATTACAATCTTATATTTCTGTACCTATTTCAATGACAACTGATTCACTGGATAAAATTAAGTGCAGATATGTATGTTTTATGAAAACAAATTCTATATTTCCCAGTGTAATCTCTGTCTTGGGTAACCTCTGCTAACGTGGGATAATTCAATGAAAATGAATATTTTCCTGGTATTTATTAGAATAATTTTAAACCAGGGATGACAGTTCAAAATAAAACCTGACAATAGTTAATAGAAAATCTGAGGGGAAAAAAGCTTTAAAATTTCATGTTGTTTTTTGCTTCTAAGAGAATGGTCTGAATTCCACCAGTTATTAAAATTAGGGGGGAGGTCAAAGAAACTATTGATTGACTGAAAGGATTTATTTTAATAGTTTTATTTTTATTTATTTTGTCTATGCTTTTTTTTACATATGTGGACTTGTTTGTATAAGGATGTTTATGGTTTCATCTTATGAAGCCCATTTTTAATGTTGTTAAACACTAAAATTTTGCTTTAATTTTTAAAAAGGAAAATTGAGTAAATCACTCTAGTTAATTTGAAATAAATAAAGAGAGGTTTAACTTATATTGACTCTGTCTTTATATTTCCATTTTAAGACAGTTTATAATGGGTGATATATATACTTATACATATATATATATATACACTTGGTGTATATATATATACACACACACATATATATATACTTGCTTATGAGTGAATTCATATGTGTGTGAATGCATGTGAGTGTGAGTGTAGAGATGTGTGTGAATGCACAGATGTGTGTGTGTGTGTAGTGGTTGCATGTGTATATAAGTTCACGTGTGTATGCATGTGTGTAAATAAATGAGTTAATACAGACTTGAATTTCCCAAAGATGGACCAGACGCACATGTAAAGGGCCCAGTTCTATGATCTTGACCCAGCTCAAATGCCCAAGGCTGTGTGTACTTCTAAGCAAGTGAGTATAAACCTGGAAGTCCCTACCTCCCTTCCCTTGTTGACGACTGATCAAAATGTCTCACAGACATCAGGAACATCCACATCCATTACTGAGAATGGCAGAAATGCCCAGTTTGTTACAAGTTGACATCCAGGGAAGACAACAACAGAGGAAGGTCCACATGAGTTCTGATCATGAAGTCCTGTCCTGGTAGAGTATGGAGCTTTGCCCCTCCCAGTCCTGATGTCTTTGAAAGATTTTGGAAGGGTTTTTCAACTTCCTCACACAAATTATCCAGAGCAATGATAATAGAACAACACATACTATTCTCTTGCAGAACCAAATACAACAGCACCAAATGCCCTGGTTCTGCCCTCACTAACACCAAATACTCCTGGCATCAGGATCACTTCAGAACTTGGAGAGTTGGAACTGAGCTGGCAGAATTAATACAGGGAGGCCCTCATTCTTGCTTGTTAGAAATAAAAGAGGCAGAAAACACAAAAATGGTCATTTTAAAGCTTACATAATAGAAAAATGGCAAACAAAATCAAGAATAATAAAAACATTAATTGCTGATATTAAAATTAAAGTGGAATACATTTAAAGATACTTCAGGGATTAATCAGAAAATAAAACAGATTTTTAACAGCCTGATGGGAGTACACCCTGAAATTTAGAATAAATGGACACATACATACAGAATGCAATGTAGTACAACTAGGCATGTTTAAATAATGCTAATTCTTCTTAATAAAATTAAAAGTAATAGAATTAAAAACTAATACACAAAGGCCAGTCAGAATAAATTCAGACTCTGTAAGATATTTCAAGATATGAAGTTCCCATTTTTCACAATGTTAACAGATTCCCGGGTAAAGGAGACTTTCGGATTTCACTAATGACAACAGGACCCACTGATCCCCCTCATTAGATACTATTTTGTCTAAGAATGAAAATACAAGCCGGTTTCAGTCACAAACCATAGTGCAACATTACAAGATAAAATGTGGATCTGTCAGTCATTGGTCTCTATAATTTTTAAAGATTATAAAACTGAAGCCATATATGTTAAGGGCCAAAGCCATCCGGTCACTTTATAAGTTAAATGAAAATATCAGTTAAATTGCAAAAACATTTGTGATTAATTAAATTTGTAGAGTATTAGAAACTGAAATGAACAGTAAGAAAACTCGAGCTGGTACGCTTATGGTGACATACTGAAGTCATTACTCTTTTTTGATAAGGACAAATCACATAAGCAATTATGAATAATATCCATGATGTATTTTTTCGTGGGTTAACATTTTCATTGTGTGTATTGATTGCACATGGTACTGTTGCATAAGGATATTCTCATCCAAGGACCTTGGACACAGAGAAACCATCGCATCAGTGACACAACCTATACCTCATTATTTCTTTTATTAATTTATAATAGTAATACGTGGATGGTAACTCAGAAAAAGATAAATGCTATTTGTGAAGTAATTGGTAAATTCAGGGAGAAAATGACATTTCATAAAAGATCAAATGGAATTTCCACAAATGGAAAGTAGAACGTCTTAGAAATCAAGTTTTCCTGGGTCAACTTAACAGTACTTGAGACTCTGATTCTCATTAAACTTGAGGACAGCCCCATAGAAATCATCAAAATTGAAGAAGAGGTACAGACAAAACCTGAAAAAGAAATATACTCTGTAAGGCTAATACACACTTGACATTCTCAATAATTCACAAGACAAATTGAATTACTAACTTTCGCAATTTTTTCTTCATTCTTGAGAATTTCATAAAACTCTGAAATGAAATAAGATCCCATCCCCCTCAACTGACCCTCTCCTCCTCAACATGTCCTCTCTCAACTCTATGCGTCCCCTGTTTAGATAATGCACTAAATTCAGGCGGTCATGCCCAGGCAGTCCTTCCTGTATGTATGTGTACTGGCATGGGCCCGTCCACTGGAGCATGAGAACCATACTAATAGCCAGAATCTCTGAAGAGAGTAATTCTCAACCCTGGCCACAAAGGCTCTGGAAGAGGAGTGAAATAAGTGAAGAACCTGTGGATGGGGAGCAGAGCTGTGGGATGCACTCTCCTGGGTGTCGCAGTGGATGCCGAATCCCTGTGTACTGTGTAAAGGTGGACAAGAGTCATCACACCCTGGCTTGCTGCCCCACCTACGTGATGGTCATTTTGGGAACAATGATCCGCAAATTACAGTTCATGACTTTGGAGTTGACTAGTAATAATCAGCATCAGCTCTGCCACTATGCAACCCAATAGGAAGTGTGGTCCTTATGGAACAATCTGATTGAATTAATTCATACCTATCTGATGATAACCCCTGGAAGGGAGTAGATGGGACTGAAAAGGCAAGTGGCCTTCCAGATGCAAGGGACATGTGGAAAAGGTGTTGTATATTCCTTACTGACTCTGAAATTCTAAAGATATGCCACAATAAGCATAATTTTGGAATTTTTGGTTTTTAAGCCTGAGCAGGACTCCACAACCTAAATATGTAATTATAATCTTTTTACATGAATTAAACTCGTGGGCACACTTAATACTTTTATGGATGTGACATATGGTTTGTTCTTAGTAGCTAATATCCAGATGAGAGTTAGGATTGCTCCACAGCCATTTGTGCAGTGTTAATAGGTAACATTTTTGTTATTTTTGTAGTGTAATGAATGAAAACTAAGTCATTTATTTTTCTTCAGGGACCAGCATTAGTACTGTTTTCATAATACTGGCAAAAATATCATTAAAAAACCTCCTTTTGAAGCATGAATTTGAAAAGACATTCTTGATAGCATATTTAGAACAAAATAGAAAAAAATATTATTTAAAGTCTGGTAATCAGAAACAACTTAAGTCTTTCTTTTATTTAAATAACATTTTTTTAAAATTTATTTTACATACCAACCAGTTTTCCTTTTCTCCTCTCCGTCCATTCCCTCCTTTTTCATCGGCTCCCCTTCCCATCCACTCTTCCTTTATCTCCATTTAGAAAGGGACAGGCCTCCCATGAGCTTGCTCAAGCAAGGCACATCAAGGTGAGGCAAGACCTAGCTTCTCTCCTTATATCGAGGCAGGGCCAGGTAATCCAACATGGGGAAGAGGTTACCAGAAGCCAGCTAAGCATCACAGAGAGGTTCTACTCCCTCTGTTAAAAGGCTTTCAAAGAGACCAAGCTTCAGGATTGTCACACACATGGAGAGGGCCTAGGTCAGCCACATTCTTTTATATATATGTATATGAGTCCAAATCAAAGCCATTAATTTGTTAAGTTTTTATTGTACCAAGCTTTTGTTCTGTGATTCTGTTAGACAGGATCACAACGTGTGATGGGTTCCTGCTCATACCTCTCGCACCGTATGATCAGATAGAGCATGACTGATCCTCATCAACTCATGGGGGATCCCCACCATGTCTAGGTGTCAGGTTGAGAGGCTTCATGTGACATAATTTCCTTTTTAAAATCAGGATTGCTCAGTTTCATAAAGTAAAAGCTAAAGTATCGATATTGTAAATTGATAACTCAAATACACATAATAGCATTTTAAAGGCTAATGCTGTATTTTTTTGGTGTCTTGGATTAGTAATATTGCTGATATTATTTTTAAAATTAGTGTAGTAAAAATAATCCATTAGTGCTTAAATATGAAAGGTTAAAACTCGAGATCGATTTATAACTGCTTTGTTAAAAAATAATGATTGAAAACATGTATTAGGAAAAAGGAGAATGTGTAAAGTACAGAAGGGAATTTGAAAATGGGGCACTGGTGGTCTTTGCACAGTTGCTGGAACATTACTCTGCCTTGGTTCCCCCAAGCACCTTTTCTGTTCCTTTTCTTTAGTTCTTGCACTGTTAAGCAGTGATTTTGTTTTCTATCTCTATATTTTATGAACTATGTAAGATATCCAGAAAAACCTCCACACATACATATTTCTGTTTAGCAGGTGAGAGGATTAGAGTCCATCTTTGGATGTTCACTCTGCCTAGCTTCAGACACCCAAGAGCTGAAGGGTTGAGCACCTTCTGTGCTACTACCGTGAGTGAACATGACAAATTACTGAGCTACCTAGAACCATGATGGAAAACTGAAAGTGCCTTTAGAAAGAAATTAAAGCTACTTTTGACACCTCTTTTCTCTTTTCTGTTTTTAATCAACTTTCAATTTGCATTTTATTTAATTTTTGAAATTTTCAGGCATGTATACAGTGTGTAATCATCCCTTCACTTACTATACTACTACCATTTTGCCCAAATAAGCACATCTCCCCACCTCATTCATGTCCGTACGTATCTATGAGACTTCTAAGATTAATTAGCAAAAAGTCTCAGATTAAGAAAACCTGTAAGCTTTTTTCCCTGTAGAATAATTGTTTAATATTAGAGAAGATCACAGTTTTTTTTATAATGTTTCATTAGTTTTGTACTTATAAATTCGTTCCCTGATTTTTTCTTTGTTTATTTTTGGTCTTTGGTTTCTTTGAGATAGTTCCTCTCTTTGCCCTTGGAACTAGTTCTGTAGACCAGGCTGGCCTTGAGTTCTTACTATTCCTGTCTCTCAACTGCTGGGATTAAAAATGTACACCACCACTGCCCAACAAATTTCCTGTATTTTATTTATTTTGTGTTTTATTTATTATCTTGTGTTTCTGTGTGGTGGTCATGCAATCATGTGCAACCACAGTTAAGTATTTGGATAGAGATGTCTATGCATGAACACGTAGAGTCCAGAGCAGGACACAGGTCATCTTCACTATGACTTTTTGCTTCTATGACTTGAGAGAAAGATCCTCACCATCAGCTCTCAGTATGGACTTGGCTTCCTGGACACAAAGTTCTCAAGATTTTCCCAAGTATTCTTGTGAAAGATGAGGTTACAAGAATATACCCAATTTTAGTTTACTGAGTATCATGGTTTTCCTCAATTAACATATGATGGTGTGTGAGATCCGGAAAGAAATGTAAAATGTGATGTATGAATTTTCAGGCAGTAGCTAGTCATGATTCATTTGTTGAAAAATATTTGAATTAATGGAAATGATTTAAAATTATGCATCTTGCAACAAGCAATTCTTGAAAATATTTGAATTAATGAGAAAGTGTTTCCAATGATGTGTCTTGCTGTAACGATACGAATTATTATAAAAGAGTGCATTTTACAGACTTACAATACATTGAGGCCATGATCTATTTTCTTCTTGCAATGTCATCTTGCTACTGTTTTGGTGGCTTTGGCTACTCATCACATCATGCAGGGGAAGTAGCTGACAGTTCATACTTTGTTACTACAGGACAAATTTTACTGCTGGATAAAAACATTTTCACTGAAAAATGTTAGAAATACTCAACATCATGTGACAAGTGTTATTAGTGGATACCATCTTACTAAAAGAAGAAAGCTGAATTGGTCAAAATGTTACTGCCTGCATTTCTATACTTGAAAATGGAAATTTCCTCTTTCCTAGTCTAAAAACTGTGTGACCCTTTTAATCTTTATTCATCAGTTTTCTGAGCCATTAATCTGTGTCAGTGAAACAAGGTAATCTTGTAGGCTGGACTCTAGATAAATGGGGTCCCAAGCAGAAATTTATTGTTAACTTGAAAGAATTTTAGTATCGTTATAGTTTCTTTGTAAGGAGCATGAGATATTTACCAAATAGTTACTGTAACATTAGCATGGCAATGTGAGTTCGATATTTTAAATAAATTATAACAATAGATCACTCTAATAGACGGTATTTTGATTACGTAAAGATTTGGGTATGGAGCAAATGAGGGACATCATTAACACAGCAATGGATTCATCCACTATCCATTATCTGTTTGGCCAATTCCATCAGCAGACACAGTGATTGTGCAGGGATGTGTGTGCTCTAAAGATTGATGTAAAGTGTATTGTATCCGTAAGGTCACTGTGGTAAAATTGTCAAGCAATGTCACTCTTAAGAGCAGACATAAAGAGAGACTATTGAGAGAGTGAGTCATTTTGGCAGATCTCCCCAGTAACTGTCTGAGATATCATTCATGGTGTTTTACTGAGCTTAAGACTGCATCTGTCTCCACAAACTCTAGCAAAGGACAGGACCATGTGAAAAAACAGAGTTTGCGTTGTGAAAAAACATAGGGGATGCAGCAGAAAATAAGGGAAAGGCATAACCCATAATGTTTAGTGAAATACTTTAATACAAGGGATATATTAGAATTTATATTTATTTTCTCTGCAAAAATGGATTGGACTGTAAAACATCAAATGAAGCGCGCAGATAACATGCTAACATGTGCAGATAACATGTTAACAATGCGCAGATAACATGCTAACATGTGCAGATAACATGTTAACAATGTGCATATAACATGCTAAATGGGCAGATAACATGCTAATATGTGCAGATTACATGCTAACATGTGCAGATAACATGCTAACATATGCAGATAGCATGCTAACATGTGCAGATAACATGCTAACAATGTACAATATTTCAGCAATCCATTATCTCCTGTCATTTGCTAGACTGTCATTTTTTTCCTTCTAAAACAACTCACTTACTTAAGCAAGTATATATAATCAGTATAAACAAAAATGTTTAAAACAGAAAAGAAAGCAGATCAAAAGCCCTGTTAGCTGTGACTGACTGAAACAAGCTATGGTTAGGGAAGGGTAGAGTTCTTGTTTCCTAGTTACCTTTAGTATTGAAGGTTTGAAAATGGGCTCATCTGTTTGTAGTGTCTGTGTTTCAATCCAAAGGGCCACACATAAACAACTCACATGCCATGACAACTCCTAAGATGTTTTTAACTGAACATAATGATCATGGCATTCACTCCAACTGTTTCATTCAAGAACAGAGAAATCCTGTCTTGAAAAACCAAAAAAAAAAAAAAAAAAAAAAGAACAGTTGGTCACTTTCAACTACTAACTTGTATTCCATTGCATGGACAATTCAGCTCCAAATGCAATAAGGTATGCATTCTTTAAGGACTCTATCATTTTCAATATTATTTCTCACATTATAGCTTATAAAATAAAGCTGTGATTGGTAATTGTGTGCCACTCTTCATGCAAATAATGGTCTCAGGTGCATATGGAGCGGGGTCAGTGAACCACACAGTAAATCCACATTTAGTTGAGAAAGAAACCATATATTAAAACTAAGGTAAATTTTGAAAAACAACATACCATTAAGAGTAGTTTGTTTTACCCATGAGATTCCCTTGGAATAAACTAAGTTTTAATCTGTAGGTGGTTAATTGGAGATGACTTTAGGGTTCTTTCAGCTCTAGGTCCCCATCTGATACAAACGTGTGCAAGCCCTATGGTCACAGCCTCAATCTCTATGAGTTCATATGAGCTTTGCTTGTGCTGATTTAGTGGTGCTTGTTGTCTTGGTGTCCTCCAGTCTCTCTGACATTCCTTCTACCTTCATTCTTTGGGCTTTCCTGAGCCCCGAGGGGAGGAGTTTGATGGAGATATCCAATTTAGGGCTGAGTGTTTCAAGATTTCTCATTTTCTCCATATTGTCTGGCAATGGTCCTCTGTATTTGTTCCCATATTAGGCAGAAAGCTTCTCTGATGATGTCTGAGCAAGGCACTGATCTATGAGTATAGCAGAATGTCATTAAAAGTCATTTTATTGCCTTGTTCTTTTGGTAGAACAGTATATTTTGTTTGTCCTTGGTCCCTTGATATCTAGTCTCAGGTTCTTTGTCCTACAAGCAGTGTTGTATAATAGTTCCCTCTTGGATGAGGCTTTAGGTTAAACATATTGAGTGATTACTCCCACAAGTTTGTGGAACAATTGTACTACTATATCCTGAAGCTGGGACAACATTATATATCAAAGAGATTTGTAGCTTGGTTTATGTTCCTCCTTTGGTAACATGTAAAGTACCTTCCTGTACCAAAGACACTATACATAGGGATGAAGGTTCTATGTAGGCACCAGCTCAACTTCTTTATGCTCAATGCATTGTGTATGTGTTTTCTTAATCAATGGAGCATTGCCATCAAATTGTGGAGAACAACGTATAGTCTTGGCAATATTCTTAGTTGTTTGAGAGTTCCCATAGGACCTCTTTAGTCAAACACTTTATTAGATACAACCCATTCCCAGAGTTGGAAGCTTTATTTATGACAGATGCACATCTGGGACTCTGCCTCCCACAATATTTGTCATTTCTTTTAGAAGTTGTATATGTATTCATAATGTATATATTTTAGGAAGCTTCCACTGTAATAGTTTTTCATACTATTCTTTACTAACCTTTAAAATCATTATAAGTGTGGTAACCTAGACCCAGAAAAGATATTATTTTATTCACTTATATGTGGAGATTTGCTGCTAAAATAATGATAACCAAGCTACAGCCCATAAAACCACAAAAATTGGTAAAGAGAAAGGGACTAAGAGTGACAGATCTCCCTAGGAAAAAGAAATTGAAACAGTAGTTTTGGATGGATGGGAGCGGGGACAAAAATAAAAAAGCACAAGGGAGGGAATATAGGGAGAGAAAACAGAAATTAAGGGTCATTTTATTTCTTAAAATTAATCAGTAATCTGAGGCACTTTTACAATAATGGAAGCTAGCATTTTTGTTTTCCCTTTTAAATGTTCTTTTTATTTTGTGTGTGTATTGGTGATTCAAGTGAGGGAATTATTTTCTTTCCTGCTTTTGGCAATGAAATTAATTAATATTGATCATAGACATATACTTTTAAAATTAGAATAAATAGTTTTGACAATTATTTCTGATTTTTTATTTGTCTAGTATTGCATTTGGCCCTTTGAAATTTATCTGAAGTATATTTCATTCAAATCTTCCAGGAACCTCTTCCGCTCCTCCCTCTGAACCCTCCTCAGTCCTCTCACTGGATGGTAATTCACTATTCTAGGAAGAGTGTGAAACTCACACTCTGAAAGGAGCAGAGTCATCCCTCAAGGGTTTCTATCCATTTCCTTCTCATAAAAAAAAAAAGAAAAACAACAACAACTTGAAACTTCGTAACTAAAAATGCATTTCATCTTCACGAAAAAACAAGTCCTAAATAAGATAATGTACCTATCAAATTTGTAGGCCAAGCTTGAACATAGAATCAGAACTATAAAGGACATATACTCCAAGAGCAGGGGCCAAGTTAACCTTTTAATATTTTGCTTGGCATACTTCACTAGACTTGAACCACTTCTTAGGCCATGACTAATTTTCTTCAATCTTGAGGAAACCCAGTGTGAGTACTCAATCCAAAGTCATTCTGAGATTTTTCCGTTTGTATCTTTTGGAAGGGCGCCTCCAGGCTACTATGTTGTAGCCTCTTCATGTGATGTTTTTTTTTTCCTGGACACAACTGACAAGAGTTATCGATATTAACATGAATTCTGTAGAGGAATTCCATACAACACAGGGGTTCCTTCTCTATGGATCTCTTTCTCCTGTCCAGGAGCCTAACTTTAAATTTTCTCTCTTTGCCTTATCTAAAATTACTGTTTATATGATCATGATGGATGGTTACTCTGGCAATGAGTAGGAAACATGAGTACCAACATCATTGTGCTGCCTCTTACAGAGCACTGATGCTAGTTATCTGACTTTCAATGATGCTGGTTTTTCTTGCTGTAGCCACCATATTCTTTGTTGGCTTGAGATAGAAATATTCTTCTTGATTCATCTTAACTAGAAGAGAATTTAAAAAAAATTAATATACCCTATATTTACTAATTCACAATTACATAAGCACCATGTAACCTCCACTCAAAAACTGCTCTGGTCCCTAATGGCTGGAGGATATACTCCTTCCAGCCTGTGAGCTATAGCTTACTAGTGTCCTCTATTAATTCAGTTTCTGAATTTGTCTCAAGCAACATTTCTTTTAAGTCTTCACAGTAAACTCTGTGGTTTCTTCAGAATCTCTTGTTGCTCTTCCCTTAGTAATAATGAATAAAATATTATTCTTCCATAATTTTGTGCTCCATTGTTGATGTTCAGTGGTTTGATTTTAAATTTTTATTGCCGTTTCCTTCCAGAACGCTTTCTTGGTTTTAAAGCCTTTGTTTATGTCTTAAATGTCTTTATTTTGTTCTGAAAAGATTAAATAGCTTAATGATACACTGTACACTCTTCTTGTATTACTTAGAGGTCACATGGTTATCCATCTTTTGTATATAAAGCTTTTAAGAACCATGTATAAAATATTTTTATGGCACATCCTGTGACTGCTACTCCATATGAATGTACTCATAAAATACCTAAATACATACTTCGCTCCTGCATACAGATAACAATAATACAACATAAAGAGACTCACTGCCTCAGATCCATTATGCTGTGATCTGGAAGAGGGTTGGCGAGTGACCACATTCTCCTGAGCACTCGTGCTATTTTTAGATTACTGATTGGCTATTTCTGAAAAAGTAGGTCCAAATGAAGACATAATGGATTTCTATTTCTACCAAGCTGAATAGAAGAAAAACAAGCAAAGATGAATGACCCAGAAGAGTAAACTCTGTTGAACTAACTGCTTTCTGTGGCAGAACAGAGGTAGAGTTGTTTGTATGCTAATGTACTGCTAAAATCATCATGGCATTAGCTATGTCAGATTTTTATTTAACATACAATACACTCTTTTTTCTTATTTATTTATTTATTTATTTATTCATTTATTTATTTATTTAAGATTTCTGTCTCTTCCCCACCGCCGCCTCGCCTTTCCCTTCCCCTCCCCCAATCAAGTCCCCCTTCTTCGTCAGTCCACAGAGCAATCAGGGTTCCCTGCCCTGTGGGAAGTCCAAGGACCACCCACCTCCATCCAGGTCTAGTAAGGTGAGCATCCACGAAACTGCCTAGTCTCCCACGAAACCAATAGGTACAGTAGGATCAAAAACCCATTGCCATTGTTCTTGAGTTCTCAGTAGTCCTCATTGTCCAGCGAGACCGGTTTTAACCCAGGCTTTTTCAGATCCAGGCCAGCTGGCCTTGGTGAGTTCCTGATAGAACATCCCCATTGTCTCAGTGTATGGGTGCACCCCTCGTAGTCCTGAGTTCCTTGCTTGTGCTCTCTCTCCTTCTGCTCCTGATTTGGACCTTGAGATTTCAGTCCGGTGCTCCATTGTGGGTCTCTGTCTCTGTCTCCTTTCATCGCCTGATGAAGGTTAATATTCAGGAGGATGCCTATATGATTTTCTTTGGGTTCTCCTTCTTATTTAGCTTCTCTAAGAACCCGAATTATAGGCTCAATGTCCTTTATTTATGGCTAGAAACCAAATATGAGTGAGTACATCCCATGTTCCTCTTTTTGGGTCTGGCTTACCTCACTCAGGATGGTGTTTTCTATTTCCATCCATTTGCCTGCAAACTTCAAGAAGACCTTGTTTTTTACTGCTGAGTAGTACTCTAATTTGTATATATTCCATACTTTCTTCATCCATTCTTCAATTGAAGGGCATCTAGGTTGTTTCCAGGTTCTGGCTATTACAAACAATGCTGCTATAAACACAGTAGAGGCCTCTCTTGGGTATATTCCCAAGAGTGGTATTGCTGGGTCCATGGGTAGGTTGATCCCGAGTTTCCTGAAAAACCTCCACACTGCTTTCCAGAGTGGTTGCACAAGTTTGCGTTCCCACCAGCAATGAATGAGTGTACCCCTTTCTCCACAACCTCTCCAGCAAAGGCTATCATTGGTGTTTTTGACTTTCGCCATTCTGACAGGACAATACACTCTTTTATCAAGGAAAATAATTGCGTGGGCAGGGAGCAATTGTTATTGGCACTGCCATTCAGTATAATCCAATGCATGCTTAATTTTGGGGACTCCCATCATGAGCCAACTACAGGAAGAAACTACAAGTGGGAGGAAGGGTTTGTAAAATGACAGGGAGAAGGACAAGAGGGGGTGTTAGAGTAGATGTGGCATTACGAAAGGGAGGGACTTAACAGGAGTCAGAGGGCATCAGCAGTTGCACACAACAGTGTGGGAGACAAAGGGCAGAAGGGAAAAAATCAAAGCATCACAGTGTGCACCAGTGAAAATGTCACCATGGAACTCGTCATGACTTACACTAACCTATTTCCACCCAGCCCCTCACTACGGCAACACAGATTGGGTGCCAAGCCTGTAATTTAGTATCAATTTACTTTATCAGCAAGCATAGGATGGCTATTTCTTTTTCTTACCACTTTTTCTATCCCTAAACCAAACTATGTCATTTGTATTACATTTAAGAGCATGTGCGGAGAAATACAAGTAATGCCCTGACCTGGGAAGGATGAATTGTGGTTAAAAAACAAAACAACAACAACAACAAAAAAAAAAAGACATGCAAACTTAGGTCTGGCTTCAATGTTCCTTCCCCATTGGTACCAGGGAATTGAAGTTTGTATTTTTAGTCAGGCTACCTTATGACTGTATAACTCTGCATTCAGTAAGAAAAGAATTCACCAAAACGAAGGTACATGTCTCCTTCTTTTTAATGGTTATTTCACTTTTACATATTTATGTGTGCATGTGTACATCCCTGAGCACTAGAATGGCATGGTATGCAAATGGAGGTCAGAGGTCAACTTAAAAGTAGCTTCTCCTCTTCTGCCTTGAGGTTATCAAACTGTTCATCTGTCTTGGTGGAAAGTATCTTATAACAGATGATTCTACTTGCCCACAGATTGTCGCTGGGCTTTCTATCTCTTGAGATGAGGTATTGTGGAAGGTAATCTAGAACACACCACCATAGACCAAGGACACCTATGGTTTATATGAAAATGACGGTCCCTGAGGTCCATCAATGTCCTTCTTATATAGATTCTCAAATATTGGAATCTGTTTCATGAAACTATCAGGTGATTCTTATAGGCAAAAAATGTTTATGATAGATGTTCTAGGGGTAGAGACATTCAGTTTCTGATTTGAGAAAAACTCCTTCCATTAAACAACACATATTGTTTGGAGAAAGCAATAGGAACTAGATTTTTGCTGGAGACAGAGGCACAAAGGTGATTACACGGTGATGCCGTGAAAAGCCATGGGTCCAGTTTGGGAGTGACCAATCTTTGCCAGGGATGGAGGTGAATTTCCTAGCACATGACTGCTCTGAGAACTGAAGTATAATGTGGAATGTAATAGATATAGAAAAGTTGAAGAGAAGCATTCTGGACACAGTGGCTCAGAACAAAGGCAGGAAAATATGAATGAGTCGTAAAGTGCTGGTTCAACCATGGGACCTGAGCTCAAGTGGGAGGGGAATGAGTTTTCCTTGTCAGTCTCTTGTGACTTCACTCTGGTGTATGGCCTCTTATTCCCTTAGAGAGTACCTGTAGAGACCTAAGTCAGATCCTAAATATTTCATCTTATATCTGGTTTGCATGCAGTTGGATGTTGTTCTCACACATAAACATTTTAAGATTCACAATTTAACATCTTTCTCACAGGCTTCACTTCAGCCAGGGCCCATGTGATCTTCTTTAAAAGAAACACTGATGAAGAGCTCCAGCTGGCACGCATTGATTCAGCTTTAGTTTACAATAGTTTGCTAGTGTCCTTCCATATGCAATAGGTGCCTTGTGCAGTACACATTATCTGCATGAGTCACGAGTCCGTTTTTGTTGATTTTTCTTCTTAATTTTATTTATTTCCATAAACCTTGAAATTGAACGTCATGTGCCCATCTGTGATGCATATACACAGGAGTTTAAAGGCAGAGCTGTAATAGATAGAACAACTGTAGTCGTTCTCGCTTGTCCTCATGTGTATTCACCTCCTAACTTCTGCAAATGTGACTTTACACTTGTTAGTAGCTTAGGGAACACAAACGGCACTAATATAACCAGACATACCTTTAGGGAGCAGTCACAAGGATAATAATTAGAGGAGTAGCTATGGAAGCCCGGCTTGGAGTAGGGTCTATCAAAGCCAGAGAAAACTGCTTCCGAGAAAGCATAGCAACCCTCTAGCAGCTAGAAAAGAGAGCATGCCATCTTCATCAACTGTCTCCAGTAGGTAGAAGTTTGTTGCCTCTTCAGCTTTAGCCCACGTCAGGGCCAGTGAAGTGGCTTAGAGAATGAATGTGTTTGTACTCAGGTCTGATGACCGGAGTTGTATCTGCAAAATCTTAGAATCCACATGTTAGAGAGAGAGCAGCCAATCTCCTGTGCTGTCCTGTGACCTCCACATGCACACGCATGCACTCTCTCTCTCTCTCACACACACACACACATGCCTACACACTCACACAAATAAATCAATGTAATAAAAATTTTAAATTAAACACATTTCAGAAATTTCATCTTCTAAAATGAAAGGAAACATAAGCCAAGCCCTGTCAATTTGCATGCTTTATCATGTTTAATAGAAAACAAATGCTTATTTCCAGGTACATAAGAATCAGGCAAGAGCACTGAGTAACTTTTCTTCTATCTATAACAAATGTACTTCTTTGTCTCCGACAAACCAGATGGAAGCAATGACATCCAAGAGGACACTTGGGGACTTACGGATGAGTGGCTGAGATCCATTTAATTTGCTTGCTTTGGCGAACTTGTTGACCAGACAATGTCTCACTCAAGGTGATAGAGAGAAGAAAGAACAGTCAAGGTTTCATTTCCATTTCTCTGATACTGGTTGCTGATTTGTGTGCTTTTGGGCGAGATTGGGATGGTGCAGATGGCTCATCCAATCCACACCATTTTTCTTTGCCCATCAGCAGTTCATTCATACTGTTGAAAACAGCTTGTGTCAGGGTTCCCAGCCATTATAACTGCTATCCTTTCATGTCAGCATCTATCCCAGTCTAGACAGCATCTATCCTCTGGCTCCTGGCTAGGGAGCCATGCTTTGGTGCCTAGATGTGCCTTTGGCCAAAGGATTATTTGTACAAGTCACCTAATGCACGTTCCTACTAACTGACATGTTTCACCGGTTTTGTGGTGCTCTTCAGAAAGCTTCCCTCCTAGCTGGTCATGTATGCCCCTAGCTTTTGGATTTATTTCTTCCTTCATCTCCACTGGCAGCTTCTAACCTTTCTCATACTCTCTGCTGGCATCGTATAACGGTCCACCAAGCAAAGGAAAGATGTAATTGAAGATTTGTGGCACAAAATTTTCTTTAATAAGCTAATGTCATCCTTCTTCACAGCAGTGACAAGTAGAGTCAAAAGGAATCCAGGAGTTCCCTGAGTTCAGAAAGTCTGCAAGCTCAAACAAGACTAATTACAAGACAATTCTAACTTTCAGAGAAGCCGACAAGGGTGCAATACAGAACCACTGGTGAGACTACTACACTTTGAACACCGTCCAGAAGCGGTCCCTGATCTCACTGCCTGCTAGCTTGTGATCGAGTTATTTCTTGTCATAGATCATACAGATAATTTTATAAAGCAATCTCTGTACTTTTAAATGAAATTATCCTATCGGATAACTTACAGAGCAGCAATAATTAGGTATGGAACACTAACTTTGCTGATATTTTCTCTACTCTCGTATTATTCTCATGATAATTGGGATGTGACATCCATTTGTTCTTCTTTATACACTTGCTATTCCTGGATGAAGGTAGGAGAACAGGGGTCAGCAAATGGAGCCCTGTAGTGCAACTCAAAACCATGATGTAGTGCTACCCGTGCCCAAGGAAGAACCTCTAAGTGGCACATTGGAAAAACAAAACAGAGATAGTTTTAATGGAGGGTTTGTGGAAAATGAAACCTTGTTATATTGTTGACAGGGATGTCTGTCAGTAAAACTGTTGTGAACACTATAGTAGCAAATGAACCATTAGAGGACACAGAAGATCTAATCATGGTATATATCTAAGAACAGCCAACTATCTACTGAAGAAGCACCTGCTAGCCATTTGAGAAAGAAACTGCTGTTGCCTGGACTGCCTGTTGCTGTGCTGTATAAAGCATACATACAGGACACACAGAAAAATAATTGCTGATGATCCTGCCTAAAGAAGGTGAGATATCCCTTCAGTTTTTTTTTTCCATGAAGGCGTCTTCCAGGCATTCTGCAGGAAACAGAAGAAAGTGACTGAAAAAATATCAATATAGGCAAAAAAAAAAAGTCTTTGAAATTTCCTGCTTCATGGAAGAGTTTGTCGGGTACTATGGGCCTGGAGGCTGAAGATAGATGCCCCAACATTACAGAAGAATTTTTGGTGACTGTCCACTTAGCCAGATGTCTATGTCAACTCTGGAACTTTGGGATTTATTTGCAATGTGCTTACTGTTAGGCAGTATTATATCCTTCTGGGGTCTTTGATGAAGTCAAAGATTACATAGTTATAGTTTTCTTGGTTATAATAAAAGATAAATGGGGTATGAAATTTTAGACTCACAAAAATATAACTACAATTCTTGCTTGATACCTGTTTTATTATATGTAATTTTACTATGATAAAGTTAAAACCTTCCTTTTTATTTAGACAGAAGAAGGGAGATGATGTAGGATGTTCTTCTGTATGTGTGTTACTTTCATTGGTTAATGAATGAGAGCTGTTTTGGCCAATGGTTTAGCAGAGTAAAACCAGGAAGGAAATACAAACAAATATAGAGTATAGGAGGAGTCAAGGAGACACCACGTAGATGCCAAAGGAGAAGAACACCAGAACCCTATTGGTAGGTCACAGCCTCATGGTCATACACAGATTAATAGAAATGGGTTCATTTAAGATATAACAACTAGCTAAGAATATGCTTAAGCTATTAGTCAAATGGTGTTGTAATATATATAGTTTCTGTGTGATAATTCAGATCTGGGTGGCTGGGAAATGAATGAACAGTCTCTGGTTACAATACTCATGAGCTGATGTGCTATGTTTGTCTTGTCTTATAGCAAGTTATCATTGCAAATGAGATCTTGAAGATTGGGTGCATGGTGGATGGTCTATACTTTTGCTATGCTCAGAAGAATATGAAAATTGCCACAAACAAAAGTAGACAATGAGAACAGATTGTATTCCTTGAGTAAATATGACTTTTGAGATCCCAGTAATTCTAACAGGATAGAGTAGGCGACAAGAAGGCAGAAAAGGAGGTCCTTTAGTGTATAATAGTTAGGTGCTTCCTGTAAGAATCTATGATGATGTAGGACAGACCATAAAGTATTTCATGATTTCCTGTACTGTATCCAGGTTAGATATAAATTAGTACCATAACTCCTTTAAAATACAAGGTTCTTTGTTTTACTTGTTTTTTGATAGTTTTATTCATGTATAAATAACATCCTGATTACTGCCATACCCACTCTAATACCATTCCTATCCCTATTACCCCATTTGAATTCATCTATCTTCCATATTCTTGTCATTTTGTCTTGTTAGTGGGCTCTTTGGTGGGTACTAAACTGAATGCAATGGCTTCTCCTTGCCAGAAACCATCAGTAGCTAAGAGTTCATTAGTGAGGAGTAGGGACCTATTAGTACCCCAGTCTGTGACTTATTGTGGGTAAAATCACTATCCTGCAGTACTGTGAAATTATCCAATACCGCCATGAAGCATTAGTTACCTTGGCATTGTAGCTAGAAGACAACAGTAGTCTAGAGTACCCTAGCCCTGTCTTCTGGCTCTTAAATCTATCTACTTCCTCTTATGCTATGACCCATCAGATTTATCTCAGGTATTATAAATATCATGCAATTCAAAGAGAAGCTTCCTAGTTAAGGATAAAAGAAGCATATTTTATTGATATGAACATAGATACTTTTTAAACTACATGGGGAAGTGGCAATTTAAACAATAATATTATTGGTCTATGAACTCCTTGGACATGCCTCTAAACCATCTTTGCATGATCACGCATGAATTGGTTATTGTAAAGAGGGTTTCAAATCAGTCAGAGGGTTGTTGGTTACCCTCATTACAGTCCTATTATCATTCAAAATCTTTGTGCTGGAAAAATCTCTCTTGGAGTCATACTGAGGGACTGTAAATATAATACTCTAAAACTCTTTCTAATTCAGTATTTACTTTTTACAAATAAACATAATACCAAGAAGCCAAAATAAAATAGAATACTTATTTTTAATACAGTAGCTATTACTGAATGATCTACACCATATTGATTTGTACTCACATTATCAGAGATGCAGTTATATTATGCCATTCTGTTCCATATTCCATTACTTTACAACAACAATGTGGACTCATGGAAAGAGCATATACATTGAGCTGCTTTACAAAACAGGAATGAGACATTGTTAAAGTCAACTAAATTCTCAGTTTCGTTGGACATTTCCTCCATCCATGCTTTACCATCTCTGTGGAAAAGGGAATTATAAGCAGTGTGGGAAAATTACAAAGAAGAGTAACATTTCTGATTCTCAGCTTTCTTAAGAATCCCTGCCTGTGGGACACTCAGCAACGAAAAATGATTGAGTTGAGCTGTTCTCTCTGTCTTGATTTCTCCATGGAACATTAAAAAAAAATGTAAGCAAAAAAAAAAGATGACAAGATTTATTAGCTACTTTTCTCTTGATGTGATAAAATACCATGACCCAAAATACCTCAAGGAAGAAATGGTTGATTTTCTCTTATGATCATGGCAGAAAAGAAGGTAAGACATGGCAGCAGGAGCTGGCTGATCAGATATTCATCTTAACACGGGAAGCAGAATGAAAGCAGGATATGCTTAGGCCATAAACCCTCAAAGCCCACCACCACTAACACACCTTCAGGAAGGCTCCACCAGCTAAAGGTCCCATCACCTTCTCAAACAGTGCCACCTTCTGTGGGCTGAGGGTATAAAACCATGAGCCTACACTGGGATATTTCTTATTTAATCCAGTAGAGAAAGAAATTTCTAATCCCAATTCTTATTTTTTCCTTGGGACAAACATTGATCTTAATAACACATGTTCTGGGTTTAAAATAAACACAATAAAATCAATATACTTGTCCAATATGTACTATGCAGTTGCTGTTTTAACTATGTAACCCTTAAAATAGTCACCTGTAATCCTAGATTCTGTGTCACAAGCATGTACTCTTGGCACTGACGTGAATAACAAAGGTTGGTTAGGAGAACAACAGAAATATATAATGAAATTTTGATGCAAAATACCAACAATATAAAGAAAACATGTACATTTGCACTTAGAGCATTAGTATTGCAAATGAACAATTTCCTTTTTAAGATAGTTTATTGGTATTTGGTTGGTTAATTTGTGGCAGTGTATCATATAATACAGGCTTTCCCTGAACTTCTAATTACTCGTCTTGTTTCTTCCTCTTACATGCTGAATTGCAGGCTGAAAACTGTAATCATTCATTATGTTTTATCATTGTATTTTTGTTAATTTACAGGGGAGGTTTTAATGCTACATATTAATAATGTTTTGAAAAAGAATAAAAGCATTTATGACATGGTGAGATTAGATTTTCCTTATGTAGAGTTAAGATGCCCTAAATGGTTATCCTAGGACTTTTACTCTCTTCTATGGTCAGATCCTTGTCAATACCCATGTTACCACGGATCATATAGCTTTTATTTTTAATGAGAAGCCAATTATTTTTGCTATAATATTTCCTAAAACATACCCACAAACACCACAAAGGATATAAAAGTAAAAATTATACAAGTTCTAATTGATAGTTACTTATAATATCTGTGTTATTCTATGTGAGTGTATTTGTATGTACTTTTATATATATGAAGTCAAAACATAATATAAATACAGAAGTTATGAACCAGAAATCAGAATTACATCATAAAACACTTAGCAGAGGATGGAACATGTCAACAACTCTGCAAGGAAGCTTTGGACATTGATTGTTTACTCACTATTTCTGCTTAAACCAAGTTGTACTTTTGAAATTAGCTAACAGAACTTTACAGGAAGCTTCCACAGGAGGATACTACTGTTTTAGAAAAAGAAAAAAGAATCCTCTAAGTTTTAGACATGAGAGGCAAATACTAACCATCTAATTAGCTGGGGTGGGTATTGTTCAGCACATGTAGACCTCCATCCTGAGTTAGTTACCTGAGCACTGACAATAAGTCCGTAAAGTGATCATTGTAGCGGTGAACAAGGATGACGATGCTTGCAATCTATAGAAGTCCCATCAGTGAACGAAGCAAATACATGTCCTAGGTATTTGAAATATCACAGTTAAACAGTAAGAATACAAAATATGATCAAGAAAGTCTAAAGGAAAAAATAGAGTTTCTACCATGTATGTGGACATACACATGGTTTCTGGAACACACATACATGTAAACAGAACTTATGGATTAAGAAATTACAACACAAATTCACAAAGACCTATTTAAAACAATACCATATTCAATATTTTAAAGTGAACATTTGATGTTCTTCTAGTCAGTACTAGCATGAGCATACCATGCTAAAGATAATTACTTTGTAACACATTTAAATTCTTTTTATAATCTCTTCTGAAATTACTATGATTATATTTTGCATTTCTTCCCAAAATGTAAGTCTTTTTATTTCAAAAATTTAAAAAGCAATCACAAAACCATTATACACAAAAAAGTGAACACAGGCATAAAATAAAACAATCAAGGCAATAAAAATAAAAGTTCTACTATGAACCAACCCATTACTGTTTTACAAAAAAAAAAAAAAAAAAAAAGGATGGCACAAGTGTGGTGAGGGCCAGATACACCTGCATGTGCTCACCACATTCAGAAAAACTTGGAAGTGAAAGGAAGTGGAAGTAAAAGGAACATGAATAATTAAGTTGAAATTAAAGGTCTTTTATTGTAATTTTTATTCCTAAACTCTTTTCACTTGAACACAGTGAGCTTCTGGTGCCATCTTGTCCCAGTATCACAAAGAAAAGTGAAGAGGCAAATTCAGACATAGTACACAGTGTGAGAGCGTGGACTCCAGCCACACAGGAAAAACGGAGAATTTTAATACAAGACAATAGGAAATTTCACATCATTTTGAATAATTGTAAAATAGTCAACCAACACATCAATAAGTAAGGAAAATGGTTTCGAAGACATTAGTTTTCATGAGCAGAGTGATTCCTAATGGCACCCTGCTATACTCATAGCCCAGAATCTAACACATCATCATCAGAGAAGCTTGCTCCAGCAGTTGATGGAGCAGATGCAGAGACCACACTAGGTAGAGCTCTAGAATTCCACAGAAGATGGGAAGGAAGGATTGTAGGAACTAAAATCTACTAGTGGGGTAGAGAACATGAGGAGAGCACAGCCCACAGAACCAACAGGCCAGGGTTCCGCGGGGCTCACAGAGATTGAGGAGACTATTGGCGAGCCTACATGGGTCTACACTAGATCCTCTGCATACATGCTGCGGTTGTTTAGCTTGGGATTCTTGTAGAATACTCAACAGTGGGAGCGGGAATGTCTTTGAATCTCTCGTCTTCCTTTGGGGACCCTTTTCCTCCCACTGGGTTGCCTCATCAAGCCCTGATATGAGAGTCTGTGTCTAGTTTTATGCTATCTTGTCATGACATATTTGATTAATATTTCTGGGATTCCTCATTTTAATGAAAGGAAATGCAGAAATAATGGTTCTGGAGGAGAGAAGAGGTAGGGGTGGGGAGACTGGGTGGAATGCGGAGAGAGGAAACTGTGGTCGGGATGTATTGTATGAGAGAATAATGAACTAAAGGAAAAAGGAGGATTATGCTATGCTCTATAGCGCAATACCTCTTTACAAAGGCAGAGAGAGAGTGTGCTGGAATCAGGTTTAAACACTTTAGTGGCCACCTGAACAGTTATTAAATCATGTAAGAATCATGAATGGCTGTTAAAATGGTGACTGACATAATAGTACATCATTTGCAAAAAAAAAAAAAAATTAAAAGTCGAGATAATCAAGTTAAAACACAATAAACCAAATTTACAAACACAATATTTCATGTCTTCTCTGACATTTGACATCCTGATTTATTATAAAATGTGTATGTAGGACATAAAACACTGGGAGGACTGTGAGAAGAGGGGGACACAAGGGGATGTGATCTAAGGGAGAGGGGAGAGGGAACAAGAGACCAAAATGTTAAGAAAATGCCCAAACTATCACATTGCAACTAACACAAAGAAGCCCTTTTGAAATATGTGTGTGCCTGTATGTGTGTACCTGTGTAATTAGTATGCATGTGTGTTTGTGTGAACTATGCAAACAAAGGGTTCTGAAACTGTCTTTCTTATTGACCTCATTTTCAAGCACTTTGTACCCCTGAATTATTTTCCTCCTAAGGACAGTGTATTTCAAAAATGCAATTGTTGTCTTGAAATTGCAACCACAAGGCCTGAAAAATGATCATCTTAGAGAAGGTATGAGTCTCTTATAGAAATAGAAAGTGTAGCTCGCTGCAGAGAGTAATGCTGTGTTTTAAATCTCCTGAGGATTTTATCCTGTCAATTTTCCTTTCTGTTTCCTGCACATTGAACCTTTCTTCAAATACAAGCGGCTTCCGACAATACTGAAAACGTTCAGATTTATCTTACTTTAAAGATAATCCTTCTCTTTACTCATTCATCATCCAATAAACAAAGACAAACTCCTCCCTAACAGAATTTCATTCTTTAGGGAGGGCAGAGAATCAAGAAAATAATTAGACACCATAACTAAAAGATCTAAAGGAAACAAACTGGGTGCATCTGAGGAGGAGATATTTCCCCGTCATGTGCTTTCATCTTTGTTCTTATTTATTTACTTGGTTGTTGTTGTTTTGGGAGTTTGCTGATTTCTGAGAATAAAATAACATTCCGTTCACTCATTCAGAGTGAATTTAGTCATTCTTACAATTTCAATTACTTTCAAAGTAGCTACAAAGTTTTGTCCATAGTTGTGGTAGTTTGAATAAGAATGGCCCATAGGCCTGCATGTTTGAATGCTTAGACAGATAGCGACACTTTTGAAGGCTAGAAGAATGAGGAGGGTGTGCTTTGTTGGACTAAGTATTACCTTATTGGAGGAAGGGTGTTACTTAGAATGAACTTTGGGATTTCTCACTCACATCAGGCCCATGATCTTTCCCATTGTTTCTGCAGATCAAGACATAGCACTCAGCTACCTAGAGTTTGTGTATGTACAGATGTGGCATAGCTGGGCTATGTGCTCGGTAAGGTAAAGAGCTTTAAAGTAAATTTATATTTTACTTAATATCTTAAGAAGATGAGCAGTTATATTAGCTTTATATCAAAGTCATGATTTTCACAAACCATCCCTAGTAACTGCAGAAACTCGCCGGTCAGTAGGAGAAAGGTAAAACAGGACACTCTGGAAGGCACCCCATGGGCATCCTTAGCATGAAATTTCCTCTTTGATAATACCTGGTTTAATGGTGCATTTCTCAACCAGTTTCTTTTTAAATTTATATTTAAATTATGGATTTATGTATTTTAAATTAAAACGAAACATCTGATTTAAAAATCCCTTTAAAATAAAAATAGAAGGGTGTTGATATATTTTGGCTTGGAAATGTGTCCATTTGGCCCTAAAACAGGAAAATTTGTAGGTGCTAAGGAGGTAATTCCTAGGCAGTGACTCAGCCCCATCTTGGAAGGAGAGGTAATTGAATTGCCTCTATCCATTCAGTAACTCACTCAAGACTCAAGGATTCATTATAACTATCAAAGTTTTATTACTTCCTTAGAGTCCAGGGTGGGTTTTTATTTGACGGTAGTAGGTGATATACAGTTCACTTGTATAATACGACAACCATAGTCAGAAAATATGGAGCCTTGCTACCGGGCCTTTATATTTAGATTATAGCTTGCCTTGTCTACCTGTTCCATTAAAAAAGAAGGAAGGAAAAAGAGGAAAGGAAAAAAGAAAGCCCTAACAGTTGAATGTGATTTTCACCCATGAATGCCATATGTGAAAACTTTTATTGTTCTTTGAGTCTATAATTCAGAACGAGACATACACATTAATAAACAATGTGTATGTGTGTAGTTATGAAAAGTATACTTATATTTTCTTATATGTCACAATAAAGCCTACAATACTAGTTATGGAACAAACAGTATCTACTTTATATTAACAACAAAAATAAATCCATGAACTCACTGTCTCTACCTGACAATTTCAGAAGACTGTTTAGCTTCACAGTGTTTACAACTGAAAGCAAGTACAGTAAAACAGGTTTTCCCTGTTGTCTCTACAGCCTCTGCTTCCCAGTCTTAAGTTGTTATCAGCTGATTTGTCTGCCAATGAAAAGTGGTAGAAAGGTAGAAAGGGAGGGAGGGAAGGAGAAGATAAAGGAAGTATTTTCATTATTCTGTTATAATAATTTCAGGGAATTCTGAGACTCTTTATCTACATTTGTCAAATGTGATTTAAAATACAGACTCTTCATTTTGCAAGTGAGTCTAAACAATTTGCCTCTACTGACTGATCCATGATGCTGGAATTCCAGAATTTGGAATTCTGCTGGATCATTGTGTTTTTATAATCTCCAAATACATCATGAAATATCTACACACACCTGCAATTTCTTACTTTTCTTCACTGTTCAGTTACTATATTCTCTCTAGACAGCGGAGCTTAAGCATATTATTCCAATTTCTTTCACATAAACTAAAACCCACTCACTTGATTATAGATATGGATTTTGGAGGTGTTTACATAAGTGCCTAGTTACTGTTATAACACAGTTCTAGTGTTTAAGAAATCAGAAGGAAGCCAGGACACATACAATTACCTTCTAAGTCCTTCTAATCCCTCAAACCAGCAGTGACCTTTCTTTGTCTCTAGATTCCCTTGTTCACACCTTTGTATAAACATAATCAATATGTCATATTCCCTATCCAGTTTCTTTTACAAGCATAGTACTTTAAGTTTCATCAATATTACAGTACACAAAGCAGGCTTTTCCTTTCTAACCACCAAATAATAATACATGGCATCTCCATGCCACATCCGTTTCTCTGCTCTCTACTGGCTGGCATTCTCACTGGCTAAGCCCCTGTAACTATGCAAAGCAACACATATACTGGTTGATTGTACGTGTCTTCATTTCAACTACCTATATACTGAGAAGCAAAATTCCTGTCTGCAAAGTGCGCTTAGTTCTTTAAAAAGCTGCCTTTTGAACAAAATGGCCACATCATTCACTTCCTATGAGCAATATATTAAAGAACCTACTTCTCTAGATTTCAGCCAGCATTTGCAATTGCCTCTCTGCGTTTTCAGTCACTCTAGATATTTATATGTTTTGTTTGTATTTCACTAATGATTGGAGCTGCAAAATATTCTCTGCATGCTCATTATTCCCTTCTGTAACTTTGTACACCAAAGTCAACATGAAGAAACATTTCTTTCATTTTCTTGGAAGACTACCATAAGATTTAGGTCTGGGATATCTAGTCTGCTGGCCCATTTGTGTCTACCGTTTTTGAGTTACCATTTGCGCTGGGTAAGAAAATCCTGCACCAGCCGTATACTCCATTGTCTCAGTGTATTTATACAGGTACGTTCCTTTGCAATTACTCTGTCGGTCTCCATGTGAAGTCAGTTTTTCAGTTTGGCCTTTTTGCGTCTGTTCCTTCTAGGATGCATACATCTCATTAACAATAAGTTTTCCTGGTCTTTTTTATCAGAAGAAGTTGATTTTTTCCTTCTTTATTGAAAAGGAGACTAGCTTCCTGGATAATCTTTCACTCTGATAGCTGGAGGACCTTGCCAGCAACCACTGGCAGCATCCACACACAGTCCCTCAGACAGACAACTGTGGTTGACGACCCTCCTCTTGCTTCCTCTCATGCTACCCCTTCCCATTCCACTCCTTACCCAACTCCCATTTCCCTTTCCTACTTCCTCCCCAGAACTTCTCTCCTGCACCCCTTCTTGTCCTAATCTCCAGCACCATTCCCCACCCAGTCCTGCATTCTCAGATAGTTCTGTACATTCTAGCAGGTCTTTTTTCCCAGTTAACAAGTTGCATGCTGACTTTCTCTAGGTATATGCCACAGATGCAGACACGCATCCCTCAGTGCTGTCCATCCCTTTTTCCCGTCACCTATACAACCAGTCCACCAGTCAGACTAGCATTTACTTTCCTCACTCCCTCAATTCCAATTATGCAAGGAATGGGGAAAGTGTTTTTGTTTTTGCAAGACTTTCTCGAACATATCACACCAGTTTATAAAACATGCATTAGATCCTGTTTGATGAGCTATGGAAATCCTGTGTGACTCAGGCCTGCCACTCCTGTCATGAGGTACAGGACTCTTTGTCATCTGTTGCAAGAGAAAAATAAAGACTCTGCAAGAGCAGGGCTCATTGATTTGTTTCTGAAGATGTGCCCGTGTACCATCAACCTTGATGTGTCTGCTGAGTGTGGAGATGTGCCTGCGCTTGTAGCAAGTTTGGCAGGAGCGGAGGCAGGGAGAAGGGAAAGATGCGCAGTGAGCCATGACTGCGCTCAAGCATTTATCCAATGGTTTCTGGTCTGTTGCTGTTTATCCTCTTTCTTAAAGGTTGATTTATGAAGTCTGACAGGGTAGTCTGTAAACCCAACCCTGCGCTACTTGGAGAACAAGAGAAAATGATATATTAAGTCGCAGTGGCCCGATTGTTTTGAGATATTAGGTCCCAGGCTGCACCGGGACAAATGAAAACTCATTAGAAGTGAATATTGATGTCCTTCATATCTGAGAATGTGATTTTGAACAACTGCCAGGACGATCTCTGTAGACCCCCAAAAGCCTGGGTAACGTACGCATGAGCGATCAGTGCCTCTATGACTGATGCCCACTGGCTCTGTTTTAGCATTTTATTTTCTGAAGATTCCGTAAGCCCATCTCAAAACATAGGTTTAAACCTAACGCAAACTGTCAAGGAGTCACACATGGAAGTAATCGACAGTGTTTAATTTTGTGCATGACCAGTTATGCTCACAACATAATTATCTCACGAGAATGACTCTTTAAACTAATTTATAAGAGGTTAGTAGTGAAGATTTCCATATCTAGCACAAAAGCTATGATTTTCTTTTCTGTAACTATGCAAACACTTTATCACTTTTCTCGGTTCACATGTATCTGATACAAACCCGAGTGAGAAAAATCAAAGAGAGAAAATAACATTCTTTTCATAATTTGAATTAAAATTATTTTTATTCTCTAAATTCTTACCTCATTTGAGGAAACTTTAAGTCTATTTGCTACAATGCCCAGCATGTACTTGGGTGTGTCTAGCTCTGAACAGGGATGGTCTCGGTCCTTGGGTGACAGCAGCCACGCTGCCGGCTGCAGAGGTTTGCCATGGTCTGGAGCAGTGTTTGTAACTTCAATGCCTCTTTTCCTCCCTCCTTCCTTCATTCCACCGTGTCTTAATTCTCTCTAGAGCCTGGAAACGTCTTCCATATCCAAGCTTTTATGCTATCTTGAACTCACTTGTAAAAGTTAAGAAACTTAGGCCTGACTCTCAGGAACTCCAAAAAGTAAAGTCCAGGCTTTCATTTTCAAAGGATTCAACTTTTAGGGTTGTACAACATTGATTCTCTATGTTATTTGGGTTGTCCCAGTTTGATTGTCTCATCACACCTTAGCCTTTACGGAAAAGAAGGGGGGTGCATGCACTTATTGAGACAAACTACCTATGAAATAGAAGCCAACAACTTCAACTTCCTTAAAATACAAATCAAATTTCGTTTAAAAGAAATTTTGGCTCACTTACTATAAAATACGTGTATTTGTTTAATTTGATTGTTCCCTGGTACAGTAAAAGTAGCTGACATTTATACAATAACTTACTTCTTTTTCCCACTTTAGTCTAAATATTGGTAATATGTGACACTATTTTATATTTATGACCAATGAAAGGAACTAATTTACAGCTTTTTGTTATTATTATTCCTGGTGTTGTCAACTCAGAATAGTATAACATTATGAGGCTGACATTAATAGGGATGGCTCATTGTCCCAGGACCTCCATTTTGTTTTTGGGTTATGCACTGCCCTGGCTCACGTTAGCTGCCACCTTCCCAGCCCACCAGGGCTATGTACATCAGGTTTACTCTGTGCTGATAGTTGAAAATAGAGCCCTGGAGTCCCTGAGATGATGTTATCTCTGAAGGCATCCTCCTGCATCTGCTATGAGACAGTGTCTCCACACGTCAGTTCATCTGCATGTTGTGGAGAAGCTACCAAGAAACAACGTGAGGGAGAGCTGTCAGGGAACAAAAGTTTGGTGGCTCCAATCACCAAGAGAAATTTGAGGAGCTCAATACCACATTGACTATTAAAGCACTACATCAAATTAATTTTTTGTGTGACTGTATCTATCCTATTCACTTGGGACTATATTTGGTGATGTAAAATGAAAGGAAATCAATTACTTGCTTTTATTAGCAATATCTTTTTAAAAAATTATTTATTTAAAAAAACCTGGTTGTTTTCTCATTTTACATACCAATCCCAGTTTCCATTCCCTCCTTTCCTCCCAGTACTTGGGGGATAAACAAAGTCTAACACATTGCTTTGCGACAGAACCAAATCCCTCCCTGCTATGTGTAGACTGAGCAAGGTGTCCCTCAAAATATAATGGGTTCCACAAAGACAGTCAGTACAAGCAGTTGGGATAAATCCTGGTCTCACTGCCAGTGGCAATATGCTCTGGGACTATGCTTACAGGACCTTCAGGTCAGTTGCTTTTATTTGTGCCTCTACGTGTTTGTCCCCTGCTAAAAACACCTTCTGGGTCTAAAACAAGAAATGAGAATACCAAATATTTCACTGCTGTTTTGACTTGTGCTAAAACTCCCAACTCTAAAAATTCTTAACCCTATAACTCTGGCATAGTAAGAATAATTGTCACCGGGTGCTAGTGGCACACGCCTTTAATCCAGCACTCGGGAGGCAGAAGCAGGCGGATCTCTGTGAGTTCGAGGCCAGCCTGGTCTACAAGAGCTAGTTCCAAAAAAAAAAAAAAAAAAAAAAAAAAAAAAAAAAAAATAAAGGGAAATGAGGTTAAGGCCATTAAAGAACCATCATGTTCTGTAACTGTGAGGAACAACCTCATCCTCCTGACAGGCCCAAAGACAGAAAAACTCAGTCCTTCTAATTTGTGTGTGTGTGTGTGTCTTTGAAACTAAACACTAAATTGACACAAACTTTCTTTTCGTCTCTGTCACAGAGGAAACAATTGTAATTCAACAGGAATGGATGAGATACTGTTTATGAGGATTCACAAAAATACTCCAGCTATTTCAAAGTCTGTATTAAATACTGTTTTGTTTTGTTCCGTCTTTTTGATGAGATGCCGTGTGTGGAAGGATTAGATGAGCAGCCTGAGACAAGCAGCTAACAGGAGTGAGATCCTAACGCTTCTGTACACAGTGCACTTACCACTTCCTCATACCCAGCTATGTCTTCCACCAGCAAATGGGTCTTTAGTTGTTACTTTACGGTGCCTTTCACATACAGGGGTTCTTTGCGGATAATAGAAAGTCGCTTTGCTAGTCAAGAAATGAAGAAGTACTTCATTTGGAACGCATGCCTTGAGCATAGTATACTGATGGCTGCTGAATATAATTTGGTCTAAAACAAAAGCAAAATATCTCTGTCAGAGCATAATATCATTGTTTGTAATATTTTTGCTTGAAACTTAATGCATTACTGTGCATTTCCTTTGATGATCTTGCACATATTTCTCATTCTGTATTATTTATATTATGTATTTGCAGAATGTAGACTTTTTCTAGGTTGGGAAATGAATAGCCCAATTCTCTCAAATATTCTTGGAGAAATCAATAAATTTATAGGAGTATTTAAGAATATATTCTCATGATTGGATGAATATACAATATATACTTTATTAAAGCATGGCACGGCGACTTATAATGTATGATTTCATGTATCAGTTAAAATAATAGCTTAAGAGCTATATTTTGCAGAAAGGGTGGTTTGATGCATAAACTTGCATGCCATGCACATGTGCATTCACCGGCATTGGCAAGAGGACTCATTAGTCTGTGAGCATGTGTCCGTGTGTCTGTCACATGGGTTGAGACCTGGAGATGATGCAATGTGTCTTCATCCTTCTTTCTCCAACTTATACGTTGAGACAGGGTCTGTACTTGAAGCCAGACATTCAGGAATCCCCTGTCTACTCCTCCCATTCCCTCGTCTTGTAGGCGCGCCAACTTCGACAACACACTTCTTTTATGTGGGTTTGAAGTATGAAAACTGCCTATGCATTTCATTTGCCTACGCAGCCAACAATTTACTCTCAAGCCATCAGCCTAACCCACGAGTATGGCTTTTCAAGGAATTACTTGAAATAAAAAGTGACTTCTAAGTATCTGTTTATACCTATAAAAATGTATTCCATCTTTACCAAAGAAGCTTCTCTTTGTGGTAAAGTTTGGTGAATTGAAACGCTGATGGCGATACAAGATGCTGAGAATGAGTGGTGGCTGAGTGTTCAGCCCCATGCAAGGCATTTAGGGAACCTCCTCTGTTGTTCAGGGGACACCGAGGATGAGGGAAGGGAAGTGGCACCTCCTCTGTTGTTCAGGGAACACCAAGGATGAGGGAAGGGAAAGAGTGTAAGAGCCAGAAGACAGGGAGAAGAGCTTCAAAATGCCAGCTTCTAAGAATGTCACAGCTACTGCCACCCTGAACTTACAACAGCTGTCCATACAGGATCTGGGTCTACTTGAGACTGAACCTGTCTAGGTTGGAGAAACAGCATATTGGGTAATATCATGTACTGGTTTGCAGAGGACTTGGGTTGGTTTTTTAACACCTATACCATGTGAATAGCAACAAGAAATCCCAACAACTCCAGCTCCAGGGAGATTCAAAGCCTCTGGCATTAGCATCTGCATTCACATAGTCAAACCCCACGTAGGTATACACATAGTTAAAACTAGATTTTTAAAATATAAGCTGTTAATAGATTTTGGGGGAAGTTGTTGCCTCAGTTTTGTACCCACTGCGGGTCCCATCAAGCCCCAACAGGCCACTCCAAACTTATTGATCACATAGATGAACATAGTTAAACACAGAGGTGAGATTTGTAGGGATTCTCTGTCTCCAGCTGATGGTGCTAACCCTGTGACCTACAGTGCAGACCAGATTCTCTGTCTACAGTTGAGATGGTTCTACTAAAGATTTACTAAAATACTAAAGATTTTTGATGTTTATTGTTTTCATGAGCAGAAGCAACTGTTACTAGGGATAAGGTACATGCTCCTGCAGGGTTGAAACAGGTTCTAAACCTGCAGTTCATTTTTCCCTGTATTTTGTATTAAATCTGTGAGTTTTTGGTCAGAGTAATACAATAACCTTATTCTGATAACTTTAGCCTAATGGACAGGCAAAGTTCAGGTCTTTAGATATTCACCCATCAAATGTGGAAGCTCTGAATTTCTTTGAAACTTTTCTTCTTATTGCACCCTGGTTACAAAAAAAAAAAACATTATATTTGAAATTGGGTAGTCTCTCTCTCTCTCTCTCTCTCTCTCTCTCTCTCTCTCTCTGTGTGTGTGTGTGTGTGTGTGTGTGTATGTGTGTGTATGTTTTCTGGACCTAAGAGTGCAATAAAAATTATTTTAATAAAATTTTGAACTTGAAGACTTAAGAAAATTGAAGTTGAATAGGCCAAGATAAAGTACAGTTTTGGAAACGTGATACCCCTGTGCCTCTTGACTGCCACAAATAGAGTGAAATGTCCTGGAAGACTGGAGAACACCTTCCCATGCTTCCCAGACCTTATGAAAGGAACTCCCAGAAATATGTGAGAGATTTACTCCATGAAAATGTTGGAGGTAAAAACTGACCAAGTGAAAGAAGAAGAATAAAGACTAGTTGACTCAGATCTGAAAGACTACGGGTAAAAGTTTTGACTCATGGTGCTCTGGCTGACAGTAGAAGGTGTGGCAAAATAATGGGAATCACCACATCCATGAACTGGAGGGGAGAGGCACCATCCTGTTCAGAACTCTCCTGCAAGGCTCTGGGACTAAGCAAGTCATACGCAGTGTGGCCATCCTTCAATGCATGACCAACACTGGCAAAGATTCACTTATCCAATAACTGCTTCACCACCCACTGGGTGCTGTTGCTATGTTTACAGGGTGAAAAACATGGAAAAATGGGTCATACTTCATAGGATGTAATGTCTAATGGGAGGAGATACGCAGGCACAGCTGAGAGTCCAGTATGGAAAGCTAACAGAGAAACACAGAATCTCACACTATATAAAATCACAACGGGACAGCTTTCCCCCAAGTTAGAATGACAATCATGAGAAACCCAGTAGTAGCAAAAGGAGGCCACTACACAATGTCAGTAACAGGTGAGGATTTGCTTGGTCATTGCAGAAGAAGTATGGATGTTACTTAAAAACAGAGAAATAGTTCTGTATCACCAACTACGGTCATAGATTATGACTAGGAAGGAGAATTATGTATAATAGACATTTCCTTCTGTGACATTTATCTACACATCTAAGGTTTAAAATCACTGAAGACCTGCCAACATATGAATGTGTGTGGGCACATGAGTGTATGTGTGTATGTGTGTGCATCCATGTGTGTGCATGCAACATTACTGAATCATATAAAGAATGAATTCTGACATTTGAGGCAAAAAATGATGGAATTTAAGTGTGTTATGTATAATGTGAGATAATTTAGGCACAAAATGAGATAATCTATTCCCTTTATCATGTCAGATTGAATGTAGACTAAAGGGAAGAGTGAGTGAGTACATTAACAGAGATTAAAAAAAAGAAAGACGTTCTGGACTCCCAGGCCAGAGGTAGGATGATGGTTCCCTATCAAATGTCTTAGAACACTCTAGAAGAGATGAGCTTGAAATAGTCAAGCAAGAAAATAAAAAGAAGACAGAAATACTCAGCACTTTAATTTATCCCTGCAAGTCATGCATGTGTGTTGAAATATCACACTGAATTCTTTTAGTAAAATACATGTTAATTAAATGTATATTTCCAAATTAGCAAATCCCTTCATTTTCAACAACATGAATGCTGCGGATGGTTATTAAGTAAAGTAAGTCAAACCCAGAAAGATAGGATCTGAGGAAAGCGAAGAAAATGTTATGAACAGGGAATGGAAGGGCTCAGGGAGAGGTCTCAAGCTCCAGATAGAAGGGGTTAGCTGTTCCCCAGTGTGGTAAGATGCCTATCAGTGAATACACTATGTAGTATGTGTCAAAATGACTGAAAGGGTGTAGTCAGACACATACAATAATTAATAGTTGAAAGATGCAAATTTGTGCTGCCTTGTTTTATTAGTATGCACTTCACACCTGTCTTCGGTTATCATAATGTTCTCTGTAAAGTTGTATAAATATTGTGTCTTAGTAAAAACAAAGAGAAGTTTTTTTAAAATGCAAAAATATTCCATCTAATTCTTACATGGGGATCAGGAAAATATATCATCATTTTGAAGTTGAAGATGAAAAGACTCCAAAGACACTTGTGGTCTGCCTCTATGCATTGTGGGGTCCATGATGGGTGGGTGGTGGGGTCAATACCACACAGACATTGTGTTACAAGGAAAAAATGTTTAAACTCTTGCAAGTTCTATGGCAGACGCTGCAATGCCCTAGTTTCTGGAGTCTGTAACTTACTGCCTGAAGGCTTTCTGGATATAAGAGCGTGTTTATCCTGAAGCCATACTATGACTTCTGTGAACTTCTGGCTAATTGGTCTTCATGGGGTTTTCCTCCATTAAAAATAAAGTATCAAACTGTATGATTATGTTGGTATAAAAACAAGATAAATAAGACTAGTTTCTAGAATTCCAGTGGACATGAGTTTAAGACCAAAGGAGCTATTGAGAAACCTTCTTCCTCTGCAACTGCACATCTCCCTTCATGGGGCAGGGTCTGCGATGCTGGCTAGACACATCAGTGTCAATGGGGAATGAAAGTAACTGTGTTGCCCACACTATGGAATTTCAACCTTGTGAATAGCTTCTTACGATGGACTTATTATCTGGATAATACAGTCATCATACATTTCAGCATTCAGCTCATTTCTTAGGGATTTTTTCCCTTGTCTTTTTTGTGTGTCGTGTGTGGTGTGTGTGTGTGAACTTCAATATGGTAAATCAACCTTAAAAGTTGTCCATTTAAAGTTAGATGTTTGAATCAGAAAAAAAAAAATGTTCAGTGACATGGCTGCCTGCTGAACTGCTGCACTCTCCAGATTCAATTCCCAGATACACATTCTGCTGCCTGCAACCCTCTGTCCACTCTTCCGCCATCTCATCCTGATGATGTTTCCCCAGATCTAATGCTGACAAATTTCTGATGCCCAGGAGCAGGCCACGTTAGTCAGAAGAATGGGTGCAAGCCAAGAAAGCCAGAAAAACAGATAGATGAACTCAGACAGAGACTCTCTGCTGGACCAGCGACCATCCTGACTGCCAGAAGCACAGATAGACAGACCGCAAGCACACATCCTCTACTCACCCAGTGCCCTCAAACTCTACTTCCATTTTAATCATCATATCCCACTCCCAACATGGGCAGAGACTCCGTGCTACACCAAAGATTAAGCTACGCTCAAGAGTCTAGTCCCCAACTTTGACAGAGACTCCCTACAAAATTAGAGGTCAGGCTGGCCACCAGAAATCTGGCCCACATTGACCAGAAGATCAAAGAGAAAACAGAAACCAAGGAACAAAATACTTACCTATAATCCTTCCAAAGCTAGATGCCTAAATGCCAGGGTAAAAATAAAATAAAAAATGCCTTGTCAATATGGCACATCAGAACTCAGCTAGCCTTTGACAACAAGACCTGAATATTTCAATGCAGCTGGAGCACAACCAAGTTTATGAAGATGGAAGAGATCCTGAAAGAGAAATTGAGAAAAAGAACTCTTAAGTCCAGAAAAAGACAAACAAAAAATGGAGGAAATCAATAAATCCCTTGAAGAATACTAAAAAGATCAAGAAAAAAAAGGTAAAGAAAATCAAAAGAGATGGAGAAGGACATTTCATACTCATCAAAAGAAAACTCCATCAAGATGGTATTTCAATTCTGAACATTATGCCCAATGCAACTGACAGGTCATTTCAACAGAAATCAGAAAAATAATGAAACTAACATTTTAAGAATCAAATGGACCTAACAGACATCTACAGAATATTTCACCCAAACACAAAATAATTTACCTTCTTCTCAGCACCTCCTGGAATCATTTCCAAAATTAATCACACACTTGGTCACAAAGCAAATCTAACAGACACAAGAAAATTAAAATATCCTTCTGTATCTTATCAGAACACCATGAGTTAAAGTTGGATTTCAACAACAACAGAAACAACAGAAAGTCTACAGACTCAGGGAAAATGGAAAACTCTCTACTGAATGACTAATGGGTCAAGGCAGAAATAAAGAAATTAAAGACTTCTTAGAGTTCAATGAAAATGAATGCGAAACAGCCAAATGTATTGGGCACAATGAAAGCAGTGCTAAAGCAAAGTTCATAGTGCTAAGTGCCTTCATAAAGAAATTAGAGTGATTTCATTTTAGTTACTTAACAGCACAACTGAAAGTTATAAAACAAAATAAAGCAAACACATTTAAGAGTGGTACAAGGCAGGAAATAATCAAACTGAGGGCTGCAATGAGTCAAGCAGAAACAAACAAGAAAACAATGCAAAAAAATCAATGAAACAAGAGTTCATTCTTTGAGAAAATCAACAAGATAGACAAAACCTTATCTAAACTAACTAAAAGACAGAAAAACAATATGCAAATTAACACATAAAGGAAAAAGGGAACATTAATTGACATCTTTTAAAAGAGAAATTCATCTTAAAGAATGTATAATGAATTGACTATAGATTTACATTTTATCTAATTGATTTTCTTTGGAATTCCCAATCCTTTGTGATGATAATTTTCAATAAGAAAACAAAAGACCAAGGCTGGACTACAGCTAAATGTTTCTCTGTGTTACTGGTGTAATATTTAGGAAGAAGTCTCCTGTGTCAATGCATTCAAGCCTATTTTCTGCTTTCTCTTCTGTCAGGTTCAGATTAGATTTATGTTAAGGTTCCTGATGCATTTGGACTTGAGTTTTGTGCATAGCGATAGATATGGATCGACGTTAATTTTTTTTTTTTTGAGACAAAGTTTCTCTGTAGCTTTGGTGCCTTTCCTGGAACTAGCTCTTGTAGACCAGGCTGGTCTTAAACTTACAGATTATCTGCCTGCCTCTGCCTTCCGAGTGCTGGGATTAAAGGCGTGCGCCACCACCACCCGGCTGCTACTTTCAGTCTTTTACATATTGATATTCATTATGCCAGGATCATTTGTTAAAGATGCTTTTCTTTTTTTCCATTGTACTCTTTTGGCTTCATTGCCAAAAATCAAGTTTTCATGGGTGTGTGAAATAACACCAGGTCTTTGACTCAATTCCTTTGATCATGTGTCTGTTTTTATGCCAATCTCAAGCTGATTTTTATTACTACAGCTCTGTAGTAGAGTTTGAAATCAGGCATGGTGATGCCTCTGGAAGTTCTTTTATTGTACAGGATTGGTTTAGCTATTCTGCGCTTTTTTATTTTTCCATGTGAACTCTAATATTGTTCTTTTAAAGTCTGTGAAGAATTGTGTTGGGATTTTGATGAGGACTGCATTGAATAAATAGAATGCTTTTGGTAAGATGGCCACATTATGTTGATCATACCTACCTCTAAGAGCATGGGAGATCATTTCTATTCTCTGATATATTCTTCAATTTCTTTCTTCATAGACTTAAAGTTATTGTCATACAGACCTTTCACTTCTTTAGATAGTGTTACCCCAAGATATGTTATTTGTGGCTGTTGTAAGGGTGACGTTTCTCTGATTTTTTTCTCACTCCCTTTATCATTTGCATATAGAAAGACAAACATTGTATGTACTCACTCATAAGTAAATGTTAGATGCAAAGCAAAGGATAACCAGACTACAGTCTACAGTTCCAGAGAAGCTAGGTAACAAAGAAGACATCAAGAGTGACATACGGATCACCCAGGGAAGGGGAATTAGAAGAGATCTCCTGGGTAAACTTGGGTCAAGGGGGGTTGGAACGGGGAAAGTGATAGGAGATGAGAACATGATGGCCTGGGGTGGTCAAGGGAAAAGAGGGATGGAGTGAGAGAGCAATGAAAGAAATATCTTGATAGAGAGAGCCACTATGGGGTTAGGGAGAAAGCTGGTGCTAGAGAAATTCCCAAGAATCTACAGGATGATCCCAGTTAAGACTTTTAGCATCAGAGGAGAGTCCAAAGTAGCCTTCACCTGTTATCAGATTGGTAAATACCCCAACTGTTATCATAGAGCCATCATCCAGCTGATGGAACCAGATGCAGAGATCCACAACCAAGTATCAGACCATGCTCCAGGAATCCAATAGAAGAGAGGGAAGAGTGAATATATAAGCAAGGGAGGTCAAGATCATGTTGGAGAAATCTACTGAGACAGCTGAACCAAGCTCGTGGAAACTCATGATCTCTAGACCAACAGCTGTGGATCATTCTTGTAACCAGGCTCTCCATATTTGTGGGACAGTGGTGACACTCAGAGTATCTGTGCGGCACCTGGTATACATCCCCATTGTATGCGCTGGCTTATGGCTTATTGGAGCCCATTCTCTATGGTGGAATGCCATGCTCAACCTTAATGCAGGTAGAAGGGCTTGGTCCTGCTCCAACTTAATGTGTCAGACTTTGTTGACTTCCCATGGGAGCTCTTACTTGTTGGGAGGAGTGGATGGGGGATGGGTTGGGGAGGAGGCTGGAATGGATGAGGGGTGGGGAAAAGAGGAAAAGAACCACATATGGAATGTTAAATGAAATTTTAAAAAAAATAAAAAAGAAATGGAGTCTTTGAGGAGTGAATATGTCATGAAGACAGAATTCATGGGCTAAAGGTCTTTAGAAAAACTTGGCAGAGCAACAATCCTGTCTGCCATAGGGCATTTCATGAAATGCGCCATGTCCATTGCCCGGCATTGAGCCTATGGATGCCTTGGTCTTGCTCCTCTGCCTCCATTAGACACAAAATTCTATCACTTAGGAGACACCAAGTCTAACATATTTTACTGCAACTATAGGATTTGAAGACGACAAGACCCATGTGTGATTTTCCACCCAGACATGCATCCTTTTCTCAAAAGAAAAAGAACTTAAAGTGGAATTTCCTTCTGAGATACAGTGATTATTCTTTGTTTGAGGATGCAGTGATAGATACATATTCCACTCGACGTTAGGGATTTTGTAACTTTAGACCAAGGCATGAAAATTTAGTAATGGAAATTTTATTGCAATATTTCTTTTAAATGATGGACTAGATAGATGTATGCACCTTTCTAGGATTGATAGCTGTGACTGATGACTAGAACCCCAGTCCTTTTCCTTCTGTACCATGTTCTTCACCTCCTGAGAGATCGTCAGTCCTTAAAAACTTTCTTATGATTAACATCACACGTCACTATTTAAAAGCTCTAAACCAGATTGATGTAAAGAAGGCAGGTAATATGATATTAAACAGCTTCTGAACTTAAAAAAATCCGAAGCTAAAAGATGAAGACAAGTAAGAAACATGGTCCAGATAGGACTGACGGAAAAATGAGAGATACTCGCGTGTTGGCAGGAAACAACATCGCACCAAAACTGCAAGTTTCTCCGGTGAAAAGCAAGGAGGGGCATGATGAGCCTGGAAGAGACAGATGCCAAGTGAGGAAGGGCCGCTTTTACACACCAGAAACCCGAGTTTTTTCTAAGTTCCCTGTGCAGTCCTGACATGGGGCTGCTTGTCTGCCATGTAGCTGATCTCCTTACTGGAATAACTCACTTATCACCATCCTTTCTCTTTCTCTTCATGATCTCTCCAGTAGTTGAGAAGAATATAGTTTGTCTCCTATGGGATTTTCTTTTAAACTCTAACAAGATTGCTTGAGTAGTTTCCTCTCTGTTGTTGAAGTTAAATGAGCAAGACAACTTACAGAAGAAAGGGTTTATTTTGGCTTAGGGTCTGTCATGGCAGGGAAGCATGGTCTTGGTTGCCAGGCTAGTTGAGATCTCCCATTATCAACTGCAAGCATGAACCGACTGGAAAAGGTGCAGCAGAATCTTAAAGCCCATTCCCACCCAGTGATGTGCTTCCTAAACCAAGGCTGCACCATCTATACTTCCCCAACATCTCTACCAACGGGAACCAAGCCAAATGCCTCAGCCTGTTGGGATCATGGCTCATGTATCTGCGTTCTGCTGCCTAGCGCATGCCATCCTCTCTGTATACTACACACTCATTCATGATTCGGGGAGTTCCCTCACAGGACAGTTTTTAAAAATCCTCATAGCAGAACAAGATTATCATGTTTAATATCCACGTAATTTAATTTACCTACCTTGGTTATTACTAGCAGATTTTATGTCTAAGGTCATTGAGAATGCATACTGACAAATTTACCTCCACAACAAATGGAATATGTCTAGACTGTGTTCTAGTCTAGATTTTAAGCACGTTGGGCAGTTGGGAGTGAACACACAGCTCACTTACTCACCTGCCATTTGTACAAAAAGCATATGTTTTATCTAGTTTCTGAGCAATTAAATTTTTTGGAAGGTTTGATTAGCTAAATCAAGCTTGCATAAAATGGAATATGGAAATGTAAAAATCTGGCAGATTCCATTTTTTAAGATTAGGAATAAAAACTGCCAAATATGATCCATTTGCTCAAATATGAGTTATTGAGTATTAATGGCTTGGCCACTGGGAGGTTTTATTTAATTAGTTTCATAGTTATACACAAGGTAACAACAATTATCACTACTCTTATCCCAGCAGTGAGGCTGCTGAAGAGGAGCTCAATTTGTGTTCAAAATATGATTTGAATGGATTCTAGGAGTTGGGCACTTTGAACATTATTATCATTGAAATGGTTACCATGAGCAAACAAATCAACAAAAAATGAAAACAGGTGATGCTTGGTTTGGAGACCAACCAGACCATGTGTGCTTCTGTCAATAGCCTTGCTGGAGTCTTTGCTCTATGCCCAGGCTAATGCACATTGGTCCCTTGCCAATATAATCTGCAAAGTCGTAGGGGTGGACTTTGATGATATTTAATATGTCCTAGTTATTTCATTTCCATAAACATTTATTACATTTTCTATACAAACTACAAATATATGGTCACTCACTATGGATATCTACTGTTTTGATAGATAATAAATATGTGTTTGCATTGACAAATAAAATATAATATATAACATGTATATAGAGTGCATAATATACATACAATATATATAATACTTTTATGCAATAATATACACACCCACATGCATACACACATATAGATAGATAGGTAGATAGAAAGATAGATGATAGATAGAAAGATAGATAGATAGATAGATGATAGATAGATAGATAAATTTTTCTTACACAGTGTTCATAAGTATTATATGTTCTGTGTGAAGGTAGTTAATTTTCATTTTTATGTAGGTGTTGTAATTAATAGAAATAATTTGGTATCTAGGTTGGTAAACTTGTATTCTGAGAAATGATGGTAAAAGTAGATATTTCTTCCTCAAAAATCTCTCCAGACCTTGTCATTATAAATTCTAACATAAATACTTCTTTAAGCTTTGGAATAATCTTGGCAGTAATGTATGTGCCAAAGGGGGGAAAAAACTAGCTATTTCTGATTACTTGTTTGTATGGTTGTATTGAATTGGATATATTATTGGATTTTTTTCACTTAAATTTTTTTCAGGCAGTTGTTATTGTAAAGTTTATACATTAAAAAAATCCAAGATGGAATTGTATCTACTCACAGAATCATACACAAATGCTGTTAATTTTTAGACTCACAGAATCGAAATCAAGAGGGATTTCAAATCCATAAGCCCCTCTTCCCTAGTATCCTAGCAGATGATAAAATTTGATTAATATATAAAGACTAGTTTTATTTATCAATTTATTTTTGGGGGTAGTGTGTGATTCTAATTATGTCTGTCCACATACACAGATCCTCATGTGAACAGCATCTTCCATTCAAAATACTTCCTTAGTATGTGTATGTGTGAGCACACAGGCCAGAGGTCATTGCTGAGTATCTGCCTCAGCTGTTCTCTGCCATAATTTTAGAGACAAGGTGTTTTAATGAAAATGGAGTTCAGTGGTTCATCTAGATTTGCTGGCTGATTAGTCCCATGATTTTTGCTGCCTTTCCATGACATTCGAGTTGTGAGTACATGTCACCAAGCCTGAGGTTTTACCTGGGTGTTGGAGATCTAAACTTCAATCTCCATGATTATACTGACCATGAGACATGTTATATTCCATATTGTAATAGGCTGTAATCCAATCAGGTATAAATTAGATAATGGAAGCCTTTCTATGTTGCAGGCAGTGGCCACTTATTTGTTCCCAGCTACACAGACCACAAAATATTCACTCAGAAACTATATTATTTAAATCAGTGCTGGGATAATCACTCAAGTGTATTGCTAGCTAGCTCTTATATCTTTGGTTAACCCGTTTTTATTAATCTGCTGCAGTTTACCAGCAAGGGTTTAGTGCGTCTGTCCCTGGCAGCAGCTACATGGCTTCTCCCAACTCCACCTTCCTTCTCCCAGCATTCAGTTTAGTTTTCCATTCCTAGCTCTACTCTGCCCTATCACATGACAAGGAAGCTACTTTATTCATTAGACAATAAAAGCAACACATATACAGAAGGACTTCCCACACCATTTCTAGGAAATAATTTGCCCCCAGAATATCTAGCATTTAAGCCCCAAACAATGTTATCCCTGGATCTCCAGTCTATCTGCTTGCAAGATGGATGTCAATGGTCCAAACTCCATAACTGCCTAACCTAATTTATCAAATAAACATACAGTTTCTGCATTTCTGCGACCATGGACTAATATGTTGGTCCCATGATTACAGTATATTATGAAACTGTCATTCCCCTCATTTACTCCTCTAGTACTAAGGCCTTTACTAGTTTATGATTACATTAGTTGGTATGTGAGATAACATATATATTATATATTATCAACATTCAGGGTTGTGTGCCCTATTCCTATGCCTGCCTAACAACCTCACCCAGGAAGTCATCATCTCAATGGACCAGGGACTATGATCTGCTGGAGTCACATATCTTAAAATCACTCCATCCTTTATATTCAGGCAAGCTTCTATGAGCTAAATTTTATGTGTTTTCCCTTCCAAATAATATAAGAAAACAGTGCATTTGTGCTCCCACCTGAGACTGTCTGAGATGAAATTTCAGCTTTTCAGAGCAGGGCATGATGTCTAAGTCTTGGAAACTTGAGACAAGTTCGTCTTTGCCAGTTGTATGCAGCGTCTGCACATGTGGCACTGGAAATCTAGATACAATGACACTTTCATACAGATGAAGAATGGAATAATTTTCAAGTGTTTTGAAGTAACTATTGGTTTTCTAGGGCATTTGGTAAAGAATTAGAGTTTCCTGAGTATGAAGTGGGACATGTTCAAAAAACCCATTAAGGATCAAGAAGTGAAAGCATTTGAAACTTCATATAGCCTCCAGTGGGTTACCTGTTCTACTTCTTTTAAAATAAATAGAAAAGAAATTGATTTTATCAAGGCCAAATTCTTACTTCATACGTTTATGACCTGCTTTAGTAGTGCTGACTTGCAGACACTAAGTCTTTACACGTAAGACAATTAATGGTGATCTCAAGAATCATTTTCCTTCATGGTAAAGAAGAAAGAGAAGGACACAGAGGAACTCAGGCCTGAAGGTAATGTCTGAAGAGATTGCTGATTTTCTTTACTATGCATGGGGAGATATCCCATAGATGTATTTTTTTTTTACTTTTTGAAAGCAATATTTTCTCATTTTACGTACCCAGTTTCCTCTTCCTCTCCTTCTCCTGCTTCCCCCACTTTTGAACCACCTCACCCCCCCATCCACTACTCAAAGGATGAAGGCCCTTTCTCCTATGTCTAGGCTGAATAAGGAACCCCTCCAAAGTTAATGGCTCCAAAATTTCAGATCAAGCACTAGGGATAAATCCTGGTTCCACTGCCAGTGAGCCCACAACGATCAACCACATTCAGAGATCCTAGTTTGGGCCTATGCAGGTTCCCCTGCTGTCAGTCCAGAACTACTGAGCTCTCCTTAACTCAAGTCAGCTGTTTCTGTGGGTTTCCACATCATTGTCTTGATCCCTTTGCTCATACTATCACTCCTCTCTTTTTTTCTACTGGACTCAGGAGCTTGGACCAGTGTTAGCTATGTTCTCTGCATCTGTTTCCATCAGTTGCTAGATGGAATTTCTATGGTGCCAATTAAGGAAGTAATCAATCTGTTTTTAGCGGAAGATCCGTTCAGATATCCTCTCCACTAATGCTGAGGGTCTTAGCTATGGTCATCTTTGTGGAATCCTGAAAATATCCCTAGTGCCATGCTTCTTACTAACCCCATAATGGCTCACTCAATCAATATATCTCTTTGCTTGCTCTCCCTCTCTCTCTTTCCATCATCTTGGCCATTCTTTTTCTCTCATGTTATCCCCACTTTCCCTTCTTTTCTACCCCTATGTGGAGGAAATTGCATCGAAACTGTCACATTGCATCCATTCCCTAACCCCTATAATTTATAATAATACCACAATGCAAAATGTATTTATTCTAATGTAAAAGTCCTCAGAGTCTATTACAGTCTCAACAATATTTAAAGTTTCAAATTTAAAAATCTCTTTTATGATTCATGCAATCTCTAAACTGCAAACCCCTGTAAAAACCCAAATCAAAAAGCAGATCATTATATTTTCAGCACATAATAAAATAGGATATATAGTACCATTTCAAAACACATGTAAAGGAACATAGCAAGGAAATACTGGACCAAAGCAAGGCCAAAACCAGTTTAGAAAACCTCAGACTCTGGATCTTCAGACTTCCAACTCTGTTTGCTTTGTTGACTGCAATGCACTTCTCTTGTGCTGTTTAGCAGCTCTGCTTGGCAGCTCTCCTTGACATTTCTCTCAGTACTCTGGCACCTCTACGACTTTGGTTTTCCAAGACAATCCAGGCTTCAACATCACAGTTTTTCACAGTGGCCTCTCTAATAAACCTCCATTCCGGGACACCCTGTCATATGCTTGGCCTCAGTGGCCTTATTCCACAACTCTTTTCTTCTATCCCTACCTCTAAACCCAGAAGTACATGGCCAAAGCTGCCAAGTTCTATTGCTTGCTTGGCATGGAACACGGTCCCTCATTCAATTACATTTTTATGCCTTTCTGTCCTTCACTGACTAAGCATGGTTGTCCTGAAGCTTACTCTGTAGATCCAGGTTGGCCTCAAGTTCAGAGATCTACCAGCCACTGCCTTCCCAGCGTTGGGATTAAATGTGAGCCCTATCACACCTGGCTCTAAGCTCTTCTTTAGCTCCTTTTCAGAGGTGGAAAACTCAGCTGGGTGTGATCTTGCACTGATGTCTACACTCCCTTTATTTCATTTCTAAACTTACATTTTGTAATTTACACTGCTAAACTTGCTCTTTTTTCATTTTCAATCTTCACTAGAATCACCACTGATATTCACAAAACAGATTTTATACTAGGCTATTTTGAGATTTCTTCAGCCAACAGAATTAGTCCAAAACTCTACACTTTAGCTTCAGGCAGACCCTTTGGCCAAGGGCATAAGGGAGTCACTATCTTCACAAAAATATCACAAGAATGATCTCTAGGTGATATACTAAAATTCTTCTCCTCTGAAACATCTTGACTGAGACCCCAATGGCCATATCCATTCCAACAAAAACCACGCTTCCTAATAATGCCAGTCCCTGTGAGATTCTGGGGGTCAATTATATTCAAACTATCACATTTTCTTACTTCCACAGGGATGAACCAGAGAGCATTCACAATAAGATCAAAGAAAAACCAAACTTTCTAAAGTGTGTATAATAAAATGCCCGATGCCTGGAATATAGTCGTGATTTTCTTGTTGTGGTCATCTCATGGTACTGCTATCTACAAAATGCTGGAATCTTTTGTCAGAGCTGGGCTGACACTTCTGACCATAGTCTCCTATAGGCTCTCTTTATAGTGCCAGGCCTCAACTTCTCTGTAAGAGCTCTTCAATTCTGGGCATTCAACTACTACTGAGTCTGTATTGACACCAACGGACTTGTTTGCTTCTCTCAGTGCCAAGCGTTGGGTGTTCTCCATGATCCCTTCATGCCCTCAAAACTGAAACTTTCTAAGTAGCTCCTAAACTACCAAATTTGGCTAAAAGTACAAGGTTCCAACTTGGCCAGGTCTCAATATAGTTTCCATGTCCTGAATCTCAGGAAACATTGTCCTGAGCATTTTGCCTCACCAAAGCTAGTCTCTTTTTAATCACCACTGATTTTGCAGCTCTAACTGACCAGCATTGAGTATCCCAGAAACATACAGGTTTTGCATTAGTAGTTCATGTGTTTTACTACTCACATGTGATTATTCAGACTCATTCTACCAAAATCACAGACTCTTAATTCAAAATAATTGTCATCATAGGTTATTCTAACTTCCCTTTGAAACTTTATGAACCTGATTTCCATTACCTGCTTTTCCCTCAACATTTTTATCTTACATGCTCCCACTGAACAGAAATCCTAACACTCAATAGATCATCTAGCCCAAAGTTACAAAGTCCTTCCACAATCCTCCCCCAAACAACATGGTCAGATTTGTCACAGTAAAACCCCACTTCTGAAACCAACTTGTTTGGGTTTCTGTTGCGGTAATGAAACCCTATGAACAAACACCAAATCTGGGAGGAAAAGAAGAATTTGGATTACACTTCCACATTTTAGTCTATCATTAAAGGAAGTCAGAACAAGAACGCAGACAGAGCAGGAGCCCAGAGACAGGAGCTGAGGTAGAGGTCATAGAGGGATGGTGTTTACTGGCTTGTTTCCCATGTCTTGCCCATTCTTAGAGATTCTAGAACTACCAGCTTATGGATGGTCCTACTCACAATAGGCTGGACCTTCCTATATCAATCACTAATTAAGAAAATGTCATACAGTCAGGCTTGTCTATAGCCTGATCTTATGGAAGCACTTTCTTAATTGCAATTCCATTCTTCTCAGGTGATTAACTTGTATCAACTTAGCATAAGCTATCAAGCAACCCATGTATCTAAAATCTAAGATTTACATATAAAGTTAATATTTGGTTTTTTGATTTTGGAGTAATTTTACTAAGATGGTCTCCAATTATATACATTTTATATCATATTTATTTATTACAAACATATAGAAGGCTTTATTACAAACATAAGAAGGCTGTTTTGAAAGAATTAATACAAGTACATCCAGAATCATAATAACTAAACACTGAAATATCAAAAAGACATAATTCACAGATTTGGGTGTTGGCAAGCTATTTCACAGTTATTCTTGAACTGAGAATATGGTGGTTCAACAGGACAATTGTTTCAAGTATCTGAGTCTTCTTGAGATGAAGAGCTAAGAATTTCTAAGTAATTGAAATCATTTATACCCTAATTTGGTAAGAAGATATCATAGATTACAAGCACATGCAACTTGCAATGACGATTCAAGAAAGAACGTCCAAGAATGTTGGTAAACATCTAAAAAGTTCTGCAAGGCAAGTTATAGCTTTTCCCTTCTATATGTCCTCCAGCATGTCTGCTCTTCTTTTCTAACTAGATTCTTTCTTTGCATTTATGCTCCTGCATGAGTTCATGTGCACCTTAGGTGTACAATGCTCAGGGGATCAGAGAGCTATAAAGTTGTCAGTCGGGATGCAAACCCAACCTAATTGCTTCATCTTAACTAAATGGAGTCTTAATATATACTGTTTATTAACAACCTCCCACTTGCACAGCCTTTGTGTTTCACCTTAAGTGAAGCATTTGGAAGTGACAGGAATCAATGTGTACAAGTTCTATAGGGTAAATTATACCCAGGTAATTCATTTCTCTATCTCTTTTGTCTTGCATGCTTCCCATTTAGAGATTTGCTTGTGGTTTGTTTGGTGTGTGTGTGTGTGTGTGTGTGTGTGTGTGTGTGTGACAGAAACTGTGGCATTTATATTTTGAAAGGGAAGACCTTCCTTGAGCTTCTGGAAGAGCATTGCATCCTGGGAGATGGTAGCCATTTTTCCCTTCTTGTCCAACTACAGCATGTGGTATTTCCTTACTTACAGTACTCTGTTTTGTCCCTACATCACTGGGCATTGCAGAGCTCTGAGTCTGGGCAACCTAGTCTCTAAGGCCTCAATTAGTGTATCTCTAGATAAGTCTTTGAGGCTGTTGTGAACCATTGGTCCACTTTGTTTATTTTGAGTATAAATCCCCTGGATATGGGACTCCAGAAACTACATTATAGTCCAGATAGCTGCTTCTCTCAAGAGAACAAGAAACTAACATAACTTATCTGCCATCATGTTTGAACATTTGTACTCATTATCATTGAAATGAAAGAGCAGAACAACCTCTTCCAAGCTAAAGCTGTGACACACATGAAAATTTCTATGTAAATTTTGTCGTTTTACTCCAAAATGTTGGGAAAGACACTCAAAGACTGTTCTTGGCTCTTTCTATAGTTTCCTAATGGAAAAGGATTCAGATCTTTCAATAAAAACCTTAATGTCATAAAGGGAAAAGAATAAAGTTGTATGTAGCTAGTAAATTAAGCAATCTTTTACCTGGGAGGGATCATGCTGGGATAGCTAATTAAACATCTGAAATATTGGATGTATGAATTTATAATATTTGCTTCAAGCACAGTTGCTTTTTCTGATTTCCGTTAATATAATTCACCAAAATTAAAGTCATATAAATTTGACACATTTAACAAATGAGCACACACACACACCTACACACACCACATAATTCCACAGCAATTATAGTCATATTGATTTGGAGAGCAACGACTGGCAAGGAAGATGATCAGGCTTTTTCAGACAGAATGTTTTCTTTCTGATGTAGAGAGCCAGGGAAATTATAATGTGTTTCTTGATAACTATCCATTCAAACAAAAAGTTTTAGCACCAACTTTATGCAAAGTTTCCTGTCAATGCTGTAAAGGGTAGATGTGTGGGACTGGAGAAGGAAAGGATTATAATGTTGGAGAGTATGATGGAAACACCATGAAACCCTACTTACCATTATCCCACAGTCCCATTGGGGCCAGCCAAAGGCTGTCACCTTTCTAGACAGGAAATTAAGGAATTATTTATTTTGTCTGGAAAACCCTGCCCAATTAATATCAGAGTATACTGCTTGCAATCTCAGCTTTGTAGCTTCTAAATGAGCTGGAGAGTTTGAAAGATCTACTTTCATTGTTCTGTTATATTTCTTCTTAGATTTTGTTCATTTCTTTTGCCAATGTCATATATTGAATCTCTACCTTCTTAAAGAAACAGATTCATATCTGGGTTAGTCTTCTCACTACCAGGGTCTGTGATGATGTTTGTGGCCAGTGTAACCACTGGAAGCCATGGAAGAGCTGACTGTCTTTGCCTGGGCAACATAGAGCTGCCTTCACCCTTTGCTGGTTGCCTCAGCAGTAACACTGATGGGGTGTTCTTGTTGGAGGCCTGGGATGACCAACTCAGGTCCACCCCAACATCAACCCCATCTGTTATCTGCTGAAGGGCATGATGGGACCAGTCCAGTATAACCATAGCCACAAGATCTATGACTGGGGGCAACAGCAGGATATCCAAGGGAAATTTCAGTGTTGGTCCAGTGTTGACAGTGGAGCATAAGCAAGGGGTCTTGAACCAGACCAAATACTCACTGAGATAAAGATTTCAAGTAAAGCTGTTAGGGCAAAAATGTATACTGCATGACATACCTCAGCTGCCAAAAGCACTATGACAAATAAATGTGTGATGGAGAGATGGAAAAAAGAGAGGAGTGGAGTGACTTTGACTTTCTCTTTTATTTTTGTTTTTAATTTGGGGTTGGGAGGCTGGGATATGAGTGGGATTGGGGTGCATGATGTGAAGTTTCCAAAGATTCTATAGAAATTATGGTAATTAAAAAGAATCAAACCTAAGTAGGAAAAATATGATGTATCATTTACTCTGTAGAACTGTGGAAATATAGGCAAAGCATTTAAAGAAAAAAACAAGTTCTTTCTTGAGAAGAAAAATAAATGGTATACACAGTTATCAAATATGTTATGTATATGTTTAAAAATAAGAAGAAAACAAAGACCAAAGATGGCCATGCTCTTCCGCAAGCTGTGTCACAAGCCTCCAGCCATGGGTTGCTTATATGAGCTACCTAAGGACCTGGAGAAGTCAATGGCTTCCAAAGCCATGTGATTTAGGAGTTTTCTCATTGGCTGCCTCTTCAGTCTGAAGGACAGGTAAAGATAGTAGAAGAGGTGATCATGGTAGAGAAGCAGCTCCGCAGAGCAGACAGGGCTCTCTGAAGCATCAAGTAGTCCTATAGAACTAGGGATAGAAGACTTTATTTTAATGCGAATATCACTGATTAACTGGTACCACATTTCAAATACAGACTGATTTGGGGTGAACTTGATTAGCTAATATAAATGTACATTGCGAATACTGATTGGTTGATGAGTTCAGTGAAAGTGTAAAGATTTAGGGAGGACCTCCAATGAGTAAAGAACAACAAATGAATAACTTAGTCCACCAGAACATGGAAATACTTTGTTTACCTTGGACCAAACAAGCTACTTTGATAACACCATCAAGACTACATGACACCAAGTCCTACAATCTTGGAGACAAATGCCAATTCCCCTAACTGTATAAGTCAAAATATTTATTTTTACTTGGATGACATAATTAGTTACTTCTATCTTCCTAAAATTACAAGAAAGTAAGATTCTGATTGCATCAGCAAAATTAGATTTATTTATAAATTTATATCTACTGAATATACAAATAAAAGTTTAAATATTTGAAACTCACTTGGCCACTGAGATTGCTATTTATTTTAAGTACATCTAATTGGTACTATGTATTCCAATCGCTTTTATAAACTACAATCCTAACACAGGAACATAGAAAGTTGAAAATGGCATAGAACAGTCAAACATAAAACAGCCCTAAGTAGGCTCATTGGTTTCTCACAGATTGAGTTATTTCACTGCAAAGACTTAGCAAATCTTTAAGTTTTTAAAAAGAATATAGGCACTGTTGTTGATTGTATAAAAAAAATGAGAACAAAATCAGAGATCCTTGCTTTTTCAATAGCAAAGAAAGTGAAGTCTCATTTAATAAGAACATAGGATATTTACAGAAGTGGAAACATTTAGGAATAAATCATAAATCTTAGCAGTATCACATACGGAGTGATTATTGGAGTAATTTCATTGATCAAAGCAAAAGATGCCATTGTACTCCTCGAGGACTGTCAGGAAACAAGCTCTTAACCAGAGTGTGCTCTGATTATCAAGCAACAAAGGAAAAGCGAAACTGTTCACAGATCAGTGAAAATGTTACTGTGTCCAGAGGTGCAGCAGAGAGAACGCAGGAGGCAGGCAGGGAAGGCCTTCCAGAGTCTGAAAGGTTCTGTCTTTAGAAAAGACTTGTGATGCATTTCAAACCAAGCACTTTGAAAGCTTGCGTGAGTTATTAACCAAGTAGAGAATATGAGATATTAACCAAGCAGAGAGGCATTTCAGAACTCACTTTGCCCACTCTTCAGGGAATGAATTATAAAGGAATGTATCCTTCAGGTAAAGAAAAGCTTGTCAGAGAGTGGCATCTACATTAGAGGTGAACTGAGATCAAATTTCCTTTCAGTCCAAGTCAGGTGATTCACAGTGGGCAGATACCTCCTCTCTGAAGGGCCACCTGGGCCTAGATAGGCTATTATTTTCCTTCAAAAATGTTGCCATCTTTTAATATCCCTGATTTTTCATTGCTTCCTGATTTTCAACTGAAGCTGCTCCAACAATATCCAGCTGATCTTCTAACATTCAGAAGGTAAAGTCAGGTCCAGGGGGACAAGGTCACCCTTCACAGCAGAAAAGGTCAGCCTCCAGAAGATAAAGTCAACCTCTAGGAGATAAGATTAGCTTCTGGGTCTAAGAGCATCCTGTTGGAGTTAAAGATGAACTCCAGAAAATAAGGTCAACCTAGGAGGATACAATCAGTATTTAAGAGATAAATTCAAGTTCTAACAGATAAAGTCTCCAGAAAATAAGGCCAGAATCCAGAAAATAAGGGCAGACTCCAGCAGATAATAAGGTTGATGTCCAGAAGAGAAATGCAAAGTCTTTCAGATATGTGTTTTACCTTGCAAATTAGATCAATGTCTTAAGGACAAGGGTTGGGACCAAGAGGTGAAGTCAACCTCCAGCAGATAATGCCAGACTCCAAAACATGAGGGCAAACTCCAGCAGAATTGGGTAGCATCTAGCAGTTTGGTCTTACAAAAAAAGTCAGACTCTTAAGAGATAAGTTCAACTGCCAGCAGACAACTTCAGACTCAAGGACAGTAGGTTAGAAGCCAGGAGAAAAGAAAAATTCCATTAGGTCAGGGCATCCTTTAGCAGACAAAGTCAGTATCCAGCTGATAACGTCAGCCATTTCTCCTTCTAGTAAACACTGTGCATGCTGTATCTGCTAGCATGTCACTGGTTTTATGGAATCATAAGGCCACATGTCCAACTACAGCATGTATTTCTGTTACTACACAGAGAAAAATACAAGAGGAAAAATAGAGAAACCAATTCAAAAGTGTAGCTATCCAATTCCTAAAGGAAAAAATAACAATGAAGACGGCCTCTTGATGCGTTTCACACACTGTGATCTACACCAACAAGTGTAGAACTCAATGTTTACAGTCAAGACTTCACAACCAACACCTCTTTGAGTTTTTTGCAAGATTAAATCTTTGAAAGACACTTGTACTCTGATTAATGTTCGATTCTGGAATAAATATATTTCACTTTCAATTCTGATTTCACTCTTTGTATCTTTCATGAAATCAAACTTTCTGTACATTTTCCATAGTTGTGAATTTTCTATAGCTTCTTTATTTTAGGACAATTGCTACAAGTAAGTTTTATAAATGGTAAGTGTTGTGGGCATGGAGTAAATGTTGAATAAATTCCAGGAGTTGATTCAAATATATCTCTCAGTACAGTAATACCCTGAGGAAAATATATTTCTTTTTAAAACATGCTGTGTTCTCACATAGAGCTTGGGACCCAGCCAGCCTCCTCCATCATCTGTTCTAATGCCTTCCTTTTTACCTATATGGTGGCAAAAGAAAAATCATATTTTTTCTCACACAGAAGAAAATTTATTTATTTTTTTAACCTCAGAGATATATGTCATAATGTAGATGCAAATTTCTGTCCCACCCTGTCTCACAGCTGTTTGGTACCAAAGAATCACACAGAGGCTTATATTAAGTATAAACTATTTTCCCTATTAGCTCAGGCTTATTATTAACTAGCTTTATAACTTAAATTAATCCATACTTTTAATATATGATTAGCCACATGGCTTGGCACCTTTCTTCAATAAGGTATTCTCATCTTATTTCCTGTGCATCTGGCTGGTGACTGCCTCTCTGCCTTTCCTCTTTCCAGAATTCTCTTAGTCTGGCTGCCCAGCCAAAACTTAATGCCAGAAAGATTTTCAGGGTAAACTGAAGCTTAAAGGTACATGTTTATTTGCCAGGAAATTAGATCACTTAAAACAGTTTCTATTTACCAGTAACCTCCCCTAATCTGCTAGGAACCTTCCATAAGTTGCCTTAATCTGCTTCAAAGGTGAACTACCTTGCTCAGGAACTTCTAGTTTCTAGTGAGTCTGAGCAGCTTGTACCAACTCAAAGATCCTACTCTGCAGTCATGTAAAATCTGCTTGCTTTTCCACAATTTTTCTTCCCTCTCCACCAATGTGAGAGAGGCTTGACATTCCACACTGGCCTGTGGACCTTTCTTGAACATTGAGTTCCCATGTGTTTTCCCTGTTCTGTGGGTGCTGTCATTGTTCAAGTCTTGTTTTGTCAGCCATGTTTGTGAGACTTTATGGATGTAGTTTCTGAAATTTTTAGGAAACACAATTTCACAGCAAATATATTCTCCGGGTCTTATAATAATTCTGTACTGAAGAATTATTCTTCTCTGCTGAAGGCCATTATTACAGAAAGTAGCAATTAATATTTAAGGTGTCAACACTCTAGAAAATAACATGTTGAAGGAAACTTGTATTTGAAAAGCTTTTGAGAAATATAGACTCCAGAATATCTTTTGTTTCTGTCTGTAATTTTACATGTGCCATTTTGCATTCTTTCCTTGGTGACTATGAGGAATTCCCCACAGCCTGAACTCTAATGTATGTTTATCTCATGAATACTATCCAATTGACTGGACATTTTTATCTGTGAGTTGTTAGTAGGTGGCTCCTCCTTTGCTGTGTTGTCCAATTGATATTAATAACTTTTGCTATACAGAGTTTTGGTGAATAAATAAATACAACAAGATGATACCCAAGTCATAGATAACAAATTTCCATACATTCATCGGCAATGTTTCACTATTGTTGAGTAGACTTTAAGTCTAATTAAGGAACTGTTGGTTACTCTTAAGGCATGCATGCCACTAATGCATCCTTATAGTTCTCATGATATGATGGTCTTTGTTGTGGTGCAGAGGTATCATAACTTGATAGGACACTATATTGGCTACTTCCATCCCTTGGAAGGTTGCTTGGCACCTTTTGGTACCATGAGAATTAGTCTTCAAGGAGGAAACTTTTATATCAGATCCATCTCAGGTCATCAGGGTTCTGTGCCTGAAGTACATGGTGTCTTCAGCACTGGGGACTTACCTTCAACCTCTGGGATATAACCAAGTGCCAGAGCAATAGCCTGTAATGGTTATGGATCCGCTAGGGAAGCACTGACCAACAACTCAAAAAGCAGCTTCACGTGCCTTGTGTTTGAGAGTTTGTTAGATTAGGTTTTGGCTCTTGGAAGAAACATTTAAATCCAAGATGGGAAAATTTTGTTTAAATTACACATGTATATATAGATATACATATCACATGTGATTTCAGGTAGATAGAAAAAAATGCTTTATAACATTTTCAAACTTCCTTACTGTTATTTTTCCCTCATCCCTGCTTCTTCTGTGATTATCTCTCCCTAAAAAAGCCCTCGATCCTCATCTTTCCTGCCCCCTTAAAATCTCCCATCCACTTCAAATCATGTCCTGTTCCTGGAAACTTTTGATCTTCTCTCTTGTTCCTTAGTCTGGTCCTATTTTATGTTATGCCTGTCTGTGAAGGAGTGGCTTGTGTGCTAGACTCTTGAATCTATGGAAACTTCCAGATCTGACTGGTGACAGCTTCCTCATGCCTCACTCCTAATCCTTAGCAAAAGGACTACAATTGGTAGAGATTATCAAAAATTAAGAAAGATATCCTATCACAAATCCAGGGAAGAAAGGAGTGCCTATTTTTAGTGGTCAGCAAAAAACCTTAAAAGATCAAGTCTATTTAATGAGACTTACCTTAAAAAAATAAAACTAAAGAGAAAGAAGAACCACCAATGCTAAACGGGGCAGGATGACAGACAAGGAAGAACAGGATAGCTGAAGGAGACAGGGATGTTAGTCTAGGAGAAATGTCTGTGGGAAAGGTGGGCATCATGAAGATAACCTGTGGTTGGAAGGAAAGAGAAAGAGAGTTCACAGTCTACAGAAGTCCTGAAACTAATATGGACAGATAGGGCTGGAACATAGTGGTTAAAGAGACATTATTAAGGCATGCTGTTATCTAGAGACAAAGGGAATTTCCTAGAGATAAATTAAAATGTATAAACTTAACTTGTGTCTGGGGATCCCTAAAGCCTACTCCTCCTTAGACAGCAGAAAAAAAAAATAGGGCATATTCCCTCCCACGATGCTCTCACAGATGCTCATCTGTAATGATATTTATTTATTATATCATTACAGATGATTTATATTTACTATCAAGACATTAGCTTGACACAACTGAATCAGTAGCTCACATTATATTAACTATTAAAGTATAAATAATGAGATTATATTAATGAAAACAAAGATATCCTTGAAAAGCATGTTCTAGCAGACTGAAATAATCTGTTCTGCATTCTGGATTAGAATACCATGCGCTAAGGAAGTTGACAAGAAGGAAGGTGTACTTTGATTTGGGTGACAGCATTGGAGGTTTCTGTCCAGGACTGGGTGTGTGTAACAGAACATCACATTGTCACCAGACTGCATGGTAAAGAGAAGATGGCCTCTCTCATGACTGGGGACAAAATAGCAGGCGCTCCAAATTACTTTGTATGACATGCACCTAGTGAATGGAAGACTAATTTTGTAATATTCCATCTTATACAAGTAGCTGAATGCTGAGTATTAAAATCTTAACACTTGGGCCATTATTGAGCATCTTAGACCCAAACTAGAACAAGGAGATACTTAATTCAGAGATGTATTTTAATTAGGTGTGACTTCTGCAGTGTGAGCAGTATACTGATTGCATTTGGAAGTTAAAACACCAGCAGTGAGAATATAAATTAAACACAGAATATCTCAGTTGCATTTGCTAGGAGATAGTATTATAAGCAGATGAAAATATCTGCAAACCATTTTAAAAGGTGACACATTGGGTGACCCACATATTAAATTAAGTTAGCCTGGTAAAAGTACAAACAAAAAAGACAAACTTTTGTGAAAATGCTATTAAAAATAACATAAAAACTGACATCTTAATATGCCCTACATGATGGCTGGGTTTCTCTAAGTCAAACAAAAGAACAGCAAAGAAAAACTATATAAAATATAGCTGGACTGTTCATTAAAATACAACACATATCCTCAAAAGTCAAATGAAAGAGGCCTGCTTAATTATGAACAAAAACATTTAAACATAAAGAAGGTAATTTGCTCATCAAGATTTAACTTTTAAAAAGTTAAACATTTCTAGTTTCAAAAACTATTCAAATTTATATATTGTTTTAAGTGATTTGAACAGTAAAGTAGATGAAATTTGCTAGTCCCAAATATTGAGTTAACTTTCAAAGCATATGAAATCATTGGCCCATCTATGTTACCATTTAGACTGTTTCACATATGAAGCAACAAAATAGAAACCTTTATATAAATATATTTGACAGTACTTTTTGATGATAAAAGTTATTGATAGCATATGGAAAACTATAAATACCTGAATCTTAATATGCTGCAAAGGATATTGTATTCTTTGGATACGAAACTAAAGTTGAATCGCCATAACTATCTCAATGATACTAAACCAAAGGGCTGATACCATGGCTGCAGAAGCACAGAGTACAGACATAGTTGACTGGTCTAATATCTGAAAAAACTGTCTGGCACTAAGTGGAAGAAGAACATAAGAAGTAGCAGAAGAGGGAGAAATGTGGTCTTTCTTTTCAGACATAAAATGCCCCAACTCCAGCTCAGTTCTCTGATCCTTGTTTCTGTCATATGAAAAGTAGAGGGGCACTATCTGAAACTACAGAGCTATTTTGAGAGTAAATGCACGAGAATTCCCCCCTCTGTGCATAGGTCCTGGTTGAGTACAGGGTTTGGTTTTGTGAAAGGATGTGTTGTAGGTCTGTGACATTTTCCCAGGACCAGGACCAGTAGGCTGGTTCCCAGATGATGGAGCTGGAGTGCCCACAGCATTAGAAGTGAAACAGGGCACAGAGTCCCTCTGGGTTTAGTTATGTCATTCTTCAGATATCCACTGAGTATATAAGTATTCATAAAGGTAAAGCAAATATGATACATATCACCCATACCAAAATATATATAATCATCTTATAGATTCTTACATTTATTTTATGTAGAGCCCTCATTGTAAAAGATCAAGTTCAATGGGAAATGAAAGTTTTGCTCCGTTCTGTTCTACACAGAAGAAACCAAAATCTCTGTCCTCACTTTCTACAAAGGAATAAAGTGGGCCTCTCTCGTCAGTCCAGAAAGCTCCTGAACAGCCTTGCATCTATCAAACGCCCATCAGAATGCCTCAACTTCAAAATTCTATGCAAAAATTTATGCAGGACAATAAGGATTTATTCTCATGTACTTGTTTTATGTAGGAATTGAATTAGTATTGTACTTTTGTAATTTTTCTAGATGTTTTGTCTGTAGTATATAGTGGATACACAGGCGAAACATCCCCATCTCCATGACAAATGTGAAAATATATTGACATACTTTATCTTCAGCGTTTTAAAATCTCAGGAAATCATCTCTAACAACCTTTTAGTCATGGGATTGCAGCATTTTTTTATAGCAGAGTTTCATTTGCAGATCAACTTTTTATTCCTCTGCTTTGTAAAGGCACAATGCATTTGCCAGTCATTCCAGCTCCTAGGGACAAATCCTAAGGCAGTAGTTAACCATATCAAAACTGAATTACAAAGACATTCATCATAGCGTTTTATGTGTGAATGACAAAAATCATCAACATAAGTGTCCTATAATGGAGGATTAGTTCAGAAAATAACAGGCCACTTAGTCAGCATAATACCCTGAACCATCAAGGAAAGTGATATTGACGAATATTAATCATTGTGTAATGATGTTTACAATGGCTTAATAAATTAAAAAAACATGAATGTTTAGTGGATGAAAGAATTCATGCATGATTTAAATATATGCATACAGAAATATAAGCAAAAACATACAAGATAATTATAAACGAAGGAAAGCGTAAATGTGGCTGAGTAATTATCTAATGGGATATATTCTAACTTCATGCACATTCTCATTTCTGAAATCAAAAAGCATTGCCTAATCATAATTAAAATGATAAAACTGATGAAACTTACATTTATTGATGGCTTCCTTTGTGATGAGAATGTCTTAAGGATACAGTAAAAGTGAGGGTGTTTAATAAGCAGTACGTTTCCAGAAACTACACACAGTCTGTTTAATTCAATGCATTTGCATTCTAATTAGTAGTCAGGTGGGCTAGGTGCATGAAAAAGTCTCTTATTACATGTTCAACGACCACTCTGCCCATCATCTGTTCCTGTTTGCCACACATCAATCATCTGGTGTACTATGCAACATTTCTTAGTTCATTTTATTCCTTTTAAAGCTGCTTGGATATAAAGATAAGCTTGCTGTCTGTCCTGCTCTTCCATCTCCAGCATCTAAACAAACATTGCTTGTCACACGTGAGAGTGTCCGTCATGCTTATTGAGTGAGCAGATGGAAGAATATAATTCAAACGCATCCTGGAGATGGACGAAATCACATAGACTACTTAAAATGACTCATACACTTGCATGGATGTGACGTTTCAAAATAATTAGTGGCAAGTCCTTCAAAGGAGAGCAGACATTTTCTCATGTCAATGTATTCTCTCTTACAACAGCTGTAAAATGGAATCAACAGGCAAACACAGATCATTGATTTCAAGGGAGGAAGACTTCAAAGACAAAACAGGATAATACAGGTTTGTCTTTGAGAGAAATTCAAAAGACAAAAGGGACTATTTTCTCTCTCATTATGAAGATACTGAAAAAGACATGCACTTGTGCAAAAAAAAAAGATGAAAATTCGCATTCACAGGATCACATTCTCACTGATTTAGCAAATACTTTCACATGGGTTGTACAGATGCTGCCAGTTCATCTTAAAATTTCTCCTTCCACATACTTTGTTTTTATGTATCATTCCCCTTTTCCTATTAATTGTGCTTTACACGATACCTTTGAGCCAGAGGGTCAGGTTGTTGAGCTTCAAAATGATGTGTCCAGCACTTTTCTGTTCATCATCCTAGGCTTCAGCATTAGTGCAATGAAGTTGGGTGTGAGAGGAGTTGTGGCTGCTCTACTGTACTGACAAGCTAAAGGTGAGTCATGGTGTGAAACCGTCTCATGGCAAACACAGAAGGGAAGTCCGACAAAAGAATGTCATAAAGAGATGTTTTGTAATCTTCCCTGGCTTTCCTTTCTGTCTACCAAGATTTATAACTAGGTAAGAGCCTCCAGGATAATAGCACGATTCAGCAAAGCAAGTGATAAAGCTCATCTCACCAAGTGTTGTAAGATTCCATCTGACAAAAGGCCTGAACAACCTAAACAAGTTCCCCATGCTTGGTGGCCAGCAATGCCATCAAAGAATGCATGACCCCTTCCTTGGTCAGCAGGCCTGACTTTGGTTGTGCTTTGCTTCAGACAAGTTACATGCTTTCACGGTTTGGGCATCAAGTGCAAACCCCCAGGGCAGACAAAAGGCTGTAGAATGCCTCATTTCAGTCATGTGCAGGCACTGACGTGCTGGTTTTTCACCTTTGACATGAACTTCTAATGTGAAATATTAATGTGAAATATTAATGTGAAATATTAATGTGAAATATTAATGGTATTATTTATAAGGGGGATGGGGCGATGTCTCCATTATTAAAAACAGTGGCTGTTCTTCCAGAAGACCTGGAATTGATTCTCAGTACTCACATGGTGGCTCCTAACTGTATGTAACTCAAATTCCAGGGGACCCCTGTAGTGATGAGGCGAGCATATAGAAAGAAGACCCACCTACATCAGACCCCATGTCCTATTTGCCTTTCATGGGCACCAGACATGCGATTGTGCACAGTTCTGCATACAGGAAGAAACATGTGCACAATACAAAACTAAAATTATGTACTGTTTAAGTCAAACTTAGTATAGATGCTTGATTTCTGTGAGAGCTGGGAAGAGTCTTGATACCGTGGCCTTTTGTCTCGCACACCATGCTTCTTTCCCACTTATCATTGTAGTATGAGAGTGAGGTTGGGAGCCACACACTTGTTCTTGACGGGGTGATGGACATGGTTTTGAAGAATACTTGAAATCCTAGATTAAAAGTCCTTAACATTTAGCTGCAAAATCATTTCACAATTACACCAAAATCTCAGTTATCTTTAGATGTACTGGGACTATATAAATTTTTACAATTTCTAGTTAGAGAATTACCTCATTTTCCATGATGATTCAGGAGGAGTGGATTTATGACACAAGAGATAGGGTTTTTCATTTTCCTCCATGATATTATTCTGTATAATATAACTTATTGACTCTGAGTCTAGTGGGATTTAGTTTTATTGATAAAAGAGGAGAAAATAAAGTCTCCTCTGTGGGCACCTTATTTGAATTTCCCATGTGGTATGTTTTCATAAGAAAGGAACTTAAATGAAAATTAAAATAATTTAAAATGCACACAATTGTTTTTGTAACAAAGAAGCTAATGAAGTAAGCTTATGAAAGATACAATTGGATCGGTGACATTTTAAGCACATAGACAACTGGATGACATCCTGTTCAAAGCAGTGTGCTGCCTCCTGAGATTCAAACAGTATGAGGTATTTGAGATTAATAAGAAGATTCAGACCTCCTGTGTGTGGAATCTAAAATAACCACCAGTTCAAGTTCACAGAAGAAAGAGCAGAAATGGGCATGGGAGAAGGCAAAGAAAGCCCCAGAGGGTATGAATGTTATCGGTTAGAAAGGTAGAATTCCGTAAGAATATGAATGCAGATGCACCATTGGCAGGAGGCAGGGGGTAAGATAGTGGGTTATATCCCGGGAACTTGTTAATATCTGGAGTTAAGTGTTCTTCTAAAACACACAAAGGTGCTGTGTGGGAGTGACAGGTTACTGATTTAAGTAATCATTTATGTGTGTCGACCATGATGAACGTCTTGCATACACACACAGCTAGATCCAGTGTCTTTTCATCTTTGTGCTACTCGGATTTTCCTAAGGATAAAAGTTTAAATGTAACAATTACTTGTCTTTCAGATATAAGCTTTCGCAAATTTTAGGTAGATTCAGATAAATAGAATAATAATTTACCCCAGAAATTAGGCTTAAATGGTTTGAATTTCAGCAGAAATAAAAATGCCATGGTTCACATTAGTATTGTAGTTTCATGGAGAAGACACATCCTAAATAGTTTAAGATTTCCTGACAGTAATAAACAGAAGTGGACTTTGAAAATGTTTTAGACTTCTAGATTCATAGCTGAGATTGTATTCAGTGTGGCAGACTAAGACAGAAAAACTGTTATGGATGGCAGAGGGAAGACCATCCAGAGTACAGTGTGGAGGAAGGGCTGTCTTGAAAGCTACACTGTAAAGGAGAGGCAGATAATGCAGGCGAATCCAGCAAAGCAGAGAGAGTTAGATGGTGAGAATGCCCCTCCTCACACTTAAGCACTGGCTCACCATGATACAGGTGGTAGTATAGCAGGAAGAACATTGATCCTAAAACCAATAGGGCCGTATCGGAATGGATTGTTCCAAACACTATCTTAAAATCACAAGCTTAAAATTGGTTTATTATTGCCATTTTAAAATGATGGCATAGCTAAATCCTAAATGTTTTGAATTTAACCTATTTTTTAATGACAACTTACTAAAATCAGATTGGTTAAGGCGTTTTATAAATAAAATGTGTTCCTCTCCTCTCTCCTCTCTGCCGTTTTTCACCATGTCCCCTTCCTATGTACCTTCGGGCAATCCTGCATTTGAGCAGGGGCTTGAAGAAAACACAGCCACCCTGAGACTGAGGGCAAACCTCTCAAAGCAGTACAGAGTTACAGGGGAGCAGCCTGACTCAGGGTCCCCGGGACTATCTAGCAGAATTGTTTCAGGTGCAGATGGCTACACGTATGTGAAAGACAGTCACGGGCTGGAGGCCCATGCTCCTGAATCTCTAGCTCCAAGTGGCTGATGCAGGAGATGGTGAGGATATGAGAAGAGGGAAACAAAGGTCATATTTTAGATGATATTTAAACAAATGAGCTAATATCCTCCATATATATTTTTATATTCACTTTCTTCTGAAGTTTGCACTATTACAGTGCTGTAACTGAAGACCATTGCAAGTTCCCTCATGTAAGATAACTAATTTCATTGAGCTATTAATGCTTGTAATTGAAGTACTAGAAATTTTACGTATAATCTGTACTACAAATTGGTATTTTGATGTTATGGTTTTTGACTAGGAAGAATGAGATCGAGATTCAAAGATGTACAATAGTTTGCCAAAGTTCAAACGTCTGACAAATGTCTGTGATGAGTCTCACACATAACACTTTTCATATGATAATTTTTTTTTTCTTGCAGTGAGTGAAGATCAGTAGTTACTTAGAATTCGGGGCTGATTTTCTCTTAGACACCATCCGTCATAAAATTCTGTGTTTTAATCTGCAGAGCTGCTTTGAGAATTTTCTTCCATGAACCAATGCTATTGCTGTTCTTATATGGTGTAACAGGTTTCTCCTGAGTGTGGGGAAGGAAAAGAAGGAAGAGTGAGGACAGGTGGAAAAAGGGGAGCACTGTCTGCCCAAAAGACCCCCCCATCTGTTACTAAAAATATAAGAAGCATGCAGCGAAGACCTTTCTCCTTTTAGCCAGAAGCAGATAACCATAAATATCCTCTTCTGTTTATAATCACGCCATTAATTTTCTGTTTTCTTTTGATAACAACACAGCACATGCCATTTTCAAGAGTGATGACATGTCAACAGAGACAGCCCTCAGCTTTGAAGCCTTTTTGAGAATTGCATTGGGTCGTAGGAATGTTCATTTGATGATTAAATCAGCCTGAACACCCCATAACCTCCACTCTAACTCAGAAATCTGAAAAGGCCATGAGGTTTCCGAGATGCTTGATGATTTGATGTTGGTGTTATGTAGGCTCACTTCACTCTGCTCTGCCTGCTCCCTTCCTTCCCTGGCTATGGGCCCTGATGCTAAGAAAATTCTCTGCAGCTGAGACCTGGGAAAGTCCTCGTTTAACTGGCTTCCGTAGCAGAGGCAGCTGAGCCGGCCTTGGCTAGTGAGACTGAATGGATGGTGCTCTAGAAAATTGTTTTCATTTTGGTTATGAACACAGGAGCTTTATTTATTCTCAAGGAAAGATGTACAGGTGCCTTCCTTCCTATCTTCCACGTAACCTGAAAGCCTAGCAGATCCCCTTTGAAAAGGCCCACTCAAATGAAGGGAAGTACTCCAGGCTCTTACCACACTGGGCATGCTCAGAGATTTCATACTGTGAGAAACATAATCATCACAAAAGACTAGCAATTGGCACAGCTGTCCCTAGTCACTATGGTAACAACTTATGTGTTCATAAAGGCACAGGGATCTGGTTTGGGGACTGCTGACCCTGTGTGTGCCTTTCTGGTTTTAACTAGTGTAAGTGAAAACAACTGAACTTTGCCATCTGGTATGTCTGAGGTTACTCTCCTCAGAGTCATCAAACAGATAGACAGAAGTATCACAGACCATGAGGAACCCAGTGACTTCTCCCTCGGCCCCCATTTTATGAGCTTTGGCTGCTTCCAAATTATAATCACCAGCTGGAGCCAGCATTCACATCACTGGGGGAGATTATTATTAAACCAACAGCAGTAATAGAATCTTGTTTTCATAAAATATAAAACTTTATTACTCACCAGGCAATATTGGTGCATATCTTTAATCTCAGCTCTTGGGATGCAGTGGTTGGATGATCTCTGAGTTTGAGGCCAGCCTGACCTACAGATCCAGTTTTAATATTGCCAGTCTTAGGCAGTGAAAGAAACCATCGAAACCAGAAAGCTGGTGAAGATGTAATGAAACAAGGGGGCCTTGTTCTAGCTCCAGAAAGCAGCAGAACTTAGAAGCTTTGGTCATGTGACTCTAGCTTTATAGTTAAGGACAGAAGAAACTTCCTGCACGACTAAGGGCATCTGCTGAGGCCAGACATGGGTCAGTGTGTCCCTAATTGGAGGCCTAGAGAGGACATTTCATGAATCAGTGCAGTTGAAGCCTGGATTGACTTGCAGACACCAAGATGTAGGACGTGCCGTGGTGTTGGGATTCCTAGTGAGAAGAGATGCAAACAGGGGGTGAAACTGGCCCGAGAGAGCAAAATGCATTGCAGTAAGCAAAGCTGAAGGAATTGGAGCCCTGAAGATCATTGTGACATCAGACATTGAAATGCAGAGATTGGAGCTTGTCTGACTGTTTTTCCTCTGGCTTTGGTCCAGTCCTTCACTATGCTCTTCTCTACATTTTAGAGCATTAACATATATTCTGTGCCATTATATGTTGGAAGTATGTGTTCTTTTTCTTTATTTTGATTTTTTCCTTTTTTTATTGATTTTATTGAGCTCTCTCTGCTCTCCTCACTTTTTTTCCCCTTCCCTTCAACTCTCTCCCATGATCCCCATGCTCCCAATTTACTCAGGAGATCTTGTCTTTTTCTATATTTCATGTCGATTATATTCATGTATGTCTCTCTTAGGGTTCTCATTGTTGTCTAGGTTCTCTAGGATTGTGAATTGTAGGCTGATTTCCTTTGCTTTATGTCTAAAAGCCACTTACGAGTGAGTACATATGATATTTGTCTTTCTGGGTCTGGGTTACCTCACTCAATATGATGTTTTTTAGATCCATCAATTTGTCTGCAAATTTTAAGATGTCATTACGTTTTTCTGCTGTATAGTACTCCATTGTGTAAATGTACCACGTTTTCCTTACCCATTCTTTGGTCAAGGGGTATTTTAGGTTGTTTTCAGGTTCTGGCTATGACAAACAATGCTACTATGAACATTGTTGAGCACATGTCTTTGTGTTATGATTGAACATCCTTTGGGTATATATTCAAAAGTGGTATTGCTGGGTCTTGAGGAAGGTTGTTTCCTAATTTTCTGGGAAATCGCCATACTGATAGCCAAAGGGGTTGTACCAATTTGCACTCCTACCAGCAATGTGCGGGTGTTCCTTTAATCCCACAGCCTCTCCAGAATAAGTTGTCATCAGTGTTTTTGATCTTGGCAATTCTTACAGGTGTAAGATGGAATCTTAGAGTTGTTTTGATTTGCATTTCTCTAATGACTAAGGATGTTGGGTATTTCCTTAAGTGTTTTTCGGTCATTTTAGATTCCTCTATTGAGAGTTCTCTGTTTAGGTCTGTACTCCATTTTTTTTTATTGCATTGTTAGTTCTTTTGATGAACAATTTCTTGAATTCTTTGTATATTTTGGAGATAATGATTTTGATTTTTAGAGAGGGTTTGTGTCGTTAAAAGATTGCACAAATCTCAGAAGAGACTTTTAACTTTGGATGTTTAAACATTTTTGAAATTCTGATACATAGGGGGCTACTTGTTTGTACAGTCTGCCCAGAAACAAAATAACAACACAGAAACTATATTATTTAAATCACTGCTTGGCCCATTAGCTCTAGTTTCTTATTGGCTAACTCTTACATATCAATTTAACTTGTTTCTAGTAATCTGTGTATTGCCACATGGTTGTGACTTACTGGCCAAAGTTCCTGCAGGGCTACATGGCTTCTCCCTGACCCTGACCTTCTTTCTCCTAGCATTCAGCTTAGTTTTCTCCACCTAGCTCTGTTCCTGTATAGCTTTGCTATAGGTCCAAAGCACTTCATTTATTAACTAATGGCATTCACAGCGTACAGCGGGGAATCCCATATCACTGATATATGTTGGGAACTTTTGTAGTTGGATTAAATGAATTTTGCATTTTGATATTGTTACAAGCTAATGGAGCCAGGGAGTAGACTGTGGTAGTTTGGATGTAATTGGCCCCCATAAACCAACGGGAAGTAGCATTATTAGGAAGTATTGCTTTGTTGGAGTAAGTTTGGCCTTATGGAGAAAGCGTGTTCCTGTGAGGGTGGGCTTTGAAGTTTCTTATATGCTCAAGCCACTCCTTTATAAGAGTTGCCATGGTCATGATGTCTCTTCATAGCAATAGAAACCCTAACTAAGAAAGGATAAATTTTGTGATAAACAAATACAAAAAAAAAGTAACTGAAAAGCACAAAAGTGTCCACATCGATTGCAAACATGAGTAAGAAGTTTAGAATCTAAATTGGATCTGAAGATATGACTCAGCAGTTGTCAGAACACACTTGTCTTGTAGTGTGTATGGGTTCAGTTCCTACCTATATCAGGTGGTTTACATACCTGTAACCTCTGAACAATGGTACTCAGTGTCTTTCCCTGACCTCTGTGGGCGCCCTCACATACTCATGTGTGTGTGTAAACACGCACACACACACACAGTAAATCTTTTAACAAACTACAAATTTAAATCTAAATACGTATAAAAATAAATGTTGGGAAACAAGGACTATTTTCTGTGGAGTTTGTGACCAGTTTTCCAGTCCCCAGCACTCTGAAACATTAACAGTGATCTAGTTCTTACTAGACACTCGTTTTACTTTATAGATGTCTTGCATATAATCCAATGTCTAAACCATGGCAAAACATGATCATATGAAAGAGAAGTCACTCTTGGTTTATCAAAGAGAGAGTTTCACTTATCAAATTATATTGTTGTTTACCTATAAAAATAATTCACAAATACAGTTAAAAGCCAGCCCACAAGGAAGCAGGATACACAAAGCTTTGTTTTTTTTTAAAAAAAAAGTTTGTAAAATATCTCTTCTAAATTATTCCAGAGCACACATGCATAATCTTCTGTGCAAGAACGCAGGGCAAACAGTGCTGTGTTAACTCTAGGGATGGGACTGGAAGAGAGAGAGTGCACTTGGGAAAATAAGACAAAGTGCAGTGTGTGGAAGCCACAGTTTAAAAGGCTTCTACCTTTGCTTCAAATGTGTTTAGAATATTCATCAATAAAGTCAGAGGAAAAAATTGCCGTGTCTACACTACCAAATCAAAAAGAGGTCCATTGAAGGGGAAATAATGAATTGACTCTGCAATTCACTTTTTAGTAAAGAACCGACATTAGTCTGCATTATGGTGATGCTAGACCTAAGTGAATTTCATTTTGTGGACAAGATTAGAAGAGAGTAATGTAATTTGAAAATATACATTACTTATGTGAACTGTTTTTAATAAAATGCTGTCAGTTGTTCGAGAAGATGAGATGTTTCTTTCCTTTTAGGTAATTAACTAGCAAAGTGACTATAAGTCCCTTTTAGTCTTATTGTGTGTTGTCAAATCAAGGTAGTTTAAATTCAACCACCATACCTGCCTCTCAGTTTAAAGTATGTGTTCACACAAATCATGATTTTCAAACCTTCAAAATAAAAAAACAATAAATGTGCAACTTCAGGATAGTGGAGACTAACATCCCAATCACCAGTGACTATCCCTTTAAAAAAAATTCAAATTCCATTAAAATATCAGAAGAAATAAAAGCCCGATTGGATTATCTTTCCTTCCATAACATAAACAATTCATCTATTTAAATGCAGCACTTTTGCTATGGTTCTTGGCCCCACCATCAAACTCTGCACTAATGCTGTATTTCATACGGCAAATATTATACTAGTCAAACCAATATGGATAGTCCTCTCCCTTCGGATGACTACCCATTAATCTTTGAATGCAGAAGTGCTTTGACGTAAATATAATAAAACTTCTCTTCATTTTTCTTGTAGCCCTTCATAATAAAATGAATGTCTCTTGCTAGGTCCAATTCCAATTTAATATCAAAGTAGAATGATGTCCCTCTTAACAATGCTACCCTGAATTCTATGAGCCAACTAATTTCCTAAGTTATTTCAAAGTTAAATAATTTTCTCTTCAAGCTATCAGTTAATGTGATGTATATTTGAGTCACTTCAAATGGTTTTGTAGGACTTTAGATTAGTGAGGTCCATGTAGGAAGAAAATGAGATTACACAGCAAACTAGAATGCTTTGCAGTTTGCTAGGACATTGCTAGACGTTCTAAAATAATGTTCTGAGTTTTGCTTACTTCAGAATCTCTTTATTTTCTCAGTACACTTTCATGGTATACAACAATTATTCCTCTTATTAAACATGTATGTATATTTATTTCTTGAAAAAAAAAAAGGCTTCATGTTTCCCAAGCTGGCATCAAACTAACTATGCTTTGAGGCTAACCTTGATATCATTCTCTGACCTCCACTGTAATTCAGTGCCAGTAATAAAAGTGCAAGTCACTATTCCTAATGAAATTTTATTTTCCTCATATCATTTAACAACCATAACAAATATCCTATTAATTCCAGTTTATTTGTATAGATATATTATACTTTTATATTTGAAAGTTGCCCTAAGAATCTATTTAGTTTATCATTTGGTAATAATAAAGGGGCTATACTAAAAGTTGATTCATATCTATTATGTTTCAATTTCATCATTGTGTGAGCATCACAGACCTTCCTGACATGAGTCTGGTACAATGTATTACACACCTAGGCTTCATGGTATAGCCTGTGGCTTCTAGGGCAGTAAGGGATACTGTACTCTGTTATTCAATGGCACCCAAGAGAAATTGTTGAATTCTAAAGACACAGTAGAGACAAATGTGATGCCTGAGGCCACTGGCATCATGATACGGTGTCCCATCTAGAACTGTTTGTAAATAAGCAGGAATAGCACACTCTGATAAGGATGAATGTGATGGATGATACATCAGCCCACAGCAGAAGCTTACTGATAACACGTATGGGCCCTGGTTGGTGAGTGTACCCGCTGAAGGTTTCTCCCACCTGGTGTGGAAACAAAGGACCTCTCTTCTGATTGTGAGCAGGTAACTTTCTTGAACATAAAATTTTATCTTCCACCAAAAATTCGGGAAACTGAGTATTGCACAGATACTAGGAGAGTGTTTCCAAAAAGGGGATCTAAAATTCCGAGGGGCTGCACTTCAACCAAGTCCTTTCTGTGGTGTAGAGTCAGATTCAGGAATCTGGTCTCTCAAGCAATGCTTGGAAGACGATTACGTCATCTGACATCTGCCCATCAGTGTTTGCTTAAGCTGGGGAATATAGGTTTGCCTGCAGATGGCTTTGTGTGAAGTAGTTGATGAAGACAGAAGACATAGGACACATGTGTTGATGAAGACAGAAGACATAGGACACATGTGTTGATGAAGACAGAAGACATAAGACACATGTGTTGATGAAGACAGAAGACATAGGACACATGTGTTGATGAAGACAGAAGACATAGGACACACGTGTTGATGAAGACAGAAGACATAGGACACATGTGTTGATGAAGACAGAAGACATAGGACACATGTGTTGCACGTGTTATGATCACTGGTGACTTTGGATTCATTCTGTGCACGTAGATCATGAACTTCCTGCCAAGGATTCCAGGTAGAAAATTCAGAGCTTACGGCTTCTGCACTCACCTGAAGACTTGGCATCTTGAACAGCATCACCGTTGTATTTTCAAAGTGTATTTTCTTTTTTTATGAGACGTTCCCATGTGGTTCTTTTACACCATTTTCAGGTCTCCCATCCCTCCCTCTAGCTTTTCTTCTGTTTCCCAGCATTCCTACTCAAATTCCTCCTTTTAAATTGTTAGATAAGCTCCCATATATTCATTTATTTATGAATAACATCTAAGACAACATAAATACTTTATAAATGCAGTATTATAGAATTAACACTAGGGAAAATGTGCGGGTTCAGCTCGGATTTGTGTGTGTGTGTGTGTGTGTGTATATACAGTATTGCTCATATGTGTATGTGTTAAGATGAACTACTTGGGGATGGATAACCTTTCAGGGGCTGCATCCTTAGAGAAGTCTGAATTGTCCTGTTTTAGTAGCCATTGATTTTGTAGGGGTGGGACTTTGTGAGATTCCCTGGGAGTTCATTGCTGTGTCCATTGGTCTATTCTGGCATCTAAATGGTTGAGATTTTATGAGTATAGTTTCCTTGTCTTGTTTATAAGACACTCTCTTAAATCAGAAGTCCTGATCCGCTCTTTTAGAATCTTTCCACCCCTGTTCTGTGATTTTCTCATGAGTCTTAGCCATAGAGATTGTGTTTTAGAACCCAAGATATTTTAAGTGGAAATTTTTTATCAAAATATAGTCTTACAGTCATTTCTAAGTTTTTATTCTTAATTTTCATTAAGAATATTTTTAGTTTTATGTTTCATGGGGACATCTTTGCATAAATACTGGGCACACATTTTAATTTTTCTAATTTTATACTTGCTATTGCCTCTTTCAGTCCATAACCCTAGAAAGCATTCTAAAGTTATTGATGAAAACATGAAAATGACTCTTTTGCTATTCATCCTTTCCCCTTCACAAAGTGATAACTCATTTGTGATTTCTTACCCCAGAATTTCATTTTTCCTCTTCTCTATATCCACAGAAGCTAAAATACCCAGTTCATATTGCAAATAGGATGCCTACTGAGGGCATCCAATGTCTAGATTTAGCTAAATTTTTATCAACTAATTACTAAACAGAAGAAGGTTTATCATTTGACTTATTGATCACTTATTTAAATGCTTTTTTTTTTGGCTTTTTCAAGACATGGTTTCTCTGTGTCGTTAAATCCATTTTTAACTTCCATGAATATAGTTGTTATAAATATTTGTGAACAAATGGTTTTTGGTCTTCAATTTTTATTATCTTTGATAAACATCTAGAAGTGGGGCCCTAAGGTGAATTATCTTTACCTTCATGAGCTTTGGTTGAAGTGTGCTTGGAAAAGTTCTTACCTGGATAAGTCTACCTTGTATCAGTCTACAGTCTCAACACAGGACTCTGTGCGGCTGGAAAGGGGAGTTACTTTGATATGCATTTTAAAGATGCTGCATCAGTTGTGAATCTCATTTACATATCACTTTATGGAGGTTTATATTCAACTCTTATTGCCATGTAAGCTTTGTTTGACTTTTACATTGATTTGTAAAGTTATGTGTGTATCTGTCAGGCCATTGCTGAATATTTCTTCCAACTCCTTATTTTTAATTATTATTAATTTTAAAAATGAATATTAAATTTAACTTCATTCTGTTTGCTCTCTAAGAAAAATGTTTATATAAAATTTATTATAGAGACTTTACAATTATGATTCTTCTCGTATTGCTTATCTGATGCACGTTCAGTTTTCTGTTTTTGTGTGATCAACCGGCCATTCTCCATTATAGCCTTCACACAGATGCTCACACAAGAGTACAAGAGTATGTTTTTCTAGTTTCATACAGTCACTCTGACAAACAAAGTGACCAAAAACAACCTGGGAGGAAATGATTTATTTGGTGACAGCCTGTTATTGAGGGACGTCAGAAAGGGAAGGTGAAAATGAAGTTGAAGCAGTCACCATGTAGGAGCTCTGCTTCCTGGAACAGCTTTGTGCTTAGCTAGATTTCTTCTGCAGCTCAGGCTCACTTACCCGTGGATGGTGCCACCTCCAGGGGACTACTAAAAAAGACAGCTTCTTACAGTCGTGTCCACAGGGAAATCCAATCTGGGCAATCCCCCAATTTAGACTTTTGTTCTTAGGTGAGTCTAGGCTGTGCCAAGTTGGTCATGAAGCTATCTAAGACAGGAATAAATACTGATAATGCCACGATCTTCTACCAAGAGGTTGCAGAACTATTACTGACTTAGTGGGGATTTCCAGGCAGAGCAGAGCCACGTTCCTGCTGTGTCTTAAAATACCTTTTGAGATAGGGCAAGGTAGGGAATTTGGAGTTTGTGGGTTGGGGAGAGAAACAAGAGTAAATGTCCTTGCTCATGAGTACAAGACTCTAGAAACTCTCTTTCCCATGGCCATGCCACCAGAGTGAAGCCAGGAGTAAAGCAAAGTTTTTGGCTGTCAAACATCAAAACCTGGAGTCACACCTGTTACATGAGACATCGTTTTTGGAAGGGGCTAAAGTTCCCTTCTGTATTACCACGGTATTTGCATGCACACCCATGAATGTGTTTGTACATATTAGACTGCGCTCCTTTTCATTCTCCTATGCATGTTTTTTTCTGGAAACAAAACCTTGAAAGAATGGCTCCATGGTGAGCCTCTAAATTAGACAAATCCTCTATGTTCTCTTTCTTAAAAAATTTGACTGTGTTATGTACATTGATTTTCCTCAAGAATTTCAGAATCAATTTGTTAATTTTTACAGAAAAAGATGTATATATTTGATTGATATATAAATTAAATTTATAGGTTAATTTGGGTAAAATAGCTTCCTCAAAAGTGGAAATTGCCCGTCTTTAATCACATTATGACTCAACATTCTTTTATGTATTCTAAGATTATTGATTTTAAGACTTCTTTTTTATTTAATCTGACAATTAGCAGCATGCCTTCCTCCTAAGCAATCCTTTGGCTGAATACCACATATCCTGATGAATGCTTTCATTATCATTGGTATAAATCGTATACTCATCAGTTACCCACACCTGCACAGACATGCAATGTGTGGTTCTCCTCATGTTGAAGCATGTTCAGAAGGCTGTCACTAAGCACTTTTACAGTTACCTATGGCTCATTTTCCAACTAACCACGCTGTGCTTACAGACTTTTTAATTTTTGAAGCTCATTTAATGGCCTGGAGTAGGATTTCCAAGCAGAGGTTCCATATACATATTCTTATAATTACACAGTTAGACATGGGGGTCTCCTCTTCTCTGTCAGGTCATATTTAATACTAGAACATCTCAATATTCCAAGTATTTACTACTGTTTTTCTTTATGATTGTATGTGTATGCAATAAAAGGGTTTTATACCCTGGTAGGATGTGCAATTATGAGTGTCAGCATGACTTTATGTTCCATATTTCTTAAATTTCAATCATATTTTCCACATATTTAAGATTGTTGAATTTTCATCATACATCCAATTGTCATTCTCAGATGATATTAACTATTTTGTTAATCCTTTCTTCAGAGCTACATAAATAACTTTCTCTCTCTCTTGTGTTTTGCATATGTAAATACATGTATGGTATGTTAGGATGTGCTGGCCTATAAGTGCAGGAGAGATGCCAGAGAGAATCTCCCGCTGTCTTGCTTGGTTGTTCTCCATCTTCTGTTTTGTGGGTGGGACAACCAAACCTGCCAACTGCTACATTGCTTCAGTTAAGGTGAGCTCCAGGGAGCCCGGGGATTAACCTGTACTTCAACCCCACAACCATACCCCAGTACAGGTACCTACCACCATACACAACTTGTACATGGGTTCTGGGGAAAGAACTCAGACCCTTGTTTCTGAGGAGCAAATATTTATCTACTGCTGTAGCCACAGCCTCAAGGTGTTACCATGGAAACCAGAGTAGTCACTTGAACACTTTGCTGCTCAACATCTACATCTTTCTATGTCTTTTCTTCATTTACTCATATTCTACTTTACCATGCCTAGCTCTTCTTCTTTCTGGCTTACTTTTTCTACATTTACTTTTTCATCTATGTCCTTTTCTTCCTGTATTCTGCCCTGACTTTTGGCAGTTGTGTTCTCTGTGATGCTCTTCCTTTGAGTATGACTAGCTATCCATAGCTGTCTCTGCTATTTTTTGTCTTTTCTTTTTCTTTTTCTTTCTTTCTTTTTTTATGGGGAAGTTTGAGACAGGGTTTCTCTATAGCTTTGGAGCCTGTCATGGAACTACTTCTTGTAGACCAGGCTGGCCTCAAACACACATAGATCCACCTGCCTCTGCGTCCTGAATGCTGGGATTAAAGGCGTGTGCCACCACTGCCAGGCTCTGCTGTCTTTTTTTTTTTTTTTTTAATGCTGCTCCTGCAATTGCAAGTCATGTTTTAAACTGCTATAATGTGCTTGAAATGATGCCTGAGTCTGGTTTTCATTTTAATAGTCACTTCTTGTATTTGCTTAAGCTTTCTGGATCTGGTGTTGGTTTGCACTGTTGAAGTAGTCATTAAGCTCTTAGACATGGTTTGGATTTCTCAGTTCAGGACTTACTTCTCACAGAGAAGATGGAAGCCTGGGAATTAAGGTAGAAACCCAGTATGCTAACTGTCGGGGTCCAGTGCTAGCCCTGACCATAAATTATTTCTCTGAACCAGACCGCAACATAAACTATCTCTCTCAATAGGCGTAGAGGTGCAGGAATCAATATACAGCTCCACATGGCTTTATCAGGAGGGAGATTCTCCATGATCCCTCAAGAAATCCTGAGTTCACATGCTGAAGACTTTCATTTATTTTCCAAATAGTCTTTATAACAAAACTTAAACTGAGGGGTAAATACATTAGCACTCTGTCTCCTAGCTAACCAGGTGAATGGCTTTTAGTCATGTCCACAACTACCTGTGCTTGCTGTGATGTCTTCCAGGTCTGTATGCTACCTGTCAGGTAGGCGGAATTAACATTTCTTTTCAGAATCCTCCAAATTACTAAGAAAGGAGAAAAACAACATGCTGACCTTTTGTTAGGTCAACAACAGCATGTCTGGAAGGTTACGTGACCATCTCAGGTGTGGCCTATGGCTTTAGAGCCTGGCTGCCATACCATATAGAATTATGGGCCTACAACTAAACGTTTGTAATTGAGTAGGTCTAACTCCACATGGAGGACTCCAGGAATTTGCTCCTCTTTGGTGTTAGGACCTTGGCATAATTTACTGCTATGTAAAGGATGGGCCATTCTTATGCATATTTAGGGGCTCATTTTGTGGTTCTTAACTCCCAGACTTTGCTCTGTGTTTCTAAATTAGTCTCAGGTCTTCCAGATTCAAATAAAAGCTTGCTGCTTAGTACTAATATATAGTTTTTAAATATACCAGGGAAAGATTCATTCTTATGAGTTCCTCCCATTTTTTTCTCCTACTAACAGCTATTGGATTTTTTGCCCCAGATTGCTTCTCCTACAAAAACTTCAACATGTTTTTAGTAGTTTGTTTATAAATTTATTGTCTGTCAGTAGGAATATTTGTTGGCCACAACCTACTTTATCATTACTGGATGAAACAAACCTATGCTTAAGTCCATATTTGAATATCTTAACTACTATTTTCTCTTCTGGGAAGCTATAAAGGTTCATTATAAAATGCTATAAAATACATAATGATAAAGCAAAATGCAAACTATTTCTAGTTGCACTAATTAGAAGTAGTTTGCATGTGTACATTTTATCCATTTGTTTGCACATAAACATATGTGTTTATGAATGAATTTCAGATAATTATAGGCATGTTGGCATGTTCTTAAATTAAAATTTCACATTAACATATGCATGTTTTCTTCTAATATATTACTTTTTATATTCATGAAGACTATATTTGAGCATAGTGCTAATAATATCACATAATTCTATGTAATTAACTATGACACATATATTGGTAAGTGTTTAATAATAAATTTACAATTTAGAAATAGTTTCTCTTGGGAGAACACTGTTAAATGTCTCTGTCCTCATTTTCTTTAATTTCATCTTCATTTTTCATCTTTCTTCTGTCTCCGGAGTGTACTGTGATCACATTCTCCCTGTATCATTGCCTGACTCTCCCCACCCCTGAGCCCCTGGCTGATGGAGGAGGGGGTTGTAGTCCATAGTGTAGCGGTCACTGGAAATTTGTCTTCGCTCAAATAAAGGATTTTCCACCCATGCTCATGCAAGCAGCTAATTAAAATCAGTGGTCCACACGTGAGCAGACAGACAGATAGACATGAAAACAAAAGGGGGGGGGGTCTTATTCCAAGTTACTGGTATTCCTCGCTGTGCCTGGATGCTGGCATCTCTCCATTATGACCTCATGGGAATTACTCCAACACCGAGACCCAGTTTAAAAACAAACAACAAACAAAAAGAAACAAAAAAAAAGGAAAGAAAGAAAAGAAAATGTGTGGTGTTCTGTGAACTCTGATGGCAAGGCCACTTGGGACATCTTCTGTCCAGCTTGATGTATGCCTCTTCTGTGGGATCATCAATGTGACTCATGGGCAGAGGAACAAACTAACCATTAACTTGTAAGAGCCTGTTCCTAACCATCTCCCCTGGCTCCTCTTGACTGTAAGATGAACGTCACTCTCTTCCTGCATGCGGCTTGCTCTTGAGTGCTGCCAATGCCTCAGTTTCTAGTGTTGCAACACAGGTATCACTCTGAGACACTAGTTCCTAGAATATCTCTCTGCCATCTCTGTGACATCAATTGGTTATATAACTTCAGACACCTGGATGAAATGTTTATTTTCACCACTGAGTATTGTTCTCTCCCCTCCTTTCCCTTCCTCCCTGCCCTCAACCTCTCCCTCCTCTATTTTGCCACTCTCCTTTCTCACTGTTTCCCTTCTTCCTCATCTTTTTGTTGGTTCTGGGATATGAACCATGTCACACACATGCCACACAGGTGCTGTGCACCATGCTATATAGTGCTATATACCTATATGACTGCATCTCAGATTTTTCAGTGAGAATTTGGCAAAACTTCTATGTTCCCTACTCAGAAGTGTTTGTCTCACTGATGATTATTACACATATTCTTTCAGGTCTATGAATAAATGAATCTGCTTTCATAGCAAGGATACAATGTGAGTTATTTTACATGAGAACATCTGAAGTTTGTAAAGCGTGAGAAAGTTGTCACAAGGATGTAACAAGTAAAACAGCTCATGTGACCTGGAATCTTGTCTGATCTTTTACTGAGGGGCAGCACGGATTCTCCCATGTGAAGAATTCCCACAAAAGACTGGGGAAATCCAGAGGAGGCTGTATCTGCCTTTGACTCAGGAGAAGAGGAGAGAAAGGAGGAGACAGAAAATGGGAAAGGGAGTGAACTATTGTTGAAGAGACAGGATCTGTGTCTCCTCTGAATTCTTCATTTTGGAATCTCCTCCATTTCCGTGACTCTGTACATGCCATGGTGAGTGTGCAGAAGTCAAAGGACAGTGTCCAGGTGTCCAGGGTCCCCTTCCACCATGTGCATTTTAGAGGCATCAAATTCAGATGTGCAGGTTTGGACGCAAGTGCCTTTCAACCCCTGCCATCCAGTCTATCCAATCTTAACAATTTTTAGTAAATTATTATTGAATAAAAGAGAGTTAGAGGATACTAAACCACTTCTCATTTTTAACTCAGAGAGTTATTCTTTTCATAAACACTATAACCAGTTTCTTCATATCCTAGAGGTATTTCCATGCAATATTAATATGTATTCTTTTTATGCAAACTCATTTTGACAGCAATAGTGCAAGCATATGACTCCTTCTATACTTACTAAAAGTAATTTAGAGAAAGATTCAGGCAGCATAATTTGTTAGGAAGTACAAAGACATCTGTACAGTGCGTACGGTTCAAACTTGACTTAAGGTTTTAAAGTGATTTACCAAAGGGAGAAAACAACGGTTCCTCACTGACATATCTTGAAATTCAAAATACACGCTGGGTGTGAATAGATACTTCACACTCCTCCCAGAAAGACTCTCTCTGCAAACGGAAATGCACATGGGGAGGGATTTTCATTTGATTGACAACAGAAAATTTTGAGAGCTGAAATGTACTGAGTTGTTCTTGGATGGGAAGAAGTGTTCTTAACCTTCTCCAACACACAATCTCTGTCAGACACACATACACACTCACTCACATAGACTCATTCACACAGTCACACACATACTCACGCATTCACACAAGCACTCCCACACACACATACTCTCTCACAATACTCTGTCTTTCTGTCCTCTGTACATGAACTCTCTGTCACACACACATACTCACACATGCACATATTCTTACATATACACACACAAACTCACACAAACACACAATATCTCTTTCCCAAACACATTCTTACACATGTACTCACATGCACGCGCACATGCAGACACACACAAATACACCCACATTTTCTCTCTCTCTCTCTCTCTCTCTCTCTCTCTCTCTCTCTCTCTCTCTCACACACACACACACACACACACACACACACNTCTCTCTCTCTCTCTCTCTCTCTCTCTCTCTCTCTCACACACACACACACACACACACACACAAACGTCTCTTCTGTCCTTCAGGAACTGGACATTCTTTAGTGAAATGCCATCACTTTCTACTGGATGGTCCTTGTGAGGGTGATTGATGTGGCCTGGGAGGGAATGATGGACCAACACATTTAACAAGGTAACTAAGCAATCAGTAGCACCTGTGACAAGAATGTTGAAGAGGGAGCTGCTTGTTTGTCTCAGCTACCTAGCTAGCTTAGACCCGAAATAATCACACAGAAACTGTATTAATTAAATCACTGCTTGGCCCATTAGCTCTAGCTGTTTTTGGCTATAATTTAACCCATTTCTATGAATCTGTGTATCACCATGTGGCAGTGGCTTACCAGCAAGGTTTCCGCATGTCTTACTCTGGTGGCGATTCCGTGGCTTCTCTCTCATTCCACCCTTCTTCCTCCCAGTGTTCAGTTCCATCCCCCCCCCCCCCGCGCCTACCTAAGTTCTGCCCTATCAACAGGCCAAGGCAGTTTCTTTATCCAGTAAGCAATAAAAGCAACACACACACAGAAGGACCTTCCACGTCACAAGAACACAGAAACAACAATAAAACTGGGACAAAATGAAATGCTATCTTGTTGACACATGAGCACACTTAGGTTGACATGAGTGATTTAGATATTTAAGAAAAAAATTACATATACTCGGCTTTCTCCTCTGTCTTGGGATGACTGAACAACACTTGAGAAGGAAGAAGGGAAAATTTTATGAAATGTGTAAATCTACTTATTTTTTTGCAAATTCCTATAGAACTGATATTATAACATGGATTTTAAAAGACTGATTCATATGTTATTTTTTCATGACTGTAGTGGTGAATATAGAAAAACCTCACCATTTACAAAAAATAGTGGGACTGTTTTTTAGCCTGGGAATCAGAAAAACTTTGTATGTTGTAGGAGGCATTTCGGAAACTGACTTTTTTGTCAAAATTTTCTTCTGTTTCTGAATTTATTTTAGTAACACAATGCATATTATTTATTAGACGCCTTAAAATATTTTAGCATTCTAAATCACTCAGGTGATCTCAATTTAAGGACAAGCTTCTATTCATAAATGTCTTTTACTTCTCTTGTAAAAACAAATGCACAAACCAAAAAACATGCTCCTGTAGGTTAATATGTGAGTTAAACCATATTGGATTATGGCTCCAATGTCACTCAGCATGTGCAGACTGTGGGATTGTTACCAAGCACTACAAAAATAGTATTAGATTAAATGATTGACATGAATTTTTGTTTCATGCCATGGTTCTAAAAGACTGAGTCCCTGAGGGCTGCTCCACAGTGATTCAATTCACTATACCTCAGTACTCAGCTTTAATTCCCAGGATCCTCTTATGTCTCAGACGGCAGTAGCATCAGGTTACCACATGTCTGTTTCAAAAGAGGACAAAGGAAGATTCACCTTACCTGGCCTTCAATCATTTTCTGAGGAAATTCAACAGAACAACGGTGATTTTCTAGTCTTGTTGGCCACATCTGACTAGCTGTAGGTGCTAGGAATTTTGTCAACCTATGTCGTCAGTATTTTTATAAAAAGCATGGCAAGTTGTATAAAAGAACTTTGAAAACTAATCACACTGCCCATGTGCTAACAATCCCTGCATCTTCTCTTCATTCCTTCCCTCAAATAATTTGTCTGTTGGGTATTTACATTTGTTCAATAAACACACATGAGGCCCATGTACTGGATATGTTAAGTAGCACATGGAAATAGCAACGTGGTGGTTTTCATTTTACTTTCAAATGATCTGTAGATTTGAAATTCAGCTGATGTGCCCTGCTTTTAGTTTTTATCAAATGTACTATAGGGACATTTGAAGGTGATAAGTTTGATAAACACCTCACAAACTGGGGCAAAACAGGATCATATTGCAGACTAAGTGACAAAGAAGTTAATCTATTAAGGGTTGACTGAAGGACCTCTAAACAGTGGAAAGTTCTGTAGATGTCAGGCTGTGTGCACACACTAAACATTCATAACTGTGGTTAGCGTCATTGGAGAGGCTTTGGAGAGCTGATGCCCTGGAACGATGCCAACAACAAAGAGCTCCTGAGAAAAGCCTTTTGGCCTATGAAACAATTTTGTAATTTTAGCAAAATATCACTTCATGAAAGGTTTTAAGAATCATTTTTCCCATCAAAGACTATCAGAAGAGCGTGAACAACACTAATGTAAGCATAATATCTAAAATTACTAAAAAGTGCATAATTAGAAATTAATATGATTTTTTCCAGGAAAGAAGAATCCATGGCTGAAGAAAAGACTAAGTAAACCTGAATTTCATAAAGGGATGAGACCCCCCTAAGCAGAAATGTGGTTTATAAAGCCGATAATTCCCTATGTTTTGTTCTTTCATATCAAAGTTTCCATCTTTTTACTCAGAGCCTTGAGAGTACAGTTGGGAAAATAGATTTGTAGGGCTCAGCATTTAAATTGATGACTTAATACGAGTGGGTATCAATTTGAACTATTTACCAACTAAAAGCTGTTCATTTCAATGTGAGTAAAGACAGAGCAGGTATTAGAAGCCATTTGGATTATCTTGTAACTGTCTAATGCTAGAGAGGAGATTAGGATAATAAAGACCTCAACATTCAGCGTGGATTAGATCGTCCTACGATAAGTACTTGTCAGCATCTGCCAGAAGGAAATCACCTCATGAAGAGTTCTGAGTCCTACTGGGAAGCTTAATAATTTAACTGATGGCATTTGATCTTTAATTTTAATATTTTAATAAGATATTAGGATTTGCATATGTATTCTCAGCAATGACTCTGTATATCTGTTTGTAATGACCTGTTATGCTCCACATTTCATAATTGTTTAACTTTTCAGATTGAAAGTAGCACAGTGATATTGCTTGTCTTTGATGCTAACCTAAACATGTAAATATATATTGTAGACAAACAAAACAAACACAGAAAACTCCAATATTCTTTCCTGTCAGCCCAGAATTTTCATTTGCCTTACAAAACAGTGAGGTGGCAGCTTCATTACTGAATCCTTGTCTCCTGACAGCATCTCCTACGATTGGATCACTTGTGCATGGCTATGCTACATAGGTCAGAGCCTAATTTATTTCTGAAAGACCAGGCATGTGACTCCATTCTACTTAAAATAGAGGAAAGGACCTTGTCTCTCAGTACCACCTCCCCTTACCTGTCTTCCCACTTCAAGACAAGAAGACTAGAGGATCTCAGTGATTTTCTAGTAAATGTGGAGACATGGAAAGATACGTATTGTTGAAGCAGAATAAATAAAAGAGGAGAGGCTTCATGAGTGACTGAGAAAACGATAAACAATTGCCTTCATGGCGTGCACTCTGGACAGTAGGGACACGGTGTGACTAGATTCCAAATGCTTTTACACAGTGTCACACACCTGCTTCTGCTGTGGTCAGTCATCCATTTGCATGTGCAGAAACGGTTCTGGAAAAACAAACAAAGGACCTTCACTGCTTTATTCTGCTTCTCTTCTTTGGTTGAAATGGCACAAATCATAGGTCTTTATTTTTATCCTGTGGGTCTGTAATTTTGAGCAGAAGATTTAAAATGTATTGTATATTGAAAACCAAGTACAGTACGTTTTCAATTTGGCTTTTTCATACATTTTTAAATATCAAAATGATTAGGTCAGGCTTAAGACCAATTCTCTGAGAAAGTCCATGATTAAAACACTCAGCCTGTGGCTGTCTGTGAGATAATGAAGCAGTCAACACACCTTTAGAATTTTATGAAGAAGGAGGGAAGAGGTGACCGATCTCTACCTTCTCTGTTGCCTAACTGATGCGTGTGTGGAGTTTGGGTAATATAATACATATTCATGCTGACAGCTAATTTTCAGGCTAACGCAATTCAAAACAGAAAAGATAATGAACCCTAAAAAAACCCCAGAGTTAGTAAATGGAAATGCTGACAGACTCTTAACTCTAATAGCTGTGCTATTGGGCACCACAAAAATAACAAAGCTAATTTTAATGAAGATTTGAAAGTAGATGAGGCATTTATCTTTGGTAATTATGGTGCTTCTGAAGGACCAATATCTAAATGGAATTTAAACCATTTAAATGACCCAAGGGAAGGGACAATTGTAGAAATAATTTCTGCTCAGTGTGATTTCATATAAATACAAGAACACGGTAAGTTGTTCATCCCTATATGAGAAACACGTGCATTCCAAGTGTAAGCATGCCGTTCTTTTGTCATTTTATCTTCAACTCTAGTTGAATCATTCTTAGATGATAATGCCTGAATCTGATTCTACTGCTATAACAAAATTCCTGTGACTGTACATTCCCTTTACCTCAAAGTTCCAGAGATTGAAAAGCCTGGCACAAACAATTGCTGGGCTCTGGCTTCAAGGAAATTGGTTGTCCAATGGTAGAGGCACACAGGAAGACAGACTAATTGATTCCATAGAAAAGAGCTAATCCACTGTTTGTGTAGGTTCCCATATCTTAACAATCTTCCAATACACACCAACACTGAAAGCCTTGGAGCACCTCGACAGTGACACGGTGGTGACCATGATTCTAAAACATGAGACTTTGAAACACATTTAAACCACATTTAACATATACTATAGGTTTTTGGGATTTGGGGGGCTTAATCAAGCTAATATGTTTTATGTGCCTTATTTATACCAACTTATCATCCCATTATATTTTGTTAAATGCAAGTTTAGTGTCTTAGTGACACTATGTCAGACTTACCTTCCTATTCGGAGCATCAGGAACACTGACTAGTGTTACATAATCCATATGTCTTGAGGTCTCTCCACCTGTCCATGTGTTAGTCTATCTGTCCATTTATCTATCATCCATTCATCTATCTGCATTATCATCATCATCTATCATTTATCCATCATCATCATCTAGAATCTATGTGTATCTACCTATAATCTATCAATCATCTAGCTATATATCTATCACTCATCTATCATCTATCCTTCCACATGTCTATATCTGTATATCAAGCTATCTAACATTTTACTGATATCTCTGAGTACATCTATAAGATGTATAAGAGAAATTAGCTAAAGAATGGTGAACATACTGAATTTGGGGTGTATCATTTCATAGAATAAAGAAAAAAGCAGAAACTTTCAGAGCACAGATATTGTTTCTGTATGCTTCATTCCCTTTGTTCTTTGGTTTTCTAAGATGTGAGGAGCAACTTCAACCCTCCTATCAATATTCTTTCCCACCCGGATGTAACTGAAACAGTACACAAAAGCAATCCATTCCCTAAGCTACTCCTGGTGAGTATTTTTTTTGTCATGTAAGTAATAAAAGAACAAGCACGTGTACAAAATGAATTTCACGTGAAGAAATAGGATTGGTCTTTGGGAGGGGGGGCATTGATGAGAAGATGTTTTAAGAAGATTCGCTGGAGAGCCAGACTGACAACGGCTAGACCTAGACCTAAGATATTTAATCTTAATCTTAAACTTCATTGAACTGAGATGCACTTGTGAAGTTAGTGAAATAATCATCCAGATGCATGGAGACATAGTAAAACAGAAGAACAGGAAAGATAGACTAAAAGGGAAGGCAGGAAACAAAAGCAGCCTTAACTCTGGTTCGTAATAAAGGCTGTGCTATGCTATCTTTTCCACCATACTAAACTTCACACACTGAAAGTAGGAGATGGATTAAATATTTTTGTCCTTCAATTGTTTTCTGAGATTTTATCACATGGGTAAAACTTCTGCTAGCACAGATGGTTTTATTTTCGTCTCCTTAATAAGATTTTCCCTGATAAAAATGTAGACATTCCTCTTTCCTGTTAATGAGACAATGAGATGAACTACGGACTCATCTAATTGACTCTTTTCTACCTTAGTTTTGCAAGTTAGAGTCCCAGATAACTGCAGCTTTAGAAAGAGCATCTAGTGTAGCGGGATTTTCTTTTACTCTTGCCCCATACTGGAAAACCAAAATGTTGTTGGTTGTTTTTTTTTTTTTTTTTTTTTTTTTTTTTTACTCTCTTTTTTTTTTTTTTTTTTTTTTTTTTATTTTTTGGGTTTTTTTTTTTTTTTTTTTTCTCTCTTGACTCTTACTCTTTTGGATGCCCACTACTCAGCTCCCAAATAAATCATACATGAAAGCTTATTCTTTCTTACAAATACCCGACCTTAGCTTGGTTTGTTTCTATTTATTTAGCTTTTCTTAAATTTCTCTGTCTATCTTTTACCACTGGTATATTTCCTTTTCTTAGTTCTGTGCATCTTACTTCTATTCTTACTTCATAACTGGCTGTGTGGCTGCATGGCTGGACCCTAGTGTCCTCCTTTCCTTGTTCTCTTTTGCTCTGTCTTCTTTTCTCCTATTTATTCCCTCTGCCTGACAGCTCTGACTTCACTATTGGCCATTTAACTCTTTATTAGATCATCAGGTGTTTTAGGCAGACAAAGTAACACAGCTTCATAGAGTTAAACAAACACAACATGAAAGAATGCAACACATCGTTGCATCATTAAACAAATATTCCACAGCATAAACAAATGTAACACTTCTTAAAAATATTATTCAACAACAATCTAGGAGACTACAAAATATTTCTTAAGAGATTTTTCCTTTGTAACTTGTGAGGATTGTGTACATATTATACAACCAAGCTTTTGGAGTTGACTTATGTGCAAAAAGAAAAAAAAAGAAATAATGTTCCAAAGTTTTACAGGTCAAGGAAAAGAAAGGGAAATTTGGGACTTGTCCAGTCTTTGAAATGTAAAGATTCTGTCTCCAAAGTGTTTTTAATTTACACTAAAATTTAGAAATGAGTGGGCAGAGTACACACAACGTGTATTTGTTTTGTTATTGGCATCTTTTTACCAGTATGGGGCATCTGTGATGAAAATGAACTGAGCGTACTCTACATGCAATTGGGAACTCTGGATTTTTGCTTGCCTGAATGGTCTTTTGTTTTAGAACCCAGCTGGAGGACAGAATGCTGCATTTAATTGCCATGCCTTTGTATCTTCTTCCAAACTCTAGTGGCTCTTTTGCACTTTTGTTTTTGATAAATTTGACCTTTTGAGTATGTCACTTAAACATCAGATGTACTGATCTACCAAATGTGTTGTTATTAGTTTTGTGTTAAGAGTCTTTTGAGCATCATCTTAGAGATGCAAAGCATCATTTAACCATTTCATAGCCAACATACTTACATATCGAGGTAAAATTGTGTGTGTGCATATGTGTGTATGTGTGTGACTGTGTGTCATCTATATGTCTGTGTGCCTGTGTGTATGTGTCACTGTGTATGATAAACTTGGTAAACTGTTGTATGTATTATGCTTCATGTTTCTTACTTTAAAATGTGGCTATAGTCTTCTTTCTGCTTCTCATCTTTGAAAGACAGGTGTTGTAATCACACTACACTCAGGTAGTTAGGAGTTGCACCCTCACATTCTCAGGCTCATTGGAACAAAGGCATGATATTCTTTGAAATTCTACTGAATAGAAACATTGCTTCTTTGATCAATTTTATGAGCTGAATATTTTATTTATAGCAATATGGATTCACAGACATTGACTATACTACTGCTTACTGTTCAGAAACATTTTGCTTATAACCCAATATTTCATTTTCTCACTCAAATTGTGCCCTGTCTTCCCCTCAGAGGCTTGTCCCTTAGTGTTGCACATCCAAAACCTCTATTCATACCTCTTACATTGATGGCTGTGTTTGTTTGTTTGTTTTCCTGGCGTTCTGAAATGTTCTTAGCTCATCATGCACATTTTCCTCTCAGGCACGGAGCTAGGCATTTCTTCAAGGAGCTGTGCTTCTATTTACTCAGGGATTCTTCTGACATCAGCTTCTGGGAGAGAAGTGTGCGTGCTGTGACCTTTCCCATCTGTTCTCTTCCTACTACGCTTCACCTGGCACACCTGAGTGGAAGCCGATGAAGGAAGTACAGGCTCTTCTCTGACTTTTATCTGAAGGATCTGAACCTACTCTTTTTTTTTCTTGTGTTTGAAACTTCCCACTGTCGGAACCAGCCTTCTTTGCATGTTATACCTGCTTTATGTTTTACACTATTCTTTCAAATTTCTTACAAGATACTTATTTCACACATGTATGGGGAAAAGTCTTAATTATTTTGAATGATTATATTTCTAATGCTATATTCATAGTGATCAGATATAAATTCAAGTTCAAAAAATTTCCTTCCATAATTTTGTACAGCAAACATAAGCTGTCTCTGTGTTTTATACTGAGCCCAACTTACACATCTAAAATCAGTATCATCATTGGATGAACTCAGTATGATCATTGTCTGCTTGCATTTCTTAGGTGTTGCATGAAAAGGGAAGTGATTCACAGAACTGAGTGAAATACCTGAAAATAAGAATTGACTTTTCTCTTTTAATGATGACATTGAAAGCCCGTCTGATGAGAAGTTTTGTAGGGAGTTAATTTCTTATATAGAAATGTGGTTTTAACATTTATTAAGTACTAGTGTAACTATAAACATTTTAAGGATTTCACCTCAACTAAAGTAATTATCCTTTAGATAGCAAAGTAAAATATTTAAGCAAATAAATGAAACAATATATAAGCAAGTGGTTTCTCAATCATGTGGTCCCAGGGTGGATACAATAGTAGAAAAAAATCAAGGCAAAGAGTTAGTAAGCAGTGAGTGAGCCTGGAAACATCATTCCTCTGTGCAGGAAGCTGCTGTTCTCTGTGTGGTGGGCAGCTTTCCCCTGTGCTTGAAGCTGTGTTCCTCTGTGGGTCTACTCTAGCTGCTGTGGGGTTCACACCTTGACTTCCCTCAGTGACAGACCATGACCTGGAAGCCTCAGAAAAGTAAGCCTGTTCCTGTCTAGGCTAGAGGCTTTTGGTGAAAGTTTTTTTTTTTTATCATAGTTAATAAGAAGCAAACAGGATAAAGCTTTATGTGAGTTGAGTCTTCGATGTATGTCCTATAAACAAGTTGAATAGTCTTTTGAGGTGATTCATTCAGTCAAAACAGTCCCACTTCCATATTAGGTTATAAAACAGCAAGCTATTGGTTTGGCATTGAAAATGAGCTGGCTTTATCTCTTTTCATGTTCTCATTTGTCTTTTCTACTGGTATCTATGCCGGGATCTTGCTAACCAATAACTGTTTTACTCACATTACCTAGAATTTAGTTGAAAGGTATTAAGTGAAAAAATTGAGAAGAAATGAACTGTATCAGATAAATTAACAGCATATGGTCATTAGAGTCCTGTAACGTGCAAAGGAGGCATGTCTAGGAGAGGCACCAGACTGCCAGCTATTATAGGAGATGAATGAGATACCCGCAAACATAAAAATCCCATGTAAATTAAACGGGATCTCTTGCAGCCCTCTACTAGATGAACTTTCAACAACAAGAGGCTGGTGGGCTAGAGAAGGTTGTCTTCATGGTTCTGTCAGATATTCTCAGCTGTTAATTCTTAAAAGAAGGTGGGCACTGATTCTCACTGCTTGCAAATCTTTGTAAGATAAAATAGAGTAAAGCATAATTAATTTTTAAATGTCCCTAAAATGTAGTAACCATGCAAAAATCACTTAATAATGAGTACAAATCATAGTCTGACTTCATCTTTATTTAAACCTTACAAAGAATGTCATTTTTAACATGATGAAATAAATGTAAAACTTGAAATATGAGATTTGCAAACTCCAAATGCCTAATTCAGAGCATCAAACATTAGCTCCAAAAACTACCATTAGTCAAATTATCTAATTGTTAAAGCCTCAATTTCTCCACTTAATTTGGGACTGATTTTTGATGCCTGACTTCATGTACATATTGCCTATGACAGTGTATCCTACATACCAAGGTCAATATGCAGAGCTCGAAGACGTGTGTTCATTGGTATTATTAGGGACTGATATCATTAGTTCAGTTAGATTCCTTTAGCTCAATTTCTGTTTGAACTTTACTTTTAAATATACAGTGTCTATTTCAAAGGCATTTTAAGGGGACTGAAAACTATCTTATGGCAACTTGAATATTTTTTTTTCATTCTTGTCACTAAATTTACTTATTTGCATTCATGTTTGTGCCTTGGTATGCTTCTGCTACCATCTCTAAACACCAGAAATCCTCTCCATCACTATGTTACCTGCCAGTTCTCTATCTGTCGCTGTCTCTGTCCCCATCATGTGTCTGCATCTCTAGGTGTAACTATATCTCTATGCTCTACCTATAATCTGTCATATTAATATATTTATACTGTCTCACTTATATCATCTGTAGCATCAGAATTACCATTTGTAATGTGTCTGGTCTCTTATCCATATCATCTACCATCTCTCTCTAGACATAATTTATCAGTGTGCATGCTGTCTCCGTTTGTGTCATTAATTCACCTGTTTCTATAGGATCTGTGCCCTCAATGGTAGAGTCATCTGTATCAGTATTTGTATCCATCCTTGCTGGCATTAATTAGAAAACAAAACATCATGAAAGCATTGTGTATTTTTCTTCTTTCGAAGTATTACATCTCATTAGAAACTTAAAAGTTTTTACTTCCTCATTTCTTACCTCATGACCTACAAGTCAGAAAGTCAGATGTTGCTACTGGCTAAACACAGAGATCAAGCTGCAAGTGGTGTGGGAATGTAGCTTGAAATAATGCCTTCCACAGGGTCCTATCACTGAAGTGCTGTCTCTGAACTTAGAGGGAGGTCAGAGGGGCAGAAAGCCAAGCCAGGCAGCCCCGGAGCTCCGCTCCACTCCAGCATGACAGGCGTGGGTGGTAGAGCACAGGGTAGTCCTGAATCCTGGAGAATTCAGGAGCAGCGTCTGTGAACAGAGAGAAGAGATGCCTCCAGTGTCTCTTGCTTGCTAACTTCTGTCCCTTGATTCTTATGGGATGTTTATGATACAATTAGTGATGCTATAACTGGAATTCACTGCATCATTTTAAGTTGTTTTCTAAAACTGCTTTGTCATTTATTTCACTTCTCCACAAAGTGAATCCTCCGTCCCCTTGACTCTCTAAAAGTCCTTGCTTGTTCATTAGCAACCATGAACAAGTTCTCGAGTGTTCACCTAATGCACACATGATTCTTTTAAGAAAGCATGAATAGACCATGCATTAACCTGGGAGGAGAGACTACTAAAATACAACAAAGGTAAGGTTACTTTTCTTATTGATTTAAGACAATTTGCTTTAGGAGAAGCCCATGCCTGTTAAGAGACACTTTATACTAATGTGGAGTACCATCCGTTGCCTTTTGCTTGCCAAGTATTTTTTATAAACTAATTTTTTAGATGAAACATGTATTGAAACTTATCCTCAGCTAACGCGTTTCGTCAATATAGATAACACTGAAGTACTAGAAAATGTTTCAAATTTAATAGATAAGTGGTTTAAATTCTGCACTTACAATGTTTGGGGGCAAGGAATGGATACTTTTAAATCTTATCTTCTTTTTAAATAGGTAAAAATCTGCCTCACACGGCTCTAAGGTGGATATATTTTCTTCTAGTCTCTCTCTTAATAACCAAGGATGAAATTCTGAATGGCTAAGCTCTCATTCAACTGCAATATGGAGTGAAGAAATGCCTGCCATTCAATGAGAAACTTGAAGTCATAAAATGAAACAAAGAATTGGTTAGGAATTATACATAGTGTTCAGTCCTCAACTTTGATGTATTCAGTTCATAATTAAACATAAATATTAAAATTGATAAGAACATACATGTGGTATGTAAAATTAAAACACAGTAGACATATAATTCTATCTTTCTATAAAGCACAAAAATATTTACCAATTATTGCGATTTTGAAATTTTATGTTATTTTTATATAAAAATTTTTGGATAAATATATGTTATTATTGATCTAGATAAAAAAAAATCTTTTTTTACACTTTGTCTTTAAAGTGAACAAGTTGCAGACAGGAGTTTTATATGCTCTTGACTTCTTAGAAAAGTCAAACAATAAAAACAGATACATGAGCCATGGTATTTTAATGATGTTTATTTGCATTGAGGTAAGGGCAACTGCCTCATCTAGATTAAAATGCTGATCAAATATTGGCCATAATGGAAATTTTAAATATATATAAGCAGTATGTAACATGACAATCTTTCATTTATGGCTAGTGAACATGGTGTGGATTGAATACAATTTCTCCCTAGTGTTGAAGAAATGTGGCCTTGGTTCCTTCTGTTTCCACTCTCGAGAGATTTTCTAGTCCTTAAGGCTCTGATGGAATCAACTTGAATCACAGATGCATTCTCAGTTTGATGACGTTATTAAGAGTTTTCAGACCTGAGATGGGGGGTTGATCATGTAAAGGAGTGTCTCGTCTCTGGCACTTTCCAGACTATATTTCCTGATGGATATCAAGAGAGCACCCTCCTCTACCATTCTCTAAATTGTAAAGTTCCATTTTGTGACAGCCCAAAGCAGTGGATCCAGGGAAACACGTGCTGAGCCCTCTTGCAATCAGTTGGCCTATTAGCTGTAGCTTCTTCTTGACTAACTATACATATTAATTTAACCCATTTCTATTAATATGTGTATTAACACATGGCTGTGGTTTACTGGGAAAAGTTCCAGCTTTTGTCTGCTGCAGGCTACAAGGCTTCTAGAGTTATATTTAAGAAGTAGTCTCCTGTGCCAATGCATTTAAGAGTAATTCCCACTTCCTTTTCTATAAGATTCAATGTGACTGGTTTTATGTTGAGGTCTTTGATTCACTTGGACTTGAATTTTGTGTATAGTGATAGATATGAGTCTACTCTCATTCTTCCACATGTTGATATCCAGTTATGCCAGCACAATTTGTTAAATATGCTTTCATTTTATATTTTTTGCTTTTATTTTTGTTCTTTGTTTTGGTTTTTGAGACAAGGTTTCTTTGCAGCTTGGAAGTCTGTCCTGGAACTAGCTCTTATTGACCAGGCTGGCCTTGAACTCACAGAGATCTGCCTGTCTGTGCCTCCCAAGTGCTGAGATTAAAGGTGTGTGCCACCACTACCTGGCTTCCATTTTTGGCTCCTTTGTCAAAAATCAGGGGTTGGTAGGTGTGTGGATTAATATCCAGATCTTCAATTTTCACCAACCCCACATCAAACAGAGGTCTGATCACCAAAATATTGGTGATCAAAAGAACAAATAATCTAATAAGAAAATGGACTACAGACCTAAACAGGGAACTCTCAACAGAGGAATCTAAAATGGCTGAAAGACACTCAAGGAAATGCTCAGCACCCTTAGTCATCAGAGAAATGCAAGTCAAAACAACTTGAGATTCCATCTTACACCTGTAAGAATGGCCAAGATCGAAAACACTGATGGCAACTTATGCTGGAGAGGTTTAAGGGAAAAGGGAACACTCCTGCATTGCTGGTGGGAGTGCAAGCTGGTACAGTCCCTTTGGATATCAGTATGGTGATTTCTCAGAAAATTAGGAAACAACTTTCCTCAAGACCCGGCTATACCAGTTTTGGGAATATATCCAAAGGATACTCAATTATACCACAAGGACATGTGTTCAACTATGTTCATAGCAGCATTTTTTGTCATAGCCAAAACCTGGAAACAACCTAAATGCCCTTGGCCAAAGAACGGATATGGAAAACGTGGTATATTTACACAATGGAGTACTACACAGCAGAGAAAAATAATGACATCTTGAAATTTGCAGACAAATGTATGAACCTAGAAAATATCATATTAAGTGAGGTAACCCAGACCTAGAAATACAATTATACTATGCACGCACTCATACTTGGTTTTTAAACATAAAAGCAAAGAAAACTAGCCTACAAATCATAATACCAGAGAACTTAGACAACAATGAGGATCTAAGAGAGACATATATGGATCTAATCTACATGAGAATTAGTAAAAGACAAATCTCCTGAGTAAACTGGGAGCATGGGGACCATTGGAGAGGGTTTAAGGGGAGGGGAGAGGCAGGGAGGAGAGCAGAGAATATGTATAACCCAATAAAATCAATTAAAAATGCATCTACTATAATGGCAAAAGAAGCAGAGACATGGTAAAGCAATTTCAATATTGAAAATAATCCCAACGAACAAAAGAGTAAAGGGCCCTTAACAGATAAGAATACAATTATGACCAAAGTACATTCCAAAGTGATAAGTGGCTTTTAATTATAAGAGAAAAACTAGCTAAAATCAGAACAATCTCATTGCTGATCCACACAATAAAATTTAAGTTTATTTCTATACTTTCGATATTTATTAGTTTGATTTCATTTCATTCAATAGTAATAAATAATCCTTGTCAACTATGTGTTGTAGCGAAGACTTTAAGTTGTCAGTCAAACAAACTCTTTCTATTTTTTCCTGAAATTATAAAATATATAAAATGTAAAAAAATAGGAAATATAAAATGAATCCTATTATAGGAATTCTATTTGTCATGATGTCATGAAGGGGAATTGTCAGATCTGGGCCACTTTGTACTGTAGCAGGTGACTCATCTTGCATCCATAATTTAGTTCCTGTCCATACAGCTTCTTCTGTGTGTATACTCAGTTTCCTCATGGCCTTCGTTGGTAGGCAGATCCTTGGGAAACAGAAGGCGTGGTGCTGCTTTCAGAGTATCCTGGCTTTAGCAGTCTTGCAGATACTTTTCTGCTCACAATGAATGCCCAGGGCTTTAATATTCCCATCCCATAGATGTGAGACAGTTGAGTAGGCAAGGACAGTTCTAGCCATTCGGTGTGCTGGGCTCTCCTATTCCTCAGGAACTCATGAGTATTTTTATATTTTCCAATATTTTCACCATCATCTAATGAGCAGCCCTGTGGGTGTTTCTCATTGCTCATTGCTTCATTTGATCAGAACATAAGCTGCAGCCCAATTTAAGCATGTCTGTGTTTATTTCATGACTTTCCCACCTGTAGACACTATGACACATGTAAGGTCTTATAAAAACATCACAGTTTAAATGTATTATTTTAAAATGATATAGTTCATGCTGTATTGATTTATTTCTTTTCTGATTTTCTTGCAGTACTAGTATTTTAGGTTGCAGACTGTCTTCTCTTGTTATAGTAATACTGATTAAAACAGGGTTTCTGTAATGGTAGACACTCAATCAATTTTTATTGAATAAATGCCACAATACAATCTTACCCCATCAAATTAATTGCAAATTAAAAGTAGAATAGAATGAACAGAGAAATGTATCGGAAACTCTCTCTAGAAGTTCTTCCCTCTGTTCAAAGAACTTTGATCGCTCAGATTCCTAAAACTGAATATATCACACTCTATTCAGTAATACCGTACATGCATTTCCCTGGTAGACTTTGGTCTGGGACAGAAATCAGATGTTACTAATCTTCATAGACAATCGCAGTGCTTTGCACTGTCATTCAGAAAAAAAAGGTAATGATTCATAAGCCATTGTTTCTTGAGGATTTCCAAGTTTGGTGAATGACAAGTATGCTTTTCACTAAATAAATTAGACTAAAGGCTACAAAACCTGTGTAATCATCAACTTAATGACAGCATACCCTTAAATTAGCCAATTTATGCTTATTATATACTCAAAACAGGGTTCCAGGCTACTTCACAGGTCTTGTTCATCGGCTATAGATCATGAATTATTTTGTTACACATCTAATCTTCAGGAATGCATAATGTCTTCTTTAATGAGCTATTCTTAGAACTCTAAAATGTGCTCCCCATCTTGCAAGTCACTGTGTTATTTTGAGGGAAGGGTATAGTGATATTTTATTTATGTATTATTAAATAAAATTTGCCTAAAGATCAAAATGGCAAAGCCAAGCCATTAGAGGTCACGCATTGGTGACACACACCTTTAATACCAGGATTTGGGAGACAGAGGCAGGTGGATCTCTGGGAGTTCAAGGCCACCCTGGGCTACACAATGGACAAATCCAGGTTGTGGTGACCTACAGCTTTAATCCCAGTGCTAGGGAGTTATATGCCTTTAATCACAGCACTAGAGGGAATATACAATGAGAGGAAAGTTTTAAACGGCTCAGTCTGTGGTTTTGCAGCTTGGTAGTGGTAAGACTTCTTTAGAGGGTTGGCTGCTTTGCTTTTCAAGTTTTTGGGTTTAACCCCAATATCTTATTTGGGTTTTATGAATTTTTGGTACAGAAGAGTTTATTTGCCTGAGAGAACTTCAGTATGAATTCCAGGTTGACCCCAACTCATGGTTCTGAGACTCTGAACCACTGTTCCTGGATTTATTATTTATGTGTTTACCCATTTGAGTGAATGGGTAGATGACTGAATGCACACAGGACAGGTAGATTAATGGGTAGTGTGTAACCACAGACCAGCTATTGTACAGTCAAGCATCCTTGAATGTGTCTATAAATTATTTTTGTTTCCATAGTTCATTCTTCCGACCCTTGATATTTCACCACATAATTAATACCTCAACTCTGAATAGATGAAGCTAACTATTTTTGAAATCTTTAATTAGGATATAAACAAACAGATCAATGTCTGAGAGCACATTACTCTATTGTAGAGGACTTCAGTTCTGTTTCCAGCACCCATATGTGTTGTGGGAATTCAATCAGACAGCCAATTGTATTGGGGCACATTGGTCCAATAGTTATGGCCTTATTTGTGGGTAAGTGACCCGAATACCCAAATAAAAGGCAGGGGCAGGGCAAAGGCTGTGCCCTTGAGTGTAGCCATCTTGCAGGAGTCCCCAGAAGAGGCGTGGCTTGGTCTTGGTTCTCATCCCCTTTGGGAACAAGCTTCACGAGTGTAATTGCTGGATCTGCAGGGGCAGCGGCTTTGCTCTGTATTGTGACTGCACGCTGTAGATTGGCATCTATTAAAAGATCTGTCTCGATCACAGCGTTCACTCCCTCTTTACATATGGTGGATCTCAGCTACTTATTACTCCAGTTTCAGGGGATCTGATGCCTGTTTCTGGCCTCTGTGGATACTATGCATACACACACACACACACACACACACACACAGAATGTGTTGTATATAGGTGTAAGCAAAAATTCAAAGACATAAAACAAGAATGAATAATTATATTTTAGAAAGTCATTAATCATGACCTCTTGTAATGACTAGAGCTGTGTAAATATTCAAATATTACCTTCTATCTAACAAATATGTATATATTTAAGAAATGGTCTTTCACTACAGGCCTGTCTAGTCCAGAGATGACTGAAGTCCTCTTGCCTCTGTTTCCTGAGTGCTTGGATTACAGGTGTATTCCACAAAGGTTAATGGATATTTCTGCTTACTATAAAATGCTTTTTATGCTCTCTGTTGAGTGTTTAATGTACTGAAAGCTAAATATTATTTCTATTCATACACACACACACACACACACACACACACACAGAGAGAGAGAGAGAGAGAGAGAGAGAGAGAGAGAGAGAGAGAGAGAGAGAGAGAAAGGTTTGGCTTCCTGAAGATAACGTCAGCTTTTCTGAATATATTTTGTGAACAGTAAGAGATAAATATGGAGACACAGAAAATGAAAGAAATGGTTAACTGAATCTGGAACTGAAAGAGGAAATTCAGTTGAGGATAAATGTCAAATTGAATATGAATTTAGCAGAGCAGTGATTGAGCTGTTCGCTTTGCTTGTCCAATGCTCGACTCCTCCCCTAGAGGTTATGGAATCAATCAAGGAGCTAATCTCAGTAAAAAGCAGTCAGATTAAATGGAAGGATACAGAAACACTTTGAGAAAGTATAATTTTAGTGGCAGAATTCAAAATAAATCATTGTATTTCATCATTGCCTAACTGAGCTCTCATCTTTGAGCCCCCAAATTTTAATATTCCTCCAGCTTAATGCCAATTATGAGTTTATTGGTAGGTATTAAAATTTTGCAGAAGGTTAGACTCTAAAATCTAGTACTGTAGAAGAGTTTTGTCATCTCTTACTTTTATTACAATGCTCTATCCTGTATTTTTGGTTTTCATTAGTTTCAATATGAATGCAAAATGAAAGTGAGATTTTGGTTTTAATTTTGAATGGATAACTCCATTTTTCTCTCCTCTTCCAATTATTAAACTTCTCTGTCAACTTCACTGGGTTTAGAATCACCATGGAAACAAAGCTCTGGACACATCTGACGTAGTTTAAGACAGTTTCTAGGAAGATTGAACTGATTCCGGAACAATCACTCGACAGTGGGTGGAAACATGCTATAATCTTGGGTCCCCTGCTAAATAAGAAAGTCCGTGAACACCACTTGTCCTCCTTATCCCACACTTGTAGCCACTGCTGCTTCCCCTGCTGCCATGTCTTTACAGCAATGACGCACTGTACCCTTAACAACGTTAGCTCAAACAAACTTTCTCTCTGTTCGATTTTATGCCAAGCACTCTGTCATTGCAATGACAGAGGTAACTGTTCCACCTCTTCCCATCACCTTGTAATTCTAAGAACATCTTACAACTGCTTGACACATATGAGTAATGACCTATAACAACTGCATTGGGTTTTGCAATCAAGACACAATTGATATCATGCTTGTACTGACAAACACATGGTGGATCAACAGCCCTTAACTGCTCTCATATCAAATCAAAGTTGGAACACAGCAGGTTACTCGTTAATCACATCATCACCCAAGGAGAGAAAAACACATTCTTTTCCTTAAATCTCTGTGTGTGTGTGTTCATGTATGTATGTTCGTGTGTGTGTGTGTGCGTGTGCGTGTGTGTGTGTGTACAGACAAATGCATGTAAAGGCCAGAGGACAGCCTCAGGTACTGGTCCTTCCCTTCTGCCTTGTTTAGACAGGACCTGTGGGTTGTGAATGACTGTATTGGACAGACTTCCTGAACCAGGAGCTCTGCAGACTCTTCCATCTTCACCTCTGATTTTAATGGAGAAATGTTGGGATCATACGTGTGCACTACTATATTTGGCTTAACCCAGAATCTGGAAATCTAAACTCAGGTTCTTATTTACCTACTTGGTCATCTCCTTATCTCGTTTTTAAGCCATATTTCAGTCAATCAATGAGAAAATAAAGAACTCAGAAACTAGTTTCAGCACTAAACTAGGATTTATTAGTTATCTGTAGAACAGATTAAGAGATAGAAGGAGGGAGAGGGGGAGAAAGGGGGAGAGAGGGAATGATCCTGGAGCCTGGGAGATCCACAGAGTAAAGCAGCAATCTAGTCAGATGTAGTATAGCAGCAATTTATTTCCAATTTCTGGTCATGAACTCTCAACTTCACTTCTGAGATATTTCCAGTGAATTTTAACACCGCAGAGATGGATTGACCCATTCAGTATGGACATTTATTGAAGGAAAAACAAACAAGCTTCAAAACACGTCTTCGAACATCAAGCCGTCTGCCCTGCTACAGATCAAATGTCAAAGTGGAGGCTACCAGCAAACTCAAAGCATAATAGCTTTGTGTTAGAAATGTATTATTACCTCAGTGGAGCAGAAGTCAGACTGATTTGCAGGGAAGGGTTTAGTCCTTGAATTAAACGGAAAAATCCGCTACTCAAACATACTGTGCGAGTTTTAGGAGTTTTAGCCAGAGGATTGCTTCTTTATTTCAAAGACAAATGCAAACCATAAGCTAACATCAATTTTGATTGTAAAATTGTTAGAAAATTGTTAAATTGTTCTCATTTCATTCATATCTCAGCAGGATACAAAGGAAAATAGTTGAGCTTTTGAAAGGAAAAGACCCTGGTGTGAAGCTCAAACTTGGTAATTATCATGACTAGTATTAATTTTCAGTGTAGCCATGAGCAATGTTTTAACTTCCTGATTTCATTTTCTATGTCATCGAATTAATATTATTTTGCAAATATGCAAGACAACTATAGCACAATAAAATGTTGTTGTTATAATATATGTAATAATAAATATTCATTATCTCCTGTAACAAGTACTTACCAAACAATTAAATATTCTAGCCTGGAGGTGCTAGGGTCCATGAGAAAAACAAATACATACTGCACACTGAACAAGCTTATATTCAGTTTGCACAAAAGATAAACCAAATGGACAAAAATAGCTTCACAGTACCAGGGACTCACAAAGAGATAAGATAGAGAAATCAGGAGGTGACTTTGGAGTGGGGAAAGAATTGAAGGAAAGTATCCATATGATCATATTTTGTGGCACAGGATGGGCACACACCAAATGTACAAAAGGAAAAGGCTGACCATGTTTAAGGAACAGTAAGGACCAAAACAAGGCTGAACCAAGATGAGCAACGTGCAAAGTAGATAGGACACCTTAGAAGTTACTTTATGGGCGGTGGTGGCGCAGGCCTTTAATCCCAGCACTCGGGAGGCAGAGGCAGGCAGATCTCTGTGAGTTCAAGACCAGCCTGGTCTACAGGAGCTAGTTCCAGGACAGGCTCCAAAACCATAGAGAAACCCTGTCTCTAAAAACCAAAAAAAAAGGAAAGAAGTTACATTATATGGCTGTCTTCCTATGAACTGATGGTTTTTGTCCCAAAGTTTTTGTACAAAAGCCCCCATGTGTTGCTTACTGGTATTTGTAGAAAGATGCACACATTGGCTAACAGATCAAAATAAGAATTGCAAAATAGCATTGGCATTCTGGAATTAAAAGACAAGGTGAGACAGGGAAGCCATGCAACAGTGTAAAGACACGGTGTGTAGATGGCCACCTGTAAGCCAGAAACAAAACCTTCAGCGGGTGCTGTGTTAGTTAGAGCCTTGGCCCAGGAGTTACTGACTTCAGCACTATGATAGATAAATATGTACTGAAAAAAATGTATAGCCTATGCTATTTGTTACAGCAAACTTTCCTGACTCAGCTTTCTACACAACTACAGGAAGTTACTGAAGAGTGAGGGACATGACATGGCACAGCTGGACTTATAATATTTTAATATTACTTTGAGAGTTGTGAAAAGCAACTATGAATGCAGGTAACTCACGGGATGGATCTGTTATCTCAGAGATGGAACCAGTTGGAAATCCACTGTTATGGAAATGATTTCCTATCCCACAGACTGAGAGAAAGAAAGGCACAGTGCTCGTGAGAAGAGTATGTGCACCACCAGTCCCCCATCTGGGAATTCGACTGCGTCACTGGCTCCATCTGAGCATCTACTTCACCAACTGTTTGTTTTAGATCCATGTCTACCTATTACTGAACTTCGTGATACAAAAGAAAGAATTAAATAAATACTAAGGAAACCCTTTCTCCTCAAAGATTGTGATGCCATCATTCAGGTTGGCAAATAACATGCATGACTAGTTTGTTGCTGCCAGAGCTCCTTCCGCTCCTTCAACCAATAGCCTTTAAGATACCAGCCTACTTGGGCGTGGTCTCTGCTCCTTTAAAAAGCTGCATAGCCATGAGCGCTCTCTCTCTCTCTCTCTCTCTCTCTCTCTCTCTCTCTCTCTCTCTCTCTCTCTTTCTCTCTCTTGCTTTGGACTCTCTTTCTGGATACTAGACCCCTTTCCCTGGTTGTTCAGAGGGCTGTTGTCTAGGACGGTGATCTGTAAGTTTTTCCTTTAAATAGTTAATCCTTTTATTCATCATAATTCCAAACTGGTGTGGGATTGTTTTGTGACTTACATCTTCAGTTTGTTTGTCTCCACCAGCAGTGAGTAGGTATGAAGGACACACCTGTTCACATAAAGCCGTGTACACAGTGAATATGAAGGGAGGTGTGAGCATAAACAGTATGTTAGAACAACTGAATCCCTCCTGATATATTAATGAAAAACCGAAAGAGTATCTTATAGAAACAAATGTGTAAAAAGTTCTTTGACCTAATAAGTTTGTGTTAACAATGCATCTCAGTGCTCATACAGAGTCACATCCTGGAGTTTTCCTGTCATCTTGGTGTATAATTGTGTATAATGCAGAAGTGCTGAAATCTGACAGAAAGCGTGTTAGCTGACTGTTTCACAAGCACACTATTATAATGAGAAGCCAAAAGAGACGCACCAAATGTCGCCAACTGACTGCCTAAAAAGGATGAAAGCCATGTACAAATGTTTCAAAAGATTAATTTATTTAAATTGTTTAATTGCACATTATATGTGTGCATGTACTTGTGCGCATGAGTGGATATATACTCATGTCCTGTGTGCATTTGGAGGTGAGAGGGACATTCCCAGGAAATGGTCCTCTTCCCCCAGCGTGGGTTCTGGGGATCAAAGCCAGGGTATCAGGCTTGGCTACAATGCTTTGCTGCCATTGAACTATCTTACCATTCCCAAAATGTATGTAAGTGCATATATATTCTTAATATACTTCAAAAATATGAATTAGATATACATTAATATCTATGTTATTTTATGTGTTCGTAACTAGATGTCTATACTTATAAATCTACTTATAAAAAAGTGCTTGTGGCCTTAGAACTGAGGACAGTGTTTACCTACAGAAATTGGAGTGGTGAGGGATGAAGAGAGAGCATTTGTCATTCTAGGTTTCTCACATAGCAGTAAAGCATCTTGACTTAACCATGTGGATATTAACTTGTAAATACATACTTTGGTTCATGCTATGCTCCTGTAAAATCTTGAAGAGAATAGTTATTGCTATTTTTTTAAAAAAAATTGAAAATTATATAAAGCAAGAGAAAGCAAAAAAGGTTTAGTATTTGTTTTACAAGGGTTGGAAGATCACAGAAGATTTTAAGTGAAACAATTTTAAAAAGCAAAAATGCTATTAGTGATTGCAAGCTGTAAACCCATGCAAAAGATCTTTGAAGCCAAAGGGAGTGAAGGCAGACAGTGAGAAGACAAGAGCCTCTTAAATCTCCAGTACTTATGAATAAACATCCAGACCAGAGGCAGCAAAACTCAGATTTTTCTTTCCTCTTTGCCATCACCTCTTTCCTTGTGCCGATCTTTTGAATCCAGTGAAAAGTTTAATCATTGCAAATTGTCTGGAGAGAAAGATTTGATGGGATATTGAAAGTAGACCTCCTTCTTGCATCAAATGAAACTGTCCGTGGATATGTAAATTGTGTTCAGTGTTTTTCTCAACATGTTACTTGGGTTTACTTTCTTTCAACATTGAAATATGAGTTAAAACAATGATGCCCAACATCCTTCAGGTCACAGCCATGCATACCCAGGCTGCACTGCTTCTTCCAATGGGATTATTTACGTTGATTCACTCCATGTCAAACATGGCTTCTTTTATGTCAGCTTCAACATGCAGTTTTCCAAGTTCATAAATTTGCTTATGAGAATCAAATATATGTTTAGTATATAAATAATGTATTATGTGCACATATGTGTATAACATGTTGTAAAGTTCTTATGATAGAAGTTATTATATTGCCATATCAAAGATATAATACACACATGATGTGGGATTCCCCTCTGTATGCTGTGAATACCATTGGTGAATAAAGAAAGTTCCTTGGCCTGTTGATAGGGCAGAAACTTAGGTAGGTGGGGAAAACTAAACTGAATGCTGGGAGAAAAGAGGCAGAGTCAGGGAGAAACCATGTAGCCCCACTGGAGCTGAATGGAAATTTACCTGGTAAGCCACAGCCATGTGGTGATACACATATTAATAGAAATGGGTTAAATTAAGATGTAAGAGTTAGCCAATAAGAAGCTATATCTAATTGGCCAAACCGTGTTTTAAATAATATAGTTTCTCTGTGATTATTTTGGGGCTAAGCAGCCGGGAACCAACAAGTGGTCTCCTTTTCCTCCAACACACGCATAAAAAATAACCCTGACTTTGCAATTTTTTTTCTGATAGGTGGAGAAGATTTTTTTGAAGGTCAAGATTATTGTGGCCTATGATGGAATTCAGCAGCAAATAGCTGGGGTCCTTGGAACATGGCTTGCACAGTGCATCAACAAGGGTAAGCTTTATTTCTTTTTTATCTTTATATATTGACTTAACAAGCTGTTCAACTTTTGATTGCTTATTCAAACTGAATTTAGATGGGCTTTATTTCTACTGTTATTTCAAATAATTAAGCACCTGAAACTTGTAATTCCCAGTGTTTGAAATTTATTTATTTATTTATTTAGTGTTCTCAAAACAGGTTTTTTTTTAAATTTTTATGGTTTATTTAACTTTATTTTATGTGCATTGGTGTGAAGGTATCAAATCCCCTGCAATTAGATCTTCAGACAGTTGTGAGCTGCCATATGGGTGCTGGGAATTGAACCTAGGACCTCTGGAAGAGCAGTCAGTGCTCTTAACCACTTGCCATCTCTCCAGCCCAACAGGGTTTTTCTGTATAGCTCTAGAGCCCATCTTGGAACTCTCCCTGTAGACCAGACAGGCCTCAAACTCACAGAGATCCAATTACCTCTGCCTCCAGAGTGTTGGGATTAAAGGCATGTGCCACCACCAATAAAATCGATTTTATATGTATTCACAACATTCATAGAATTCCTTTGTTTTTGAATTCTTATTTACACAATTTAACAATTATTTCTTATATGGATTTTATATAAACAACATTTTAATTGCTAATAATATCTTTTCTCAAAAATTCCTAAGTGGTTCAGTGAAAAACAGAATGTGTTCAGTTTCAGGAATGAGGGTTCCCATCTTGGGTATCTGATTAAGATCAGCTATCATTTTTACCAAAAATGGTTATCTGTTTGAGAATATGCTTTAGCCTGGATTATCTTTTCTTTTGAAATTATCAACAGTCTTACCCATGAGTGTAATAGAGAAGATGCTTCTAGGAAACTGGGGATCATTTCCTTGCTCCATGTAATCCTATTGAGAATCACAACGAAGACTTCTGAGTGAATGGCCAGAGACCAAATAGTTTGGGCATCACTGGGAAACCACAGAGTGTAAATTCCCATGTCCCATTCAGTGCTAGTGTAGCAGAAATCCTGATTAGACAATGCAGTAACAAACACTGACACCAGGCTGGTACTCACTGAAGTAGGCTGACAGCCAAGCATATGAAAGTACAAATGCAAGGGCTTTGTTTAGTCTGAAACAATGGGCAGTCACTCGCTCTCTCTTAGTCTGGCTGTCATCTGTGTCCTACCAAATATCTATTGATTTTTTTCTCTACCCAGGTGTCCTTTATGGAGAGCAAAGAGGTCAAAGTTATCATTGGATTTACGTAAAATGATTTGTAGATAGCTCAGAGCCAAAAGACACTTAGGGAGATGGATGCTTGCAGACATCAATGGCAGACCCAGTTGTGGGCTAGAACATAGGGCCTGATGTAATAGTCTTGGTGCATCCTCCATATTAGCTTCGCATCTCATATGTAACCAGCACAAGTTTATTATTTACAAATTATTTTCCTCGTGAACATGTTGGAAATATTGGGTTCTTCATGAATTAAACAAGAATACACTGAACAGTACTGAACATAACCAGTATCATGTTTGCAAAATTGAGAGAAAAATACATTTACCAATGCTGTACCCCCACCACTGTAACAGAAAATAACTGAAGTTGATCTTCAATTTACGCAGAGAAAGAGAGATCTGTTACCTTTGGCTCATGTTCCCAGAATAGAAATTAAATACAATCAAGTGCAACTTTACAAATTAAATAAAGTAGTATTTTGAAGAATCAGTTATTACCTAGGAAAGAAACCAAATAATTCCTCTGAATAAGAATGAAATACAAGTCTAAATAGTTAATAACATGAGCTGTTTGAATTCAGTGACCAGTTACATAAAATTTTCATCTTATTTTTAGAGAATACCTTCTCCAGGGTCTTGTTGCTATTGAAAACACTCAGAACTCCTTTTTGTTGTTTGTTCTTTTTTTTGTCATTGTTTCTTTGCTTTGTTTTGTCTTGGTTTTGTTTTTTTTGGGGGGGGTGGGAGGGGTTGTTTGAGACAGGGTTTTTCTCTGGAGCATTGGAGCATGTCCTGGAACTTGCTGTGTAGACCAAGTTGGCCCCAAACTCACAGAGATTTGCCTTACTCTGCCTTTCAAGAGCTGAGATTAAAGGTACACCCTATCATCACCTGGTTCAGAGCTATTATTTTATTTAAAAAATATTATAAATGTACAGATGTATTATTGTCATAACATATGTGTGGAAGTAAAAGAATATTATGAAGTTGGTTCCCTCTTTCAGCTTTTATGTGGATTAAAATGTTTGAGCTAGAGTCTTTAATCATGCATACCTGCTGAGCAATCTCACTGTCCTCAGGTCTAGTACTTTTATAGGACTAGATCTCTCTCTCTCTCTCTCTCTCTCTCTCTCTCTCTCTCTCTCTCTCTCTGTGTGTGTGTGTGTGTGTGTGTGTGTGTGTGTGTGTGCTCGCATGCGGGCATGCATGTGCCTTCTTCCATTGCAGTGAAAATGCATTACATTTCCAGTGAAAATGAGTAGGTTTTCTTTACAGCATTTGTATTTTAAACAGAGATATCATGCTAACATTCAGAAATGGTCAGATGGCTTAAGCCACTCTGTCTCTTTCTTTATCCACAGACATGCTCACAATCTTTGCTAACATGTTTGCAAGTTTCGTGTGAGAATAAAATCAAGAAAACTAAACAATGTACTGGGTATACAAAAACAAGAACTTCTAAATATTTGAATAATATAATTCTACCAGAAGCTATACCCAAGCAGGAAGACATGGCTGGGAGAAACTGGTTACTCTAGATGGGCCTTAACTAATGCAAAATGCTAATACTTAGAATCTTTCTGAGACCTCTTTTGCAATGAGCCCTTAGCTTTACATGCAGAAGCTGTACTATAGATATAGCTATGGTTGGTGACTTAGAATCTCAACTCTACGTTTTGACTTGTTGTAGATTTCTGTAATTGTGTCTGTCTGCTGCAAAGAGAAGTTCCCTTGATGAGGAGTGAGAACTAAGACCTAAGCACCAGAGGATGAGTAGATTTAAGGTGACATTGTGTCTGCTAGGAATATGAGCAGTTACACCCATAAGGAATCACCAATGTGACTGCCTAGACATATGCGAAACAAGGACAGTAGACATGACAAGGATTGGGGAAAGAGCATGAGGCCTCAGTCCTACACAAATAATTACAGGCAACAAAGAATGCTGAGCGCAGAGAAACAATCTTCCTCAGAAAAGAGCACACCAATTGGTTATACAATACCAAATAGTCATCCATAAAAACATATACATACATGAAACATTATACAGATTGAGCAGGTTGAATTTATCTATTTAGGAATGTATGTATATATGTATACTAGAAACATTAATGAAAAAAGAGGCCATTGACTTTGAAAGAGAGCAGGTATGGTCCTCTGAGAGAATTTAGAAGGAGGGAAGAAAAGATAGAAATGATATAATTATATTATAATCTTAAAAGCAATTAAAATAAAAAGCTAATATGTATATTTGGTTATGCTTAAGGCTCTTCAAAAGACTGCTAAAATTATCTCTCTTATGTATCTCTACATGAAACCATCAACGTGTTTAAAGAAATTGATAACTGTGTAATCAGTACCTTGAGATTAGAAAGGACAGCAAGCAACATTTTTGTAAACACATTAGCATAATGGGTAATAACACAAAAAGACAAGGCACAGAATTTGGAAATGTGTGATTTGGTTCAACAAGGTGCCAGAAGCACAGCAAAGCCTGGCCTTTTCTCAGGAAAGCACAACAGCATTGCTTCTTCTTGCTTTCCACCCTGTGGCTGAAGTCGTCCTCAGGCAGTTTTTAGAACATGTGCTGGTGGATGGTGCGTTTAAGGGTTCATGAGGCTTCATCTTGTGTGTACTTGTCAGGCTTATTCCTGAGGTCAGAATCTTTATTGTAATCTTTATTTATTATAAGATTTTCACTGGATTCTGCAATCTGACAGTCTTGTTCACTGTGTTTCTGGAGTGAGGTTGAGGGGCAAACAGGGTACTGAAGAAATAGGCAGGTTTGAAGAAAATAAACTGAATGTTGAAATTTAATAGTTTTGATTCTTAAAAAGTCATACGAGCGACATCTTATTAAATATACATTCTGTTGTCCCGAGATTTTTATATTCGTGTTCTTGTCTGTTTGTTTCTGCTACTTTGACACAAAAGAGCTGCATCGTCCCCTTGAGTTGACAATTGCTCTTTGAGAATGTGCATCTTCATTATTTTCAAAGGACAGAATGTTAGCCTGAGAACTCAGCACACGTTAAGGTCTGTTTCTCAGAGGGGTTTCATAGGCAAATCTAGGGGGATATCACAGAGTGCAAGAATTCAGAGGATAGTGCATCATCCTGCTTTAAGGTCTATTACTAAACCTCCACTTGATTTCTTGTATCATTTTAAACATTTTAGTAGTGGGGCAGGATCAGGGAACTAGAATGCTAAGAGATTGGAAAGGTCTTTAAAGAGACACCTCCCCATTCTTTTACAGATAGGCAGCAGGGTCCTCAGAGGTTCATGGTAATTTTAGATATCCAATTGCTGAATATATAAATAATCCTTCAGTATTTTCTTAAACTATTCACTGGTACTTTAAATATTATGATATTGAAAAATTTCATTCTCTCCCAATAATCCACACATGGATTTGTTCAAATCTTTATTGTCCAGGATTTAAAACATCTCCATGGTCTACTCTACATAATGCTTTAAAAAATAGTACATACTTGAAACGTATTATTTTAAAACATAACTGAAAATATTCAGAAGTTATTCACAGAAATTACACTGTATTATCCAGGTGTGAGAAGATCTGTGGATGAATCCTGTCAAACGTTTTCTGAAGTTGTCTGAGATCACTGTGGTAAGAGACATGGTGGTCATTTTATCACTCAAATTTGGGCACCCCTTAGAAAGGTAGCTATGTGAAAGTATGGGCTGGATCCCACTGAAGTTAGAGAAGACCGCAAGAACAGTCCAGATAGCTGCATGTCCATAGAGTTAGACATTGGATTTCATCAGTGAGGACTCCACTCCGTAGACATCTCAGAGGTTCCATGATCTCATCTAGCCATTCCCCCTAGCGAGAAGGAGTACAATAGTGACCATCAAATTTTTCTGGCATAGTTAAGAAATGAGTTTCCTTCTCTTTCTATTCTCTTGCGGAGATGCCCTAGAGAGTAGAGATGACGTTTTGTAGAAGAATCTAGATGGAATTCTAGATGTGTAATATCCTTCTGTACATGTGCTACTTTTATTAGTTGATAAACAAATCTGTTTCAGCCAATCACTTAGTAGAGTAAAGCCAAGTGGGAAATCAGAACAAATATATATATATGAAACTAGGTCATTGGTACCAAATCATGAAAAGAGTGTTCTTTTCCTCAATATTTATGAACAGAGATAAACTCCTATGTGGGGAAAAATCAATCCTGTATCAGGTGCTTCCATGTTAACATAATAGATCTTCTTAGTGCAGCTGTATGCTCTCCACCATCTCTAAGACTAACATGATCCAAGGGCACAGCTGAGATCATGTTAGATTTCAACTACTTGTCCTTTCATAAGAGATCTCCTGAATGCAGCTGTATTCACTCCAGAGTCTCCAAGACTGATATTATCCAAGGGCACACCTGGGGTCAAGGTAGCTTTCAAATGGTCATCTTTGGAGCACCTCCATCCCACTTCAGGGCACTCCAAAGGTAGCATGGTGTAATGAGATTAAATATTCCCACTTGAAATACATTTGTGTACACATGGGTTCCTCCCTGTAACTATTGGTGCTGGCAGGAGAGATTTGTGAGATGACAGAGTTAAACTTTAAGAAAAAGAAATAGAAAAGAAAAGAAAAAATAGTGTATTTCCCTTTGATGTAATAGCATTTTAGAAATAAAATAAAAGTCCCTTTGAACTCCCTCAAATGCACTGATACTCTCAAGTTTCTCTTCAATAGACTACATTTGCTCTGTGAAAGCTTACAGACTCTCTGCTCTCCTCCCCAGTGCCTCCCTTTGAGCCCCTCTCTTGCCCAAAATGTGGCCTCTACAGTCCATCACCTTTCTGGTCCCCACACACCAGCCCTGATCCTGTGGTCTCATATACAGTCTCATTTCTTCATGCTAGGGCAAGTACTCTTTTATCTTTACTGCATTCTTCCTCAATGACTCCATGCAAATGTCTCACTTTTTGAAGGCCCTGCTAGATTCTCTGGTCAGCCACTGATTTTGATGCTTAATCTGCTGGCTGTTGGTGGTGACTTTCTCTTCCAGACCTTTTCTGATATGTGGATTCTCTCTGAATTTTACCAATACTCTCCTTGCTTTTATATAGTTATCACATATTTCATTAGCTTCACATGTGAACACCAAGAACTAGAGAAACAAAGGTTCTGTTGTCAGGAGCCACTTGTTTGTTCCTGGCTGATCAACCCCAAAATAACCACACAGAAACCATATTATTTTAAACGCTGCTTGGCCCATTAGCTCTAGTTTCTTATTGGCTAACTCTTACATATTAATTTAACCCATCTCCATTAATCTGTGTGGCTTGCTGAGTAAATGTCTCCCATCTGTCTCCAGTGGGGCTACATGGCTTCTCCTCACTCTGCCTCCTTTCTTCCAGCATTCAGTTTAGTCTTCCCCTTCTACCTCTGTTCTGCCCTGCTATACGTCCAAAGCAGTCTTTTATTAGCCAATGATATTTACAGCATACCGAGGGAAATCCCACATCAAAAGGTAACTTCAAATAATGGACATGGGTCTGACTTGTATATCAGTGGGGGAAACTTTTCTTAGCCTATGTTTAACTTCAATCCTCAACATAAAAATTAGGGGAAGGATAATTTCATAGAGATTATCATAACTTTTTGCTTAGTCCCACCATGCTTATATGGACTCCTTAATAATTTTGTGTATAAAACAAGAAATATGTTATATTAAAAGTTAATTTTATTTAATTTTTGCAAATTTCTCATTAAAACACTGTTTATACAATCATTTCTACCCCTTCCTCTCCCCATTCCAACTCCTCTCATCTTCATCTCCAATAATATTCTCTCTCAAATCATGACCTCTCCTTTTTAATTATTATTTTTCTGTTGTGTATGGGTGTCTGTTTGTGGCTGTGTATGCATGTGTGTGTATGTCTGTGTAAGTGTGTATATGAGTATGTGTACATGTGTAGTTGCACATATGAGTGCACACAACTCCACAAAATCCATTTAGCTTTCTAACACAACCTGAATGCAAAAATCTTTCTACTACGTTGTAGCACAAACATTTATGTAAAGCTTCCTTCTCTTTTCTCTTTCAATATTGCTATTATTTAAATTAACTGAGTAGCTAGGTAGATATGTTTGAGTAAGAGACAAAAAAGAGAATCAAATATTGGAGGTATCCTGAGGACTGAAGGATAAAGTGAGGAGACAGAGGAGTAGTTTTGAGAGAAGACCCAGTTGGCTATCAATGGACTTTTAGGGTTCAGTTGCTTAATCACAGTTAATAGTTGTCACTTAGTGCTCTGATCTGAGAAGGTGACGTAGAGGCCATGCAGACTTTGTGCAGGGAAAGAGAATCCATGCCATCTCTCTCGGCTGTTGAGGGTAACATCAGTCACACTTGACTTTCCCAGCACTTATCTAACAAGCAAGCAAAGAAGACTCAGACTTCATTTTAACTTTTCTTACTTTCTTTTTAACAAAAGGAATAAGAAACACCTCCAGCTTTTAAGGGATGCCTAGCACATGTACACAGCCAGATGTAGGGGTTATATCATACACAGATGATGGAGCTCACACATACATACAAGGGCTTACACATCTGTGTCATACATAGATGATGCGTGACCCTGGAATCTGGAAGCCATGTTGTCTGTCTGAATCATTACAGAAGAATATTTGTAACTGGCCATAGAATCAAAGTACATATTGAAATGGACCAGTATTTCAAATAACTAAGATATTCCCAGTTTACTCTCTCCCCCGAAGACCCGTTTCCAACAGCTTGCACAGAAAAACTGAATGAAAGTCCCTGGAGAGATGTTACATGTCACAGGGAGCAATCTACAAAGCTGGTTTTCTGACAGAACTTCAGTGATGCGGATAAGTTAGAATGTTTCAATCTCACAGCTAAATTATCCTGGACCATCACTACCACCCAGAAACTATCTATTTTTTTGGACCACTTCTATGTGTGACGTAGCATCTCTGCCACTGTCATAAGAGTATTAGATAGGACTTTAAAATGTATGAAGAAACCCCAGATTCTAGCAACTCCAGAGTTGAGAATGCTGCCAGTTCATGAATAAGGCCTATAGCAGAGGTTCCCAATTAGATATATTAGCTGACCTGATGTTCCCACAAATGTACCTGAAAGTAAATTTATTTATGACTTTCTGTCTTCTATTATAAACCTTTACATAATGGTTAGCACATGTTGAAACATAGACTGTGCAGTAACCTAAATCTGTGTTCTGGGCTACGGTTATTCATATTTCACTCTAGAATAAACTCTCATATATTCCCTTTGAGATGCTTGATGTTTGCTGATTCTTGTATGCAATGTCATAGACATACGTCGGGATGACATCTGTCGGGATCTAGCATCCACGGTTCATATGTTCCAGGGTCGTAGTGTGTGTATTAGAAATGCTAGGTAGGAGGAACAGAGATACAAAAGAAATACAGAGAGTAGGACAGTACCGGGAGGGCAACCCAGTGAACACTGAATGTGTCCTTGTTTATTTCTTATGATCCTTAAACACCCCAATGCAAAAAAAGGGTAATGAAAGTAAAAGACATTTTTATCCCGATACAAGGAACAAACAAAGTGATTACCATCTAAATACCCACACTCCTGAAGTCAGACTTTCTGTCAGTAACAGAAAGAGCAGGAGTAGGCTTAAACTCTCTGTCTCCCAGTCAAGGTGGAGCAGACCCACTTGTGTGGGCCCCCACATTATAAAGTGGTGGACCCTCTGCGATGAAGGACCCTGAGCTGAACATTCTATTTTGGGTTCTTTGGTTCCATTGCCTTTGGTGTCTTTCGTATTGCAGAGATCTAACCCTCGGAGCTCCCAGGGACTTTTTTTCTTGTTACCAGATGAGATGCAGCCCAACTTCAGAATTGCTAATAAAGGCCAATTACGTCTTGAAGCTAAATTTGTTGCAATTTTGTCTTTTGACAGTGTAAATTATTCAACAGGCCACAGCCTCCTAATGCCTGAGGAAACATGAGCTTGGGGCCTATTTGTATGCACTACAACTTTGTGTTCTGTCAATTAGATACAGTTTTCAAAATTGTGATGTGATTGTGAGAAGGCTGCACACATTCATAATTGGAGTCGGATTCTATATCCTATTGGCTGTGGGAGACCACAGTTCTGGTTGAATTTATTTATGTGTAAGGGGGAAATGAATGCCAATAATAAGAAACAAAGAAGGCTGACAGGCAGAAATGAATCTTAAAGCCCACTCTTCTGACCCAGAAGGCTTTGCTATTTATAAATTGGGTTCCACAAACAGACATTGGATATTTTAGTGCCCATTAAAATCAAGAATTAACAGCATCCAGCAAATTCTGTGATAATGTCAACACTTGTTTCAAAGTTAGTTGAAGACAAGAGTGGAAGAACACACAGTCCAAAGCTTCTAAGGCCATATTGGAGCAGCAGGGGTCCTCCTGCTCTTCCTCAGTGTGTGCAGCAGGCTGTGCTAATAATATCATAAATTATAAGAAATGGGAAATTATTTGTATCTCACAATAAAATATTTAATCTGAAGGGAACAAGCTGCTCTTGGCTACACAAAACAGGAAATCTATTTATTGTGTGAGGATATTTATCAAACTGAGTCTCAATTAAATAAAAACCTGACAGCTTAAAGACTTGAATTTGATATTACTTTAAAAAGTTAAGACCTGGGCTGGAGAGATGGCTCAAGGTTGGGGGCATTGCCTGCTCTTCCAAGGGTCCTAATTTCAATTCCCAACAACCACATGGTGGCTCACAACCATCTGTAATGAGGTCTGATTCCCTCTTCTGGCCTGTGGTCATACACGCAGACAGAATATTGTATAATAAATAAATAAATAAATAAATAAATGTTTTTTAAAAAGTTAAGACCTTATTAGCATCTAATGTGTGATTCAAATGAGAGACAAGTTCTGGCTCTTTTGTCTAGGATTCCTGATCAAATATAAATATGTATTTCAGTTGCTACACATCTTCAAATTTAAAAGTAGAATATGATAGAGCAAAATGACAAACAATACAGTTGGAAATATCCCCAATTGTAGTTACTTCTATTATTCTACCATGAGTCTCCAAGTACACTAGAGCAAACTGAAGCATCCGACATGAAGAAGTGACAATCTTCAAATAGGTAGGGCTTTCATCTTCAAAATGAGCATGACAGTCCCTATTAATAGTTTAAATTCCATATCACTGTGTTTAAAGCTATTCCCTCCTGAGTCTGTACGGTTCCACTACACATCACTGTTCATTATCTGAAGGGTTTCCACTGGCAAACTCAGTATTATAGGAACATTTGTTATTCTCCCATATTGCTGGGTTTACTTTGCAGACCAATAACTATTCTATGAATGCAACTGAGTGTGTACAGAAAAGTTAGTAGGTAGCAAGGCAATATGATTGGAGTCTTGTTTTTGTGGGTAAGGATGCATCCTAACCCTCCAGAGGACCCAAATTTGGTTTCTCGAGCCTACATGAGATTCACAACCACATACAAATCCAGCTCCAGAGCATCTGATGCTTTCTCTCTGTACTTTCCATATACAGTACACACACACACACACACACACACACACACACACATGCATGTATGTGCACACACACATACCCATAGAGAGAGGGGCTGTAGAAAGTAAATATTTAAAAGTGTAGCAAAGGTGAGTGTGAGAAAGGGACACAAACAGTTAAGAAAGAAAGGACATAGGAGAGGATGGCATCAGAAAAGCTGTGTTTTATCACAGTGAAGGATCTGCCCATTTATTACAAAAGCAATATGGATGCAGCATGTCATTTCCCATGAAAGATGTATTCAGGCTCAACAGTAGATGTTTTCTCAAGAACCACAATAGTTATTAACTTAAGACTTACACAACAGATGTTCAAACATGAGTAATCTATTAGTTGCATGCATTTACATAGTATTCCATATGCATGAACGCATCTGGATTAGATAGGAAGTAAGGCATGCAGGTGATGGATTGCCTGTTGAGTGACTAGGGCAGAGCTCTGTCTCACCCTTTGCTGCCATGCTTTACCTACCTTTGCAGTGTTTTACATTGTAAGATACATGGTAGGTGAGCAAATACATGCCCTCTTTGGTTTTGCCTACAAATGCTCATTAGAAATACAGCTTTCCATTGGCCAGATGGGAGGTAAATTAGTCATAAGCTAGGTATAGGAAGAGGAACTAGGTGGAATTTTGAACCTAAAGCAGCAGAAGTTAACAAAGTTGAGCAAGTAATAATCAGAGGAAGGGAGTGTCGGTAAAGACCAAAGATTTCTTTCTAGAGCAAAAAGTATTCAGTGTTATGTCAGTGGGAGCTTGCTGACAGACTGATGCTGTTAATATGAACAAAGCTGTTGTAAACATTCACATGCATGATTTATGCATGAGAAAACTGTTATTTCTCATGTGTAAATAGGAAAGTACATTAATTGTGGAATACTATTTTAACTGGGCAAAGATGCATTACATTTGTTGAGGTTGCAGAATATGAGTTCAGCTGTGTAAAGGTGTGTTGCTTTCATTTATGGTGCATTTCTTTGATTATGTAAAGATCTGTTGCATTTGTTTCACCTTGCCTGCTTAAGGAACCTGATTGGTCTAATAAAGAATGAAATGGCCAGTCACTCGGCAGAGGAGGGATAGGTGGAACTGAGACGCAGAGATAATAAAGAGAATGCTAAAAAAGGAGATGAACTAGGTGAACAAGGCAGAAAGAGATGTTCCTGTTGAGGCAGAAGTCAGGCAGCTGCCAGACATAGAAGTGGAGAAAGTGAGATATACAGAATGGAAGGGAATGGAAAAAGGTCTGAATCAAAAGGTAGATAAAGAGAAATAGGTTAATTTAAGTTAAAAGAGCTGGCCAGTGCAATGTCCTGTTTTGTCCCTTTAAGAGACAAGCCGTGCCCACTCCATCTCCTGTCCACTGAGGCAAGCAGGTCTTTTTGATTCCAGTCTGGGTTCTTTATTTTCTGTCTCTCTCCCAAAGAGGCAGCTTCTGCCTTGCTCCCTTCTCCCCACTTCTCCCCTTCTTCCCCTCTGTCTATTTCTTTCTTTCTTTCTCTCTCTCTGCCGCTTTCTGCTCTTCTCCCCGCCTCCCCTTTCCCCTTGCCTTCCAAAACCCATTAAATAAATATCCATCCTCACTCTGTATGGCATGCCTATCAATCTCAGTCTCTCATCTGCCATGTGGCTCCTTACCTGGGATCCGCTGCCCCTCGGTAACCTGCAGTGTTTCATCTTTACCATAACAGCCAGAAACCAGCGTAAGCTGGGACAAGCATTCAAAACTAATTCTCTGTGTCTTGATTTGGGAGCTGGTTGGTGGCCCAAAATAAAAATTATGGTACATATATTTTTGAGTTATACTGTATAGTTTAACTTGCTAAGAAGGGGCCAAGTGTTCTTGAATCATTCCATTTTACACTTCTACCTGCAAGAATAGAAAAAAGTGCTCAGCTATTTAACACTATTTGTAGAAATCAACAAAAGAGTTCCTTTTATTTTTTTTAAATCTCCCAATTTTACCAGGTCCACAGTTGAAACTCATAATCAGTTTTAGCCTCTTTTCTATAATGATCAAGAGACTAACTTGCATCTCATGTGCTCGCTATCCACACAACGCACTTGTTGAAATATTTTGCTCTTCTTTCAGTGCTTCCCATTTCTCATGTTGAGATTGAGAGCCCTTTAAACATTTAGAGTATGAATCCATTCCCAAACATGCAGTAAACTTTCACTAATTTCTGATAATTTTCCATTCTTTTAAAGAGGTTTCTTGAGGATAGAGAGTTTTAAATTAGAAGATTTAGATTTATTAACCAATAAGTGCTATTTTTGTCTCAGAGATTAGCAGTTGAGATAATAGTGGAAACAATATAAAGATGGTTGTAAAAAAATCACAATATTGAATTAAATTGCTTAGAAAATGAGCAACAGCAAGAAGGATGTAAGTTCAGGGGCTGTTTCTTAGAATCTTCCAAAATTTCAAGAAGAGAAGGAAAAAGGCTTTCCAGAACAAAGCCCAGGATAGTCAGTGTGAGGGGAGTGGTCAACTGACCTCACAAACATCCCATATGAGCTGAAGTCCCAGGTGTGAAAGCCAATATCAGAATAGTCACTGAGGAATCGACAGGAATTTTCAACCAAAAATGGCTTATGATATAGTAGGAATGACAAGTCTCACTCAGGGGAGGAGAGCAATCACTTTCTGTCTGTTTTAGTTTTAGATGAAGAAGTGTCTGTCACCCATGCTAATGGAAGAAGCCAGTTAGAGGGGGATGGCTCATGCTATTGCAAAGAGAGCAGAGGCTGAGGGTCTGCTTCTGGGATGTGGAACAAGATCTGGACACGAGTTAAATGTCTCCTGATAAACATGGAGCAGGTCCTTTGTTGATTCATCAGTGAGTCTAGCAATGCAGGCAGGAATCTGGGACCCAGAAGGGACTTGCCAGCTTCTGAGGGTTTGTTGGTAGGACAGCATACACATGCTAGCATGTTCTCCTTGTTTGGTACCAGTAAAACATATATAAAACTATTGAAGCAAGTGAATTTTTTAATGACTTTTATTGTGTTACTGCTGCAGGTCCATGTGACTAATAGTTTTCCTTTTTGGTCGTATTCTTGGTTCATACCATCATCTTCAGACATGATTTTGTTTTGCTTGTTTTTAAAGCATTTTTAACTTGAGGGAAGGGAATGTCTTGTCTCCATGTTATCTCAACTTTCATGTATATCTAAAGCTATAGCAAGGATAGCCTTTGTCCCCAGTGTGCTTATTTAGAAGTAATTTAGTGACACTTCAAGGTACTTTATTGCTATGTTTTTATTCCTTGACAGACTCACACACGTCTGTAATTCATTGATGTCATACATCACATCATTTTTTAATATCACTTTTCTCCCTCCTGTTGAAACTCTTCATTGCAATAATGTTATGGTTTTTGTTTGGTTTTGTTTGTTTGTTGCCGCATGTTTAGTGTTACTTAACATGAATAGGAGATGGTTTACTGGATCATGGACAAGCTAACAGTGGTTACACCCATGAAGAAAGTGATTCCTCTGTAGCCACCACCGATTGCTCAAAGTCCCACAAAGGGGAGAGTGAGCATCGGTCCCTTCCTTGTCTGTTATGAGATGGAGATTGGCCTGGTATTGTATAGGTAGCCACAGCTGCCCCCCCCCCATTGTTGCAATGACCATGATGTGGCTAGAAAATATCCCAATTCTTATACACAAAGATTTCTCTTTTTGCATTGGCTTTATTAAAATCGATGTTATGATAAAACATATGAGAGACAGGAAGCTGAGGAAGAATTTTTGAGGATGAATTTCCTGATCATTTCGAGTTTGATGAATGCTACGTTTTTCTTATAATGTACAAGTCTTACAAATGTATTATTGGTCATGCTGAGAAGTCTAATAAAGATACTAATTTGGTTTTATTAAACAAATACTTCCCCAGCTTATTAGACATATCCACTTCCATTTAATTAGAATGATATTTAATATGTGATTTTATATAAGCATATTTGAATTTGAAGGAGTTGTAGATAAAATAGAGGGATCTGAGACTAAATCAAAATGAGGAACTCTCCATTTTTAATGAAAAAAGTAAGAAAAAAACTGTCTAATTTAGAAGTGATCAAATATAAAGCATGCAACTAAAGTGAGGAGAATGTAGTCGGGATTGGGGGTTTATGGAATCTTCTGCAAAGCAAGAAATGCTTTGTGTGCCAGCTTCAGATATCTGTCTTCCCCCTGTTTGTGGCTTTAGGAGTCAGATCCTTGGACATCTTCAGATAAACAAAAAGTTTTGGTATTTTGCAGTTCCTAGGATATGCATAAGTGAGAGACGATAGCAATAAATGAGTCATAAGAAGCATGCAGACATTTGAGTGGTTCGTATGACCTAGAATTTACATCAACACAGTATATTTAGAGCTCTGAAATTGCAAGGTCAAATAAGAATATAGATTTTCTCTATTTTTGATGAGTTTGGGGCACTTAAAAAGAGCAAGATGAATAAGAAACAGCAGAGGAATGGCTTGCACTACTTAGAATTTCATCCTGGTCCTATCGCCCTTGTATCTTTTCCATTAAGTATTAACTGTTTTTCAATCTGGGATGCAATCATAGCCTAATAAAACTAAAATTCTCTAAAATACAATCCAGGAATAGAAGTTGTTTCAAGGCTTATAAAAATCCTTTCTGATTTAAACTTGAATTCCGTTCAGATCAGGGTTGGTTGCAGCATAAAAAGGAAATAAAATTAAAGGAAAAAATGTGGACTTACAGATTCAGAAAAGCAATGTTCCAATCTACGTAAAAGTAATGCAGAATATGATCTTTTTGTGTTCAAAGTGGATTGGGGTGAGGGAGAAAAATCATGGAAGCTGACATCACAAGTTACAGCACAGCTTTGAGATCAAAGCTCTAATTACACATATAACCAAATTAGATGAAGAAGTTCAATAGGCTTTTTAGACTTCACATTTTTTTTGGCTTCTTTCTGTAGATAAAAGATATTGATATCCAATACTGAAAACTGTACCATTAGTGGAAAAGCTTCTCTGCTACAGTGGAGTCTCTCCATTGGAAGGTCGTCTTCAAACAGATGTTAGATCTCCGCTGGCCCTGAGAGAACTTCAAAGCTGAATAAACTCCAAAAGGGAGGAATGTGGCTTCAGCAAAGCCATTCAGCCGCGAGGTATACCATCCCCTCGCTCACCAAACAGAGACAGCCTCAGCCCCTGCTGCACAAAGCCTTGAAGGGCTTCATTATTGCTTTTGATTTTGCTGATTGCTTATTAGCTGACTCTCTCCAGCCACCTGGCTGTTCTAAATGAAAAGATTCCACTTGTATTCTAAATGATTATTGGCATGGTGATTGAAAGGGGAAATCCTTCCAAGAACACATTTCGTCTGCCCTTGACCATGGGAAAAGTGACCAGGAGAGGAGGGAGCTTGCTTAATGGAGCCCATTCCACTTGATACACCCTCAAATAACTGCAAATTGAAAGATTGCAAACTAGGCAAGGACTAGTGGACTAGCTAATGAAGCATTTCTCACTCCTAGCTTCCCAAGGAGCCCGGGTAGGAGGAATGTGCTGCACTTGTTGGTGTCTGCAGCTCCTGTTTAATAGCATTTGTGTCCTTGCAGCTCTGTCTGAATATACCATTGACTAAGCATCAAAAAAAAGGAAAAACCTCTTTTGCTATAACATACGTAAACTTAAGCTAGCATGTAAAAACTTACATATTTTAGCATACTGCAGTGTTTCTCACAGAGCACATGTGTCCTGTCCATGTTTAAATAGTTTTCACAGAAAAAGTGAAGAACTAAGATATGGGCTTGATGAATGGCACCTGAAAGGATTGCATCTTCATCTGCTTTGTGGAGGTGTCTTTGATATGTGTTCTAGGCATGTAAGGAAGCATCTGAGAGTTTGTGAAAGATGTCTCGTGTAACACTGAATCTTTTACATGAATATATTAGTGGAATTTTGCAGAGCACTGAAAAATCCATGTATGCTAGTAACCTTCCCAGGATCTACTTCCTGCTAATATTTTGTGTGGACAATGCCAAAGAAGAACATAAGGATATAGACAGAAGCTCCATTCGGTATGGAGCGTTCTTGGGTGATGGACATGCCTGTGTCTAATGCTCTCACTGTCTCCCCTGGAAAGTTAAGTGTCTTACTTCTATGTTACTCCCCCACTACACTTCCTATCCACCATCTTTAGCAACTGTTAGACTGGGATGCTCTCATTAGTATAAAACCACCGTGATGAACGAATAGTCTTATCCCCTATGACACGTGCTGTGGCAAATCTACAGGCACAAATTTCAGTTCTTGCGTGGTGACAGTTGTCCCATGAGTGCACTTTCTTCAAGCCCAGGGACCCAAGAATTCATTGAACAAATCGCCTTTCTCTATAACCTTTACCAAGGTTTCATCTCCTTTGTTCTGTAGAGGAAATAGCTTTGGAAGGAAAACAGAGGGTATGTTCAAAAGTGGACACATAAATTTCAGAACCTTCTGTTTTGTGTTTTTTCTGTGTTGTAGGGGCCTGAAATCTTAAACAAATTGTCAGATCCAGCACCTAAAATCTGATGTGAAATAAAATATCCTTGCCAGAAAAAAGGTACAGCACTATTAACCATATATCTTTCTGAAAGCATGGCATTTAAAATACAGACAGCTTTCCGAGAGTGCGATGATTTTATAGATGGGGGAATAAAAGGCTATGGCAAAGTCAAACTACTGGTCTCCATGAATCATCTTCATAAAATATGATAGCTCATTCCTCCAGGGTGCCGAAGTCTATGGCCTATGCATTTTAGTAAATGCCTAGTCTCAAATTCTATCAACTGGCCTTAGGTGGCACGCAGTGTTCAAAGGTGGATACAGTTAAGCTAAGAGCAGCGATTTCGCGTTGTCTGCCTTTTGCTCTGAGAAATTCAGGAGTTATTCTTAAGTGACTGTGCAGATGTATGGAGAATGGCATACCATGCTTTAAATGTGTACTGACAGCTCATCTCCTAGGGACAGCTGGCCAATAGCATGAGTTCCAGGACAGGTGCTCACTATTATTAGGGTAGCCCTGAAGTGGATGTTGGAAGTAAGAACTGGTCATGTCAGGAAGGGATGCCCTCTTGAATAAGTTCATGTCCTTATCATGGGAGTCTCTAATTTTGTTACAAGAACAGGCTCCATACAAGTGAGTCAGAGTCTCCCCTTGTTTTGTTTCCTTCCCAATTTCTTAGCATTTTGCCCTCTGCAGTGTATTAGTCAACTGCCCAATTAGAGACCATAGCCACAGTGATGGGCATTCCAGCCCCTGGAGATAAGAGTCAAATGGACTTTTGCCATAAATTATGCTGTCTCAGGTATTTGTTTTTAAACAAAAAAGGCAAAGGCCAAGGCCAAGGCCAGGAACTACCTGAAATCTGGATGCTAGCCAAGCTATCCAAATACTGTCAGTGCTGTGCCTGATGTATTGGAGGAGTTCAGAGGTATGACACTCATTTTTCTACAGAGTTTACACTTCTTCCTTGGAGTTACGAGTAGTGCTCATAAATTATTTTTAGTAAGTATTATCTGAAAGCAAGCATTAAAGTTAAATAATGGAATATGAGTGCTGTACACAAAGAGACAAATTGAGAAGTGTGCATTGGAAACTAGCCTTGCTTATTTTTCTGTAAGAAAAGGAGGAGAAAGGAGGACAAAATATATAAATAATATCTTTCATAGCGATGAGACTTATGCATAGATTATTTCCATATGAAAATCACTTGTTTACTACCTTTAACTACCTGTACTATTCAAACACCCACTTGCTAACCTTCAATAAATATTTATCAAGAGGCTGTGATCGTGCAACAGAAGCTGGCCCAGGCTCAGCACTGAGGATCTGAGTGATAGCAGCAAGAACTATTGCTCTATGTTCTACTGGGACAAAATTGAGAAATTGGGGTTATTTTAGGAATGGAGCCTTTTCACATACACTAGCCTACAGGTCTACATCTCCCTCCTCAGCTCCACTGTGTATCTGAAGCTTCTAGAAATGCCCTCATTTTTCATCTATTGGTGACACTGGTTTGCAAACATATATTGCTTTGGGGACCTGTTTTTTTTTTCTTTTAGACAGTATCTCGTGCACATAGCCCAGGCTAACACGAACTTGCCATGATGAGTAGCTAAGGATGACCTTGCATTCCTGCCTTCACCTTCCATATGTACAATCCTGTGCCATCAGAAACTGCTTATGTGACACTGAGAATTGAACTCGGCGCTTCCTGTTCCTTAGGTAAATGCTCTACCAATGGAGCTGCCTCCCATCCCTGTAATGCATTTATTTAATGTCATAGGAATGAGATAGGTTCAATAAAAGTTAAGGGGGAAATTATATCAAAACAATGTGAGGAATAAAAGTACAGGTCTCTTAGTAGATGGGGCCCAAGTTCTATAGGAGTTGCAGGATAAAGTCTTGGCTCCAGACTCAAAAGTAAAGCATCCCCCTGTAGGATGCTAGGTCCAGTCTTAGAATCATCTGGCTTAATCAAATTACACCTTGCATTCATAGAAAGATATCAGAAGAGCAAGCTCAGTGGCCTCTGTGGTACAATGACTGGTGACATCTCACTGACCTTGTAGTGGTCAGATCCACTAAGGGGTATTCATCTGTGGGCCTGGCACTCACCAGCGTGACTGGTAGGTGAGTTGCTTAACCTCTCACATCTTAGTTTCCTCTAGTGTAAAAGGAAGAACCTAGCAATGTCCTGCTATTGTGATAATTGACAGAGCACAAAAATGTCTACACATCCAGTACTTGCCATGACAGCCTTGAAATGCTTGCCCCCAGTAGATATCAGTTATTGTCTCTTCCGTACCTACAGGTATTTTCTGGCAGCCTTCCTATCTGGAGGATGACATTTTGGGGGTGAGAATTTAACCTCCTCCATAGATTTCTTCCCTTCCCCATTGTTGAGACATGAAAGCCTGCCGCAATTCTAGCTTCAAAGCAGCTAATAACATTGAAGAATGAGCCACTCAACAGTGGTGGGGATGACAGAAGGCACAGCACCACAACTGACCATTCCCACACATTAATGAAAACAAAACCTGCAATCATTCTGTCATCGGAAATCTATTTCAAGAGACTTTCTAAAGAAAGGATATAATTTTACCAATATCAGCAAGACTCAGTTGTTGAGTAACTAGAGAGAAAACCCTGCAAGCCGTGTGTGACTCACATACCCTGCAAAGAACAGATACGTCATCCTGTGCTTTTAATGTATCGGGCATATTTCCCACAACACTACAAAGTTTTAACGCATGATAATAAATAGATGGTGCCAATATTATAAAGAGTTATTTATTACATTTCAACTGCCAATTACAGGTAAAGATGTTATTTGGTGGCGTTTGAAGCTCTGCATGCCTTGTTTTCTCACCATTATCTTGTACATTTTCATAAAGAACTCTTTGTAGATTCATGACCAAGTCTGTATGGTGTCAGAATGAGACAGATATTTACAAATTTGTGACTAAGAAAGGTTCTGAATATTTGCCATGCCTTAATACCTGGAGTCAGCAATGAATTCCATGAGAGAGTCAAGGACCCGTGCAAGAGTCATCAATACGGTATGTTGACCCAGAAGGATTATCCTTATTCTGCTGAGCACAAGGTCATCAAGAAGATTCTCACAGGAGGGGAACGGGAAGGGTCTGAAGGGGACACGTGGTCACTGAAGAAGGGACTGAGATGTTCTCATGAGGCCACTATCAATGTTGTTAACAACCCCGGGCGACATGAAATGGCAAACAAATAAAGCGGCCAGAAGTACAGACATGCCACTGAGACAGAAGGGGCAACTCTGTCTCAATTAGACAGCATTCTCAATATGAGATTGTGCTGTTCTAATCCACAGGACTTTAGTACTGAGATTTTAAGAATTATTTTGTTATTGTGCATATGAATGTGGGTATGTACATGTCAATGCAAACACTCTCAGAGGTGGGCAGAGGGTATCAGATCCACTGGAGGTAGCATTACAGGTAGCTGTCAGTCAACAGACATAGGTAGGCGTAGGGGGTCAGAACTCAGGTCCTGTGGGAGAGCAGAGCACACTGTTAGTCACTGAGGCATTTCACCAGCTCCCGGGTAGTAGAAGAGGATGAACCGGAGAGGGTATCTGATGGCCTTACCTCCACACCAGCTAATTAAGAAGCTGAATGTTGCATGTAGCTAGTTAGCTTATAATATACAGATAAGAGTTTAAGAGGCTTCCCTCAGGAATGTGGGCATTAACCAGAGATCATATTATTCACATATTCAAATGGGAAGCTTTTTATTAATTTTTCTTATTCTTGAGAAATTCATACATGTATACCATGAAACACAGTCCTATCTGCCTCCCATTCGCACATCCAACCCTATCAGACCTCCATAAGCTCCTGCCAACATTCATGCCTCCTGGGTTATTTCGTTGTTGCTGTTGTTTGTTTTGATAACATTTTAAGTCCAATAATTGTTACTTGCATGTGAGTGAGCTTGGGACTATTCACTGGAGTATGGAAATCTACCTGCAGCCAAACAGTAAAAATAATCATGATAAAATTTAGAAATAAAGAAATGATTGTTCTTCTCTTACTAGTTATTAGCTTCCAATAGTTCCTCAGTAGGTATGGGGCCTAGACATCACCTCCCTGAACCCACTGATTGTCAAGCAAGAGACTTTTAATTATATTTCTCAGACAGTCACCAATTTATTTATTTTTCATAGGATAGAGTAAATCTATTTAAAATCAATGAGAAAAATATTGACCCAAGCTTTCCCTCTGCTTACATGTCCAAAATATCTCCAAGCCATCTAGAGAACACTGATCTTTTTAATGGACTTTCTTTGTCTTACTTTGACTTGAAAAGGATAGAGAAACTTCTCTCCCATGCTCAGGCTTCCTCTGTCCCCAGTGTCTACCTAGTGACGTTTGTGTTCTCTTCAGATTCAGTGTTTTTGCCCTTACAGCTAGAAGCCAGTTTAATAATCATCTCTTAATAACTTTTAAACTTATTTTTATTTTAGTATGGATTTGTGTTGGGGTTGACAGGTACAGGGCTGTGTGTGGTTGAGTCCTGCTGCCCATGAATCTAGGAGTGAATGTCTTATTCCCTGGAGTTGAAATCACAGGTGCTTGTGAGCTGCTTGAAGTAGGAGCTGAAAATCAAACTCTGAGAAACAGGACATGATCACTAAGGAATGAATAACATCATTGAAATGGACGATGATTCCCTAATTTTGACTTTGTTGCAAAAAAAAGTGATTAATTTCCTATCAATGATCATTAGGAGTAATCAAGACTTTGTGATCTGTAACCACCTCAGTCCTGTGTGTGCCTGATGTAGTGGCTGGCTGATGTCTTTGCAGTGGGCAGATGAAACTCTGATTCAGGCTGGTGGAAAAGACTGACCTCAAGTCATTGCAAGTCGATGTACTCGTTCTAAATCTCAAATGATGTGTGAAAGATGCTGATTCTAGGCAGGAGACTGTTCCATGGTGAGTGATTGACAAAATGCAAATATCTCTATCCATATAGCAATGCTCAGTGATAACATTTCATGTCCTGAATATATACATATATATTATTTTAATTTCAAATTTAAGATTTTCTTTTAATTGCCAAACTTTTACAAAGCAGTTGTTCATTAGTAATGGGTAAAAACATGTTTCATCCCTTTTTCTGCAATAACTCTGTGTCCTGAAACTTGAAAGCCTTACCAATTTGAAGGAATGTAGAGGTCTGTTCCGTTTTAATTTATAATTCCTCTGGCTGAAAGTCATAAGGGATACCACTTCTTATATTTACTAATCATCTATAAACTTCTTAGCATCATGCTTGCCTAAGTCTCCTCTGTGTTTTTGTTTCACAATGCCAAATCTTTGACTTCATCTCTAAGCTCTCCGTTCATATTCTGAGCCTGAAACCGTAGGAGAATAAATACCACAAAGACGCCTATTAAATCTGATTCCTAGAAGTTGTGACATCACCATTACTACCTACACGAAAAATTAGTATTAAAATAGGTTTTGGCTAACAGTCTGGGTGTTTCAATTATGTAAGTAGTATGGGAAGGAGAGAGATTGTTACATGGACCCCTGAGAAGTTTCTGTAGTAAGAAATTCCTGACAAGTTTATTTCTGAATTTTTACAATTCCCTGATATCTGTCCTTCACCTGAGCAAGGAAATGAGTTTTTGACTGAGTGTTGACTTCTTGAGTCAGGAATCACTTTCCTTTGTGTTCTGCAGATGACATCCACCACCTGGGACCTTGGAAGGCACAGATAAGATGTCCAGGTGCACCTTGATTGTAGTCTGACACATAGCTGTTCTTTGTGCCTGAGAACCTGGAAGAATGTTTTGTTTGGAAAAGGAGCAGAGTTTACTGAGGTGTGAATTCACATGGGGAGCTGTTAATTTGGTCTAACACAGCAGCAAAGAAGGTGGTTAATTCCTTTCCCTCTCCATATTTTCATTTTTATCAAAACCCTCAAAAAGTTAAGATTGCTTAAATATGACCTGTTTTCTTTCTGCTTCAGTTCTGTGGAGTCTACCTATTAACCAAATAATCAGTCGTTAGATATGGGGGTTGAGGGGGAGGAGAGAGGCGGGGAGAAGAGCAGAGAAAAAATGTAGAACTCAATAAAAATTAAAAAAAAAGAACCTAGGTCATTAAAACATCTTAAATGCAAAAAAGAAAACTCATTATCATTTTGCCTTTTGACTCCTCAGTCTTCACATAGTTTTCTGAATTCAAAGATAATTCTTACTGGTGATTTCATGTTTTACAAAACTGAATCTGGACAGCATTTCTTCTCTTTCTTCAACTTTTTCTATTATCGTCTGTAGAAAAAATTACCCAACACCAAGAAGTGCTTGTACTAACAACGCACACTCATACCGCATACCTGGTATGCTGTTTCTGCCTTCACTGTTATGTTTCATAATCTTTCCTTGTCTCTCTTCTTTCTCATCTTCCTCCTTCCACTGTTCTTCCTCTCGTCCCCTCTCCCCCTCCTCTCTTTGCTGTTCTTTATGAGTCCTCTTTTTCTTTTGGATCTAGGTTTATTCCTGAAAATACATTTAAAAATGAGCACCCAAACCCAATTACCTGCTGCTGTGGGCTCAGACGAAGCTGCAGGCACCCTCGGCACCATCTCTGCCTAATATGCTGTCTGGACTTTCCAGATTTCAGTAGGAAAGAAGACTCAGTCTGTGTTTTTCACTCTTTGAGGCCAAGGGCATGCAGAGCTCATCGCAAGCCAACCCAGTGTTACACACATCTCTAAGCACGTTGTGTTTCCAAGGCACCCTGCTTTCCCGGCTTTCTACCAGGCCCATGTGTCACTAAGTGGCTTGCGGCCTGCCGTTAAAAAGTGAGGAGTTGGAGATGATGCGTAGGAGGAAAGTAGTAGGTAGGAAGAAATGATCAGAAGTGTATCTTCATTAGACTATTACTTCATTAACTACTGAACCGTGTATCAGAAGCCTGCGCATCTCTTTCGTTTACATGTCCGTTGTTTTGATGGGCTTTGTTCATGGCATCTGTTAGCTCAGAGTGGAAACTGGAGCCAGAAGGCTCCCCAGATCTCCCTGCGGCAGCTTCCATACTGCTCCTCTTGAGGCTGGTCTCATAGTCTTTCGCCACCACCATGATGGACACGTTCACCATCATCAGCGTCTTTCCGGGCTTTGCCTTGCTCTTGTGTTTTCAGTGATAGTATACAGCTGGTATCGGGTGAAAGCTTTTCCTTGTTTGAGATGCCTCTTGTTCTCCGTGACTCTCCTCCGTATTCTCACTCGTTTTCTGTCTCTGAGCCTCGCCTCGTCCTTTCCCAAAGCCACATATGTGAAAGAATCCTGTGTCCTCATTTTCCAGTGTGGATTCTCCTCAAAGGAAAAAGTAAATTTTCTAGGTTTACTACAAGTTTTCTGTTTAATCCAGTTTACAACTTAAACTTGCTCTTTAAAAATTCATCAGAAAAACAAATTTATATTCTCATCTGGTATTCAATGGGATGCAAGCATTCATAACTTACATTGGATACAATCTAATATTTTTATAGTATAATTTATTATAAAATATTATATTATGATTTATGGAAAGTTGTTATGTCACTATAGAATACTTGTAAATTCAGCAATTATTGTTATTAACAGAAAATTAACCAAGCTTCTCTCAACCAAAAATTGTGTATGTCCTCAGAATATTTCTCCAATTTTCTTTTTACTAAAATCACTTCTGCGAGTGTTGAAATCTGTCAGTTTTTAGTGTCAAGGGACTTCTGTGAAGGGGTGGCATTTGCTTTCACAAACACATGTGACCCTGTAACAGACGCTCGTAGAGTCCACACAGCTTGAAGAACTGGTCCTGCTTCTGTACTTTTATATTCTTCAATGACCCATGAATCTCTTTGTATTTTAATGTGTGTATTGTATCGCTTTATTTATTTTTTCCATGTGTTTGTAAATCAGAGAAATATATGCAGTGTAACTTTAGCGTTCCAATGATGGTCAGAACTGGCCAATTAATAAACACTCAGAAGTTCACGTATTAAACAACAAAGACCAAAAATTTTATAGAGAGACTTAAAATATATTTTTGAGGGCAAGAAAGAGCAGTTTTTAAAGTGTACGTATTAAGGAATGTGATATTTGAAGAAAAGCAAATGCAGGGTTCAAATAACAAGGGAAATGAACACATATACTTCCCAGTCTCCGTGTGATAACTGTTTCCTGTGTCTTTCTCTGTGCTGTTCCAAGTAAGGTGACTCAGAGTTCACATTTCTCTCTGCCGATGTCTTTCTTGATTTTTAATCATCTGTCCATCCTGTCCCCTGGTCGGTGAGTCACATCTGCTATTATGCTGCGTGTACTTCTTACCTCACAAGAATGTCATTGGAAGAAAAATGAGATTACAGCTGTGAAATTCTCTCTGCGCAGCAAAAGGAATATATTATGCGAATGTACCTTACAGTGAGTACCCATTAGAAGGACAAGTCTACTTTATCTAAGAAGGATGAAGACAAAGAACTGTGAGATGGCTCCTGATGTTTCACTTAGGCAAGCATTAAATAACGTTGTCAAAAAATTTCTTTTCCGTTACATATGAAATATGTTAGAAACTCAGAATTACCCCCCTCCCTTTTGGCATAAAGGGCCTCTAATCTCATTTTCCTCCTTCTGGGTAATGACTTATTGTGTGTTAATACAGAGATTTTCATTTGCTAAGTGTTTTACAAGCATTTATTAGTGAAGCCTTCTTCATTATACACAGCATTTTATTCAATAAATGTCAACAAACTTTATCCATAAGATGGTTGAGGAAGAAAGTCGCTCCACAGCCTGCCTGGCATTGTGCAGTCAGAGCAAAGTAGCTTAGTTATTTCAGGCCACACAGTGGGAGGCAGAGCTGAAATTAGAACTTGGGCTTCCAGCTTTCAACCTCTGGAGTGCTGGCACCCTGCTGAGGAATTTTCATGCTTTGCAACTCCTGCTTTTCTGGTGATATTGAGACATATTCCAGTGATGGATCAGATACAAATTAAACATGAACCTGGTGATTATGTTTTTATTTTTTTCTTGAATGGAAAAAAAAACTCTTAAGAGTTTTAGTGTTCCTTAGAATCTTATTTCAAAATTAGCAGCATAAATAATTGCAGCAAATGTGACATTTGCAAACTGATGAAGTTTCTTTTTCTAAAACGTAGATACTAAAGTTTCATGTTTTTTTTCTTTTAGAAAATATGGATATGAGTATATGTGCCTGTAAGTGCATGTGTGTGTGAGTGCATGTGTATGAGCTTGTGAGTGCATCAAGTGCATTTGAGTGCATGTGATTGTATGTGCTTGTGAGTGCATGGGGTGCATTTCAGTGCATGTGAGTGCATGGAGCACATGTGAGTGTATGTAGAGCATGTTAGTGCATGGAGTACATTAGTGAGTATAGTGCATGTGAGTGCATGGAGTACATGTGAGTGTATGTGGTTATGAGTGCATGGAGTGCATTTCAGTGCATGTGAGTGCATGGAGCACATGTGAGTGCATGTAGTACATGTAGTACATGTAGTACATGTAGTACATGTAGTACATGTAGTGCATGAAGTGCATGGAGCACATGTGAGTGTATGTGAGTGCATGTGAGTACATGTGAGTGCATGTGAGTTCATGTGAGTTCATGTGAGTTCACAGAGTTCATGAAGTGCATGTGATACATGTGAGTGTATATGGAGTGTATGTAAGTGCATGGAGTACATGTGAGTTCACAGAGTGCATGGATTGCGTATGAGCGCATGTGAATGCATGTGAGTGCATGTGAGTTCATGAAGTGCATTGAGTGCATGTGAGTGAGTACATGTGAGTGTCCACAATCCTATTGTCTATGTGAGTGAGTACATGTGAGTGTCTACAATCCTAGTGTCTATGTGAGTGAGTATATGTGAGTGTCTACAATCCTATTGTCTATGTGAGTGAGTATATGTGAATGTCTACAATCCTAGTGTCTATGTGAGTGAGTGTATGTGAGTGTCCACAATCCTATTGTCTGGGGGGAGGCAATGTCAGGAATCCTTGGACAAGATGACTGGCCAGATTAGCATAATCATCAAGGTCTTTGATCAATGACTGGTGCTGCCAGGAAATATGAAGCGGGGATCAAGAAAAACACCTAAAACATACAAGTGTACATTGTACCACATGCACAGCTGTGCCCACAGCATGCAATCATACAGATATCACACATGCACACATGATACAAACCATAGCCAGGAAAAAGATGTCTTTCACCTTACCTTTCCTAGGCTGGAATACTCTAGTCTACCAGGTTTCTCTGTTGAGCTCTCCGTAATCACCATGACTGTCATCATGCCACTGTGTTTTCATCTGTTTACCATACTGACTATATTCTGTACAGCAGATATGCATCTGTGTACTTCTGAATGGCTTCGGCTGTGATTAACTTTCTGAGTTTGACTCTGCTACAGTGTTTAACTTCAAATAATTTTATTAAATTATTGATATATTCACAAATACATTCTTCGAGGTATACTATTTATCTTAGTAAGTTTGAACATTAACTTGGGCTCAAACCAGTTCATTGTTGTTGAAATCAACTGAGGTCTGCTTCCTGTAGAACTTTCCTCTTCCACTGTCTTCAGGTTTTATTTACAGCCATGCTGGACCATTGCTGAGGAATATTCCTTCGCACTGTATGAATATATGTTGCTGTGACTGATGTAATACAGAGCCTGACTGGTCAACACCAGAACATGATAAGATTAGGCAGGAGAGTAAAACTACAAGAATGCTGGGAGAAAGAAGGGCAGAGTCTGGAGTTGTCAGCCATATACAGAGTGAGCAGCAGATGAAAATGTGACGTTAATAAACAGTACCACCACATGGCAGAGTATAAATAAGGAATATAGGTTAATTTAAATTATAATAGCTAGTTAATAATAAGCCTAAGCTATTGGCCATGCATTTATCATTAATATAAGCCTCAGTGTGTTTATTTGAGAGCAGCAGTAGGACTGCACCTACAGACTATGTTGTTCAAAATAAATTGGTTACCTACCATGAATTCGATACATGGGTTTATTTGAGGGTATTATCTTGGTTATTATGTGTGGAACTTCAAATGCAGAAAGTGTCGTACTGCAAGGAACTATGATCTACTAAGGTATGAGTGACAAGACAAAAGTTCTCAGTTCTCTGTTATAAATTCTTGCAGTTCATCCGTTTGTGAAGTCATATATCATCTATCAGGTTTTTTTTAATGATATATAAGGATGGGCTGGGCACTTCACTGCATTTCCTTACTGCCTCTCTGTTTTTGGATCTGTTGCTGTCTTTTAGTAGGATTTTTAATAAATATTAGTTGAGTAAATGATCACATCTTCCTTTTGATAGAGTCTTCATGTGTTTTTAAAGAAAACAACATACATTGTTCCTAAGTGATTTTAGAAGCAAGGAAAAGGAAAGGAGAAGATTTCATGTTTCCTCATCTGGGTTTTGTCTGTATTGATTGGTGTTCTTATGGAATCCCCAATGTCGGGAGTAAGTGAACTTTCTCTGAATCTTTCACCTTGCTTTTGGGGCCCTTTTCCTACTACTGAGTAGACTCAACAGCCTTGATAGGGTTTGTGCCTAGTCTTACTGTAAATTGTTGTGCTGTGTTCAGTTGCTGTCCCTGGAGAGCCTGCAGTGGATCTAGGAGAGAGGAGAGTTGAGGGAGGGAATTGGGAAGACGAAAGAGAGAGAATGTAGTGGTCAGGATGTATTATTATATGAGGGAAGAATAAAGAACAAACGAAGAATTTAGTTCTGGTAGTTTCATTTCGCTAATATTTTCTTTTCTTGTTTGTTTTTATGTTCTGAGGTACAGTATGTATTTTTTAAGGACCTTTGAAGACTAAAGTGTACTTTTAGATTCAACTGAAGATGCACTAGTCTGAGAACTATGATTAATTATATTAATTAATATGTTAACTGGTTGAATGAAGAGAACAACAGGACATGGGTTTGGGGGAGTGTGTCTGACTATTCCTGGTATCATTCACAGTGGGTTTCCAGAAACCTGGGTCAAATTCTGAGAAGCCTTTGCTACAGACATAACATGAAGCTCTCATTCTCTACCCGGCATTTATAGACATGAGGTTTTTCCATTTATTCACTTGAACTAATTTCATCAAAATCTTCAGTAAATTAATCCTAAAGCTTATTATTCACTATTAAAATATTTTGAATAATAATGAGTCTTCACAGTGACACATTATGGGCTGAAAGCTGTAGACACAGAACGTAGGTGGAAATACTGAATTCAGCACTTCAGACTGAACCTTTAGAGCAAAAATATTTCAAAATTGGCAAGTCAAATCAAATGTTTCTCTGGCCCAGGATCTATGTAATTAACTTGACACAATTTAATCTGTAATCTAATGTGCAATGCTTGGAATGTTTTTTGATTTAGAAATGTCAGCTGTACATTTTTTCTCTGATTTTAATGTATCCCCATTAAACCAAAACTCACAGTAGAGGTAGCCTATGAAATACTGAAACATTTATTTTAAACTTCTGGCTGTTAATACTTCACTAGAATGAAATAAGTAACATATGCTACTAATTTAAGCAGTTTAACCCAATCTTCTATAGTTTGATGGGAAAATTGTTTTCTGTTCTATTACAGGTACTGTTTTTGTGCGTTACCCAGAGAAAAGTCAATATGGAAGTTTCCGCTGAGCCTAACACTTTCCATTTGAAAGGAAAACCCAAGTCTTAGATAGTTGTCTGTTAGTTTTCTTAATCATAGAACTATCATATCAGGGTAGTTCACCACTGATGCCCTGTGACTTTAAATGTTCTTTTCTTTATTAAATTTCAGAAATACCTACAAGTAAATGCAGGTTAGCTCTAACTGTGCACTTGATACATGAATTTATGTAGAGTAGTGGTGTGATTTGGTATGGGAAAAACATAGGAAACCACTGCTCTGCTTGGCCTGCCCACCTCATGATTTGGTGTCAAACTATGGACAAGGGTCTTACATGCCTGTGTCTTAGAGTTCATTTCCATAAAATTTTAATCTCTTTGAAATTTACTTAAAATGATCTGTATTCTCTAACTGCACATTAATCATATGTCTGACAACTTTAATGTTTGTATTTTTGGTTAATAATTGTACTCTCGTTTTTTTCCCAATCTTCACATAGTTGTGTGTATGTCTGATTTTTTTAATTAAAAACATTTTGTACCATATGTTTTGATTATATGTCTCCTCCTCCACCTCCTCCCTATTATCCAGTTTCATGCTCTCTCTCTCTCCCTCCCTTCCTCCATCTATCTCCCTCCCCCTCTCTCTGTTTCTCTCTCCTTCTCTCCAGAAAAGCAAACATAAAAAATAACAACAAATAACAACATATGTGGTCATTTTTATTCAGTAAATGGTTCTGAGAAAACTGGATAACTTCACACTGAATTAAATTAGATCCACCCTTCTTTCTCTGCACAAAAATCAATTAAAAGTATATTACTAACTTAATTTAATACTTTAAATACAAAATCTGCTAGAGAGAAATATAGGAAGTACACTCTAAGTTAGAGGTACAGTCACGAACATTCTAAAGAGAAAAGACTCCAATTGCTTGGGAAATAGTTACAAGAATCAGCAAACCTGAATACATGAAATTTAAACTTGTGTATCAGAAACAAAATTCTCAGAAGAGGACAGTCATCCCACAGGGTAGGAGAAAGACTTTTTTAATGTTTTACATTTAATTTTTAATGAATTTCATTTACATATATTTGGAGTCATTTCTTTAAGGAATCAGTTCTCAAAACTGTTGGTCATAAAAATCCATTCATATCTAAAAAGGTTGAGAAGCCAAATGATGATGTTTTATACAACAATTTATTGCATTAGCATTGAAGTGAAGTTTAACAAAATACCATTTTATTTCCATACAATAGTTGCAAAATTATTTCCTGTTTTATTTTCTTGAAATAAATGTCTATTTGAAAAATTAGTGTTTTACTCACTGAAAATGGAATGAGAAAATGACTTTTCTAATTTCTTACCACTATTACATGCAGTTTTAATTTGTTACTTAGCAGCAAATGCATCTTTCAGGTGACAATGTTCATTTAAGCCCTGTCTTCAGATGCTGAGAGCTCCCCCATTCCATCAACATTTGTGATGGCTTAAATCACTAAGCCTATGGATGTATAATGGAATCCCCTTTAACTTGCTTTTCTCAGCTTATCTGTGAATATAAGCATTTTTCTTATGTTTATTAGGCCTTAAAACTTCTGTTTGGCATAATTGCTTATTCAAATTTTCTTTCAAAAACTTAATGGCTCATAAAATTTCTTTAAATAGTCCATAAACTCTTCTTTGTCCACAGTAAATGTTGCCAATATCCTTTTCAAACTCTGTAAGTCTATATATGAAACATTTATGTTAATATTTTACAATTGTAAAAGTTGTACTTTGGAAATATTTTTCATGGTTAGAGTGGTTGTATGTTTTTTGTATTTTACAATAATATTTTATTAATTCCTTGAGAAATTCATGTAATGCAATTTTTATTTATCATTCCTCCTTATCACCCCTGAACCCATCCACATTCCTACACACACAATTTTTAAAGCCCATTGTGTTCAATATTTATTACCAAAATATTCATCAATGTGTGAATTATCAACCTATCAGGTACCACAAGTCTTTAAAAAAACTGACTTTTTTTTTTTCCTGATAGCTGTCAGTTGCCAGTTGCTCCTCAGATGAGCTACATCTGTGCCTACTGCCTACCTCCATGCTGGGCGTTTGTCTGGCATGAGCTTAGGTGAGCCATGTGTGAACGTTTTCACCATGATAGTAATTTCATAGGTGAACTGCACTGTTGTGTCCAGAAAACATTGTTCTTTAATCACCTCTCATTCTTACTTTATTCTTGCTCCTTTTTCCTCAATGATCCTGAACCTTAGGGAGAAGAGTGGAACACAGTCATTCCGTTTATACTTGAGCCTTCAGCAGTATCTCATTATCCACATGTTAATTGGCTGTGGGTCTCTGTAGAGATTTGCCATCTACTTCACGAACAAATTTCTGTGAAGAGACCTGAGAGATACACACACATCTCAAAAGTATATCATTAGGAGTCAGTTTAATACGATGTCTATTTATCAGAATAACAATACTAGGTTCTTCCTATCTTCTATGACCTGACCAACTGAAGGTTCCTGGTCCAAATGATTATGTAATGCACGGACAACCTTGTAGAGTTGGCCTGAAATCCAATCAGAAAAGGATTAATTACTCCCCTTGTAATCCTTCCATTGTTGCATAGGTAGTTGTGCCTTGGCAGGGCCGTCATTATTCCAGCTCACAAGTGTCACAGACTGATAAAAATTGATAATAACCTCTCCCATCTTGGAGCCTGCAAAGTACCTTCTACCACTATAAATCTTCCAGGTATAAATCTTCCAGGTATGGACCAGTTTGTTTCTCCACCTTCTATGGCTCAATGTATGTTGTGTGTCTTGCAATAGGATCTTGGTGTTGAGTTCTGGAGGATGGGCACATGTGATAGCAATAGCCTGTAAGTTTGTGAGTCTATGGTACCTCCAAGGACAACAGCTCACAAAAGGTAATTTATTCCTCACAGTGATCTTTTTATATGACAACCTGTGATGTCTCTACTAACGGATGTTTCCCCCTCTACAAGGGAAAGTGATAACTCCATTCAAACTCTTTATATATGTACATGTATACACACAATCTTCTGATTCCATAACTTTTGAAATACCTTTAAGTTTTGTTTTCTCTCCCCATAAATTCAATTTAAATATTTCCATTCTTCCCCTACATAACTATATCGTAATTGCTCTACCATATAAGTACTCTGGCATGGACCTAACTAATTTTCTGAGTTCTAAGAATTTTTCAAATACCATACATCAACATTCAAAAACAAAATCCACAAGTGAAAAAACATCCAATGTTTTGACTTTCTGGGTCTGAGTTACATCTCTCAGGGTGTCTACTTCCAACTCCATTTATTTGTTGATAATTTTATGATTTCATTTTCATAACAGGCTAATATTGCAGTGTGTAACTTGTCACATTTCCACTTTCCATTTTTTTTAGTTAGATCACGCATCCAGTGCTCAAACCTAGTCTGGTTACCCCTGCCTATGCCACAACCAATGTCAGAGCTTCATTCAGGACTCACCCTGTTTATCTCTGAAACACAGACCCCTCCCATGCCACATCCAACCTTTCCCCAAGTCAGATCTATCCCCACATATCAGATTTGGATCAGGAGGCAAATCCTGTACATCACCACAGTCTCATTCTCCCCTGTGATTTCATTTGCCCCAAGCCATTACCAACCTTGGTACAAACCTGCTCTGATCACATCAGACTTAGAAATGACAGACTATGCCCACATCTTGTCTTAAAAATGAAAATGATATGAAAGAATAATCCAGTATCTGCTCTCAAAACCTTACTAGTCTTGAAGAAAGTTTGCCAATGAGACTACCTGAGATGAACTATAGGAAACACAATTTAAAAGGACAGTCATAAACTTCATCAGATGACCCATAGAATTTGAAGGAAGAGCTCAGTGAACTTAACACGCAAGAGCTTTGAACTAAAACTAATTCAAAGATGTAAGAAAGACTTTTCATTCTAATCAAGGGAACAGTTCATCAAGAAGACATTACATACAAATGTGTATTCATTAAACTCTGGGGAACCCAATTTCATAAAATATGTACTAGATTTAATACACATTAGCCTAAATCCATTAAGAGTTAGTTATTTCTATACCAAACTTTCTCCCATAGATAGATCATCTGGAAAAAAATTAACAGGGAAACATCAGAATTAATTGGCATCATACATCAAATGGACTTAAAAGTCTCTACACGATATTCTGCTCAAACATCTAAGAATACACATTCTTTCATAGTAACACATGGAGGTTTTCCTAAAACAGACCACATCCTGGGAAACAAAATAAATCTTTACAGATTCATGATGATTGAAATAGACCCTTGCATCCTATGTGACCACAATGCAACAAGACTTGAAACATACAGCAAACAATTATCAAGCAAGTAGACAAACTCATGGAGATTTAAAACTCATTACTGAATTATGAATATGTCAAAGAAGAAATAAAGAATTAAAAATCTTTCTGAAACTGCATGAAAATAAAAGTTTAACCAAATGAAACATTAGAAGGGAATGTTTTGAAACTTGTATTTAATCAAGCTGGAACACCTAAAAGAAACGGGTAAATTTATAGATTCAGCCAAACATCCATAATTAAACCAAGATGTCAGGGCCATAATAAATGAGGAAATAGAAATAGTAACAGAGAGTGTACAGTGAGAACCTGAGGCCTCAACCCTACACAAAGAATACTGGAAAATAAAAAATGCTGCAAGTTGGGGAAGTGGTCCTCCCCTGGGAAGGGATGCCAATGGGTTTTATAATACCAAATGGTCAACCCTGAGAATCTACACATGAGTAACATTATATAGACTGTGTAGGTTGTGTTTAGGAATACAGATGCATATATATTTACATATATGAAAGAGAGCGAGAAGGGGTAGATGGATGGAGGAAAGGGAAGGGAGAAATGATGCAATTATATTGTAAACTCAGAAATAAAAGAAATAGTTTTTAAAGTAATACTTATTAATCTGTGCAGTTGCATGCAATAAATTCCTGTGTTGTCTCCTTACAGCTGACGTTCCTCTGATCCATCTCTGGATGCTTTCAATCTACTTCTGCATGATCCTTAAAACACTTGTGCTTGCCTTTATCTTCCATGCTTTCTGAAAACCCTGCCTCGTGATTGATTGACTTAGAGCACTCATATCTTAAGTGACAATTTGCTATATTTATACATATATTTTCCTTTTTTCTTCTGCTTTCTCTGAACTTATTGAATTTTTTTTCCTGATTTCATTCTCTCTCCTAATGCATCAATTATACTCATTTTATAGCTCTTACCCTAGAAATTACATGTTTTAAGCCAATTAAGTCCAGAATGAACAGCTCCATTCCACTTCAGAGGAAACATTTGTCCTTCCTCCCACCAGCTGCTCTTGAGCTTTGTTCATCTCTCTTACTCGGGTGCTGAAATCACCAAGTGCATTAAAGTATTTGCTAAAGTAGCGCTGGTTTAAGCAGATCGACTCTAAAGATGGATGCACCCCCATACTTTCATCTCTTCCCTTTCTAACTTCTTCCCTTGACGCTCTTATCTCCCTCACACTTTCCCATCTAAACACCTTTGCTGTCCTCCAGTTCCTCCCTTTGAGCTTTCTAGAGAAATCTTTATTTTCCGTTTACTCTGGATGGCAATTGTTAACATGGAATCAGCATCAGCTGCTATGCTATTTTCTGTCAGACTCCTTTTGCTTGGACGATTTCTGGGAAGCAGTTCATTGCCACTTGTACGCTTTATGTTTTAGAGGCCAAATGCCAACTCTCCTGCGTCCTTTGAGCATTTTCTCTTTACTTTTGTTTCTTAAAGTATATATATACACATATGATGTCATTTTTCATTTTCCCATTTAGGGCACATCTCCTCCTAGATTTGTCTGATGTGGGATTCCCCTTTGTATGCTGTGAATACCATTGGTTAATAAAGAAACTGTCTTGAGCCTGCACAGAGCAGAATAGAGGTAGGCAGGGAAAACTAAACCGAATGCTGGGAGAAAGGAGGTGGAGTCAGAGAGAAGCCATGTAGCCCATCCAGAGCCAGATGGAACTTTATCCAGTAAGCCACAGCCACATGACAATACACAGATTACTAGAAATGGGTTAAATTAAAATGTAAGAACTAGCCAATAAGAAGTTAGACCTAATAGGCCAAGAGATGTTTAAATAATAAGCATTTCTGTGTGATTATTTCGATTGTCTGTTTGGCCAGGAAACAAACTAGCGAGCTCTTACTACATTTGTCCTTTATGATACTGGTGTCCATTAGATCTGAACATTGCTAATGCTATTGCTACAGTTACTTCTACTTCATTCTCTATTACTTTCTTGCAGATATTAATCCTATTCATTTCATATTGTGTTACATATGTTAAAATGCTTGCTTTATCTTTTTTTAATGCTACCTTGCAATTTTTGGATTTTCTATCCATCTTTCACTCCCTGATTTTAATTTTTGCCTGAGTTAAATCCACTGAAAAAGATAGGAAGCGTTTTCTATCCCACCCCTGTTTTTTCACTATGACTAAAGTGATGCTTTCAATTCTGCATTAGAGTCCATTAATTGTGTGTTCTATCGCTGGTGCATTTCACACAATCAAGGTCTTCTCATCCTTGGTTTGGTAATTTAATGTCTGCATCATGTTTTATCCTGTGGCTGGTAACTTTGCGTATTTGAGTGCTACATGTTTACTGCCTGTTTCAAACCTATGTGTACTTTTCGAAAAGCTGCCATATAGTTTAATTTAATGACAAAGAAAGGTAGAATAATACTGTATGCTTTTCGGCCTAGAGTTTAGGCAAATCTGGTTAATATTTTCTGTCACTGTAGTTATCTTAGACTTTAAATTCTTCTAAAATCCTTACTTTTGACTTTTGAGCTTTTCTGTGCCCATTTCTTCCCAGAAAGTCTATTCCTTTTAACGCTTTCTCTTTAATGCCTTTGCTACATTATGGGTTGTTAGTGCAAGGTGAGACACTGGCCTGTCAGTAAGGGTTCTCTAATGGAAAGTAACCAGTGAATATATGGATTAAATTTATAGGCTTAATGATCTTAGGACTGATGTCTACATTTTGGAGAGGCAGAGTAACAGGAACTGATCATCTCAAAAAGGTGGAAGGTTTCAGAATTAAGGGCTACCAAAACTATAGCCTAATTCCATTGACGGATTCCTGAAATTTCCCTAGGAATGCTGTGTCCATGAGAATACAACAAGAAAGGCTGGAGTAGTTGGAGCCTGATGTCTTCAGGCAACACTGGCCACTGATGCTCTTACTTGGGGGAAATCTTTTATTCTGTCTAGGCCTCCAGTCTATGGGATAATACTATTCACGTTTAGAGAGAGAATATCCCACATACCAAAACTTTCTAAACACATCTACACACACACACACACACACACACACACACACACACACACACACCCTAGCCATCTAAATGGTTACACAAGCACAGCCTGGAAAGGAACTATTCTTCCAGTGAGATATTGTTGGGAGACCCTGCTTGTCAGATGTTGTGGTCTACCGTGGCCTGGCTGTAATCTCGAAGCTCAGCAATATGGAGGACTTCCTCCTGGTGAGGGCTTTTTGCTCTCTATCTGGCCTCTATCCTAACTTCTGCCGTTTTCCTTATGAAGTAGTGGTCAACACACTGTGAGGAAAATGGGAACCCCACAAGACATTCATCTCAGAGGGACCTGTTCTCTGGTTCTCTAGGATGATATGTACCTACAATGCCCCCATTTCCTATTCCTTTACATTGCTGTCAGCATCTGAATTCACTTCCTTGAAGCCCTACCTGATACTTTCTGCCTCTTTTGAGTTTTTCTCTAGTGTTATAATAGAATGCAGGAATGAGACTTCAGAATGTAATTTGGTTAAATCCACTCCACCTGTTTCCTCTGGAGCGATGCTTGCTATACAGGTGGCCCTGGGCATGCTTTGACTATTGTCAGACCTACAAAAACATTGTTTCCAGATTTCTGGAATGAACTCTTGCAGTTTCCAGAGAAAAGACCTGTGAAGATTTGGGAGAACATGATGGAGACAGTCTCCAGCAAATGATTCTCAAGCTAGTTGGTACTCAGCCTTCCTGTTCCTGTGGCAGTTAGATCTACTCACACATCTCTTACCAATCAGGTGAACAGAACTTGCTTTCTGTGTTTCTGTGGAAATGCCCAGGTTTTCATACTTTCCTGTGTTAGATTGCTTTGAGGAAAGCAACATTCTCTTTCTCTTTCTCTTTCTCTCTCTCTCTCTCTCTCTCTCTCTCTCTCTCTCTCTCTCTCTCTCTATCACACACACACACACACACACAAAACCCTACTGATCTTCAGAATTTGTTTCCATTGTATAAATTGGACAACAATGAATTAAGTCTCTACAGGTCAAAGCTGAACTGTTAAATGGTTGTTTAAACTTTTGTCTTCAACTGACAAATAAAAAGTGAAGATATTCAAACACTTACTTTCTTTACTTTTGATTTAGGCTTTGAAAATTTTATACATATATACAACATATCTTGACCTCACCCTCTCTTCGACACCCCCAAGACTCTCACCACAACTCCTCTACAACCTGTGTGCTCAGTTTACAAACTGTAAATCACTTGGCTTGGTTTCACCTAATAGATGAAATTTACAGATTATTATGTATATACAGTAAGAATGAAATCTGACCATTCTTTTTTTCAAACTTCAGTCATAAAATAATTATTAACAAGGTGCATCCTATTATTCTCCATTAGGATTATAGGTTAGTGACTGGAAAATTTCTTCTCTTGTTCATCAGTGTTGCCAAGATTAAAGCATTTACTTTGGCCTACTGCAATGTTCAGTCAATCTTTATGAAGCAGCATATATTTCTGAAGGCAGTTTTTAACTTACAGTTGCTTTATCTATCATTCTAATGTCTATTTTACTATAATCTCATATTATCTTAGCATTTTGTACTTTTATATAAACTTTAAAAGTCATGTAAAATTTTATAATTTATTAAATACAATGTATTGGGTAATTTACAAAGCACTTAAATTCTTGCTTTTTAAATTTTGATACATTTCTTTAGAGTGTGTGTGTATATGTGTGTGTGTAGATACACATGCACAGGAAAACAAAGGGGGTCAGAAAAAACTGACTGGAGTGGGTTTTCTCTGTTCAGCACTGAATCCTAGGGACTGAACTCAGATTTGTCAGGCTCAGTGTCAACCCCTCTGCATGCTGAGTCACTAAATTATTTCCAGCCTTTCTACAAGAACTTTCCTCCGATTAAATTTAGATCATTAGCCTTTGCTGGATTATTGCAAAACTGCAGACATAATAAAGCAACCATAAACTCATAGATCAGCACCTTGTCCACTTATCATCAGAGAGTCCTCTATCACAGCAGTTAGGAACAGATGCAGAGACCCATAGACAGAGAGTCCTCTGAGAGGTGTTTAAATGGGAGGTATCTATTAAATACTTCCCCTCTGAGCTCAGAGAATCCAGGGGAAGCAGAGGCAGAAAGACTGGAAGAGTGAGAGGGAATGGAGGGCACCAGGAAAACTTCTGAATCAATTAAGTAAAGTGCATATGCTCTCTTTGACGGAAGCAGCAAGCTTTCAACCTACATGGGTCTGCACCAGGCCCTCTGCGTCTAGATTATAACTATTAACTTAGTATTTTTCTGGGGCTCTTGACTGTGAAAACAAGTAGGTCTCTGATTTTTGTGCCTGCTCTTAGGATTCTTTTTCTGTTGTGTTGCCATGTCCATCTTTTATATGATAGTTTTTCTTCATCTTATCATATTTTATTTTGCCTTGTTTGGTTATTGTTTCTTGAAAGCCTGTTCTTTCAAGAGAAAGAAAGGGAGCAGATGTGGCAGGGATGGGAGGTAAGGAGAAAATAGGAAGAGTGAATAAAGAGGAAACTATAACCATAATATATTGTATGAGAAAAGAATCTATTTTCAATCAAATGAAAGTAAAAACTAGCAATAAATCTGCCACACGTTTTTTGAGAAAACATAATTCATGAGTTATAAATAACAGAGAAAGTTAAAGAGTTTCTGTTTACTCTGACTTTCAAGGACTGATTCATTGGAGAAAATTGCACACCCTAATTGCCAGTGAAATAGTTCTCTTGCCAAAGTAAGATACGTTGAACAGAGGAAATCAGCTGCCCCAACCATCTGAATCACCATCTCCAACAATAGCCACAGTTTCAGAAGAAGACATCACACTAATCCATGCTCAGCCATCTCAAGACTCATTGACTGCAGAGTGTAAAAGTATCTAAAAGACTCCAACAGCAAAAGTAAATATCCTGTATACTGACAAAACTTTATACCCAGTGGGAATTTATTTACAAATTCAAGTTGAGTTCAGTCATGTATATTTCTGAAGGAAGTCCTACTTTAGTTGACTAATAGAACATGAATCTCTTTTGGTATCTCAATGACAAAAGAATGTGCTTTACATAGATGTTTTAATACAATACAATAGGCATAATTTAAAAAAATGGCGGTAGACCTAATTTGCGCTTCATGCCTTAAAGGACTTCAACAGCTTCCTGTACAGGAACGTCACTTATTGCTCAGATATAGTTACATTACCTTCTTCATTCTGCGCCCTCTCACTCCTAAATTAAGAAAGAACAGTTGCATAATGATTAAACTTGCAGGAAAATTCAGAACTTTCTGGTTTGGTCAAGAATAACACTCAAACATTTACAGAGCTAAGGTTTCACTATGAATATTCACATTGAGGTTTCATTGTGTATAAGAGTTCTCTGGGTTGTTGACTTGATTAAATCTGCTTTAACTAAGAGGTACACCCCTGAATAGACTTAGAGGATCTTTCTAAGAAGGATTATTTGAGAGGCAAAATGCTTCCCTGAGTGGAATTATCATCCATTGGTAGCCCAGGCAAGCCCAAACTCCTGCTGCCTGTCTGCCTTTCCCACTGTTGATTGGGTCTGCCTTGTCATCAGAATCCAGATCTTCCAGCTATTGGACATGGACTTAAGCTTCCTAACACTCTGGGGTTAAATAAACATTGAGGTGGAATCCAAATATCTACGTAACACCAGATTATTTTTATTTATTATTGATTTTTATTGAGTTCTACATTTTCCTCTGCTCTCCTCCTATCTCTCCCCTTCCCTTCAACCTTCTCTCATGGTGCCCATGCTCCCAATTTATTCAAGATATCTTGTCTTTATCTACCTCCCATTTAGATTAGATCCATGTATGTCTGTCTTAGGGTCCTCATTGTTGTGTATGTTCTTTTGGATGTGATTTGTAGGCTGGTTTTCTTTGGTTTATGTTTAAAACCCACTTATGAGTGAGTACATATTATAATTATTTTTCTGGATCTGGGTTACCTCACTCAATATGATGTTTTTCAGCTCTATCCATTTGCCTGAAAATTTCAAGATGTCATAATTTTTTTTCTGCTATGTAGTGCCCCATTGTGTACCACATTTTCCTCATCCATTTTTCAGTTGAGGGCCATTTTGGTTATTTCCAGGTTCTGGTTATGGCAAACAATACTGCTATGAACATATTTGAGCACAAGTCCTTGTGATACAATCGAGTATCCTTTGAATATATACCCAAAAGTGGTATTGCTGGGTCTTGAGGAAGGTTGTTTCCTAATTTTCTGAAATATCACCATACTGATATCCAAAGAGTCTGTACCAGGTTGCATTCCCACCAGCAATGCAGAAGTGTTCCCTTTACCCCACAACCTCTCCAGCATAAGTTTTCATCAGTGTTTTTGGTCTTGGCCATTCTTACAGGTGAACAGGTATAAGATTAAACCTCAGAGTTGCTTTGATTTGCATTTCTCTCATGACTAAGGATGTTGCACATTTCCTTAAGTGTCTTTCACCCATTTTAGATTCTTCTGTTGAGAGTTCTCTGTTTAGGTTTGTATTCCATTTCTTTATTGGATTATTTGTTCTTTTAATGACCAATTTCTTGAGTTCTTTGTATATTTTGGAAGTCAGACCTCTGTTTGATGTGGGGTTGGTGAAGATCTTTTCCCATTCTGTGGGCTGTCGTTTTGTCTTGTTGACCCTGTCATTTGCTTTACAGAAGCTTTTTAGTTTCATGAGGTCCCATTTATTAATTATTTATCTCAGTGTCTGTGCTACTGGGGTTATATTTAGGAAGTTGTCTCCTGTGCCGATGCATTCGAATAATACCAGATTTTTATAATCAATATATCTATTCCCATTTTGTTTTTGTTTTGCTTTTGTATTTTGAGACAGTATTTCTATGTAGCCCATGCAGTCCTGGCACTTGCTCTATAGATCATGCTGCCCTCATAATTGATTATTGTGAAGCCCTGGATAGCCTTGAACTTGTGGCATTTCTATTGACTCATTCTCCTGAATAGGGATATTAAAGCAATATGTAAGTACTTCTGGGTTTGGCATAATATGCATTGCTCTAACATGGTTTTGTAGATTTGAATGCATGCCTTACATATTTCAAAGTACTTTTCTAGTATATATCCCATGTTTGTACAGAGATTTCTTCTGTAAATACCATGTGGCTTGTATGTATCTATCTTCCTTAAAACTGTTGAGTTTAGTACATTAACATTTATTATAGTCAAATTGTATTGTATTTCTTAAAATTCTCTTTGTCTTTGATTATCACAATTTTTAAATGTTCATCATTCTCTTTCTTATTTATTGATTGAATTTTGTTAAAGTTTATTTTTAATATATTTTTGGAACATGTTTAGACATATTTCGCCATTTGTTCTTGATATTTTACTCTTCTTCTTCTCAGGTTACAATCATTTTTGTAATAAAGGTTTTAATAATGAAATGCATTTCCAACTAGGACACTGACACTGTCCTGATCATCTGTCTTTACTTCATGGTCTACTCTTCCCAGTGTGGTATTAGCATCTAGTCAGAGCATTGCTCTTTGTATTTCTCAAGCTGTCAGAAACACTGATCTTAGTAAATACTCTCATTACACACCAAGGGAGAACAGAAAGATGTGGTCCCTGTCCCCCCCCAACGGCTGGTATGATATACAAATTGTTTCAGACATTTCAGAATCTGGGGCATAAAGAAAGGGGTTAAATTCTACACTTGTCCATGTTTTGGATTTTTTTATCATCTTTACAAATGTGAATCTAATTATTAGTGTTCAAATTAAATCCTTGCAAACATTGGTGTAAAAATGTCTTTGGGAAACAGCAGTATAAGAAGCTATCTCTAGTTTTACAGGCTGTGGTTATTGAACTCATTACTCTAGGTGGATTTTAAATTAAACCTGACTCCATACCATAATTCCTGTCATCTTCTGAGAATAAATACAGCTAAAAGTCTGTGTCTGGCTTGGCAAAGGAGCCTGGTTTTCTCTCTCTCTCTCTCTCTCTCTCTCTCTCTCTCTCTCTCTCTCTCTCCCTCTCTCTCTCTTTCACCTTTTCCAAAGTTATTCAAAAATGTGTATGCTTTTATTCCTGGGATCAAATGTAGTGGTCAATTATATATAGGATTGTTTTAATACCGAGATTTGATAATGAGTCTTATATGTTTGTTTTTTCTATGCATTTTTTTTAGACAGGGCTCCACTATGTTGCTTTGGCTGTCCTGGAACTCTCTATGTAGATCAAGATAGCCTGGAACTCACAGAGATTTGATACATGTTCCTACCAGCTGTAGGAATTAAAAGTGCTTTTAATTCCAGCACTCTCCCCTAAGAATTTTTTTTAGTTTAACAAAAAGTGTTGACATAGATTGTCTCTGCAAATAGGAATGGTTGAATATCTAGATTAAATATCCAATTTTATTGCTCTGCCACAAACATTTTAAAAAGTAAACAAAAAGTGCTGAGAAAAGACCAGTCACTAGCCCTGCCTCTGCAATCATCCCTCGGGTTCTGGGAGAAGAAAACTCACTTCCAAAGACAGCAGTAATTATGCCGATTTACCTATAATTCATCTGCCTCCCTAGATTGAAAAATCAGGCTGTTTTTGTTAAACTGTATAATACACATACCATAGATTATATGATAACTGTTTTGACCATACGAAGAACAGCCTCCAAAACTGCCTTCTGCAAACAACACCCATATTTTGTCTTCAACAAGGTTGGTGTGAAAGTCGAATATCATGGACCTCATAGCAACGTCTCTTGATTTCCTTTCTTTCATCATAGAATTCCTCTAATTCTCAAGGCATCATGACATCAGAATTTGAAAATTCATCATATATATTAACCCACTTCTTTTTACTCAGAAGCTGAGAAGTGTGAAAGGTAACACTACTAAGTCCTGTGAGTTCTTTGATTCTAGTTCTGGTTTACACATCTGATCGTAGTTTCCACTGACTTGAAGATAAGGGATCAACCTGGATGCCATCAGCCAAAGAAACTCCACTCCAGAGGCTCAACAATGGCTTCCCTTTCATGTTTTGTGAGCTCAGTAACATGGGATACATGCATTAAATATGGCCATAGTATAAAGATCGAGGGATGTTTACAATCATCATGAAAAGATATCACTGATATTTGCTTATGCTGTTAATTTGCCTCATGTGATCCCAGGGAGTCAGTGAGCAGAGCTGATTACTGATTTCCTGATGACCTAGATTTGTCTTCTATTCTACTGGGGGGTAATATTTGGTGACCTGAGCATATTTTATTTTATACTACCTTGAAAGCTCATATGACTCCCGGGAGGGTGGCTATGTCTCAGGGATCCTGAGACTGCAATGCTCACTGTGCCCAATTATTCTCTGAGGCTCCACTGATCATGTCATATTCCCTGAGTCTATGATACTCAGTCTTGCCCAAAAGCTATGTCTCATTTCCTGATAGGTACAGGGTATTTCTCTTTTTTTGACCACCACTTTAGAAACCCAAAAGTACAGTTTCAATATTTAAGATCCCTTTTTGTGCTAAATCCAGCTTTTACTGCTGATCTATACCTCAGACAAAAGCCACTGACTCCCACACTTAGCCTAAGAGCACTGCCTTCCTATAGAGTCTCGGGGGAGGAGCAGGGGCAAAGCCATGTGTGCACAATTCTTAAGTTCACGTCTGCCTGTCACATTTTTGCTCTCTCACTGCTCTCCAACAAATCCTGGTCTAGGCTAGAGGGCTTGTCATAGAGAAAGGCTGTGTCCGTGGCTTCCTCCTTTGTCTTGTTGTAACAGTTGATGCTATTCAGTCCTGTACTGATGAGGAAAACAGAGTCATTACACTACTTTGTGCCTGAATTATTTCTGGAAGCTTCTATAACATTTTATCTTATAGATTTGGAACTTTTGCTAGTCCTTTGCTCTGCCTTCCTATCTAAAGAGAATAGCAGCTATGCTGTGCCTAGATGGGATTTGTTCCACACTGAAAAATGAGCCAGCCAGCGTGTAAAGTCTTGTACTGATATGAATTATTACTTTATAGTGTACTTTCTTGTACCATTTTCTTGTCAAAAGTTACCCACAGTGAGTTTTCCCACATACTCTTGAAGTACTTAAGCAGTGATTATTTCCTTTTCCTTAGATGGTTACAGCAGAAATGTGAGTATGAGAGCAGCAATCTTTATGTCTTTCCACCACAGCAAACACGTCTTATAAGTCAACTTGAACACCAATAATGTGACTCCCTCTGGCCTCTTTAGGGACAGGCATACATGTGGTATCCATTTACATACACAGACACACCCACACAAACACCACATGGGCACACATACACACTACATACCACATCCACACACATCACTCAAAGCATACAACACCACACACTCATACACATACCATAAGCACACATATGCATAAACACATATACATACACCACACACAATACACACTCACATACACAGCACCACACACTCACATACACATCAAAACAACAAAGTAACAAGGTGGGAAACAACAGTGCAATGTAGTCAATTTGACTTCTAGCTTCCATCTATACCTGCATACACATATGTAGGCACACATGCACATAAACATCACAAAGACATAGCACATGAAATGATAGTATAAAAAACAATAGAAGCTCTTATAAATCAAAACCACAACAGCTCATCTTCTCATCTAACATTTGGTGGCAAAATTCAGTTATGCCATGGAGAGAAAGCTCTGTCATCGGACCAGAGATGCTTTCAGATGTTCCACAATGACCCTCAGAAAATGAAGGAAGTCAGCTGAAGGTCTGTGCCAAATACAAGAGGTTAATTGTCAAGATATGGTGCTGTGTCAGCGATGAGGGGATGTTAAATGGTATTTCAAAGGGGATCTTGGTCTCTTTGCTCTAAGAAAGGGCTCCCTTTGCTAGAGATGCAATAAGAAAGGAGCCCTCCTCCTAAATAGCTTAGAGCCTTAGTCTCATTTACATAGCAATTGTGTAGCTGCTGCATTGTGTGCACTTCCTTTACTGGACCAGACAGAGAAACATATAATGTCAGATGCAGTTAGTGGCTCTATGATTTAGTAGCAAGCAGAGTCTTCCCCAGAAACCTAATGGACATGGACCCCAGTGTTTTGCAGTGTGCTTGAAGAAGTGACCACAACAGATGGACAAAGTGGATGAGCACAAGAGCACTGTGGAGATGTAGGACAACTGAATTTAATGTAGATACTTGCTATCAGAGAGTAACTCACAGCGTGAGGAATATAAAGTTTGAGTACTGAAGATGTAGAATTTGGGATTATCAGAAATCAAGTATACGAATGTAGCATTCCCCTGCAAGGAGTTTGCATTATAATTCCAAATGAAAATACAAACACATTCACATATGTAAGAGCACCCCAGTATGATAGAATTAATTTTTTAAAGGACTTCCTATGTGCACATACATGGTTCTTCGTGTGTGTATGTGGGAGTTTGCTCACATTCTTATTGCTTTTTTAATATTAGTTTCAATTCTCTTGTAGATTTTAAAAGGAAAAACTAGCTTATCTCTGATGGACATAGTATGATGGGCAAAGCACTCTTATGCACAGCCAAGAAGTAAAGAAAATATATAACTAGTGCACTAGGGAAGGTGTTTCCCGGTCAGCTTTAGAGGCTATGGTTCTATTTATGCAAACTAGTTTAGGACTGGACACCTAAATATCCTTGATAAGAAAACAGAAGTGACTGTGGAGCTAGCAGATGTGTGCTCTGATGCAGCCTAAAGAATCTTTGCACCAGGCTGTTTTTCACAAGACTGTTACTGACTTTTCTCTGCGTGATGTAGTTCCAACACTAAGCACTCTACAGAGCTCCAGATTCTGATTTATTTTCCACACTCTGAAATTAATGTGCTGTTCATAAAGTACAGGATAGGTTCAGAGGGGAAATTATTCTTCTCCCATTGAACAAAGTCAGTCAGACAGTGTTAACTAACTTCTAGGCTTCTCATCCAATATTTAAGGACAGGTAGCTACTGCCACTAAATCTTCCTTTGTTACTAGAGTGGTTGAAGACCTTCAGTCTTTATACCATGTTTCTCATGCCTATCAACCTAATGGAGTAGGGCTGGGTCTCTGGCTAATGCCATAGAACCCAACAGATATTCAAATAATTGAGATACCTGAACATTTGATTTTTTTCATTTCATTTTTATAAACAATGAAATCTTTTAAAATTTCTGATTCATTTGTGCCTTACTAGTCTAAAGTTACCATTCAAAAAGAAGTTCAGTATATTGTGTAAATAGAAGCATGTGAGATTCTAGTTTACAGAAAGACAGAAAATAAAATTTGATTAAATTAACAATGAAATAATAACATTAAGTTTTGTCTTAGTAAATCAGTATTCCATTTTGTTGTTGATTGCATAAAACAGATTCACACAGTAGGATATAATTTTGAAAGTGTTGAAATTTGCATTCATTAGCACTCTGGAGGCTAATCAAGGCATTCCCAATTAGGGCCCGCTCCAGCTATACTCTCAGCCACTATGGGAACAGTTTATAGGGATACGGAGAAAATTTACCATCGCACCAAGCTATCCTTGATCTACTCTAGCTACTGACACCTTACTATCTATCTTAAAGATGGATCTCTGAGATGCATGCATGTAATAAGTATTTGGTAGGCAGAAGCAGTCAGATGTCTGTGAGTTTGGAGCCAGCATAATCTATTTAGTGAGAAACCCTGTCACGAAAAAAAAAAAATAAGTAAACAATAGCCTGATAGAAAAATTATGCAGTATTTAGCTAGAACTACACCATGAGATTGTAGGGGGAGAATATCCAAAGTATTATAAAAATTTCTAAGAGTCAGTTATTAATTAACATTGGACACCAACAATTGATAAAAATAGATGCCACTTTCACAGAAAATAGTGCTAATGAGAAAAGGTTGATCTTGATATTAGAAATCAGATTTATGGAAGATGAACATATAGTAGATCATATAAAGATTGCACATAGGAGTCAGGGTATCACAGTGTGACACAGTGATGTTGCCATCAATGACGGGCTGCATACAAGGTGATGGTCTTAAAGAAATAGAAGCTCCAGATGATAGTGTGTGCTTACATAGAAATCACTTATGAAGATGCAGCCTAAGCACCTGTTTGCCAGCTAAGTCATTAATTAAGCAGCACATGGCTAATCACTATTTTTCCATGAGTAACATTAATTCTGCATAGACATTAATAACAAACATATAGCTAAAGATGGAAATGATTGACTTTATCAACTGCCAATTAATGATCGCTTTGGAGTTCATGATGGCTAGTTATTGACAGAGGCTGCTCATTAGTTCCCTGTTGCCCAGACCCAAAATAATCACACAGAAACTATATTACTTACAATACTGTTTGGCCAATAGCTTACTCACACTGCTAGCTAGCTCTTATATCTTAACATAAACCATTTCTATTAATCTGTGTATGACCATATGGTTGTGGCCTATGGTCAGTCTGTCTGCTGTCTGTCTCCCGTGTTTGTTCCTGTGGTAGCTTCATGACTTCTCCTGTACTCTGCCTACTCTCTCCTCTTCTATTTGCTTGGAATTCCCACCTTTCCCTATTCTGCTAAGCCACTGGCCAAAACAGATTTATTCATTAACCAATAAAAACAACACATAGACAGAAAGACTTCCCATACCATTTCCCCTTTTCTTTTCAAATAAAAAGGAAGATTTTAACTTTAACATAGTAAAATTATATATAACAAAACAGGTATCAAGCAAGAATTATAGTTGTAATATTTATATCGACTTCATTTTTTATAACTAAGGGAAACTGTACCTATAACTTTTTATTCTTTAACTCCATCAAAGACACCAGAATGATATAATATTGCTTGTGTTAACAAGAAGTGCATTATAAGCAACTTCCAAAACTCTAGAATTGACAGAGATATCTCATTGCCTGGATAGTCACCCAAAGTTCTTTTGTAACTTTTGGGCAGCCAATCTTTATCCTACAAGTCCATAATATCCAGTAGACTTTTCCATGAAGAAGGAAACTTTAAAGACAGTTTCACCTATATTGGCAGTTTGTCAGTCACTTTCTTCTGTATCTTGCGGAAAGTCTGGCAGACACTTTCATGAAGCAGGAACCCCAAAAGATCATCTAACTTTTAGACAAGTTCAGCAGTCATTTTTCTGTGGTCCCTGTATGTCCAGTTCATACAGTATAACATCAAGTAGTCGAGGCAAGAGCAGGGTTTTTTTTTTTTTTTTTCCCCAATTGGCTAACAAACTCCACAAGGAACTTCTCAATGCCCATTTTCCTCTTGAAGTAATTGGTGTTGCCTGGAGCAGATGTGTCTCATTGTCATGAAAAGTCTAAGTTCTTAAAACATTTCAAATGCCATATTCTGTAGTCTTTGAAAGACATGAAGAATATCTATCCATCTGAAAATCTAACTAACATGACTACAAGCATAACTATTATAGATGAATGTCTATTAATCTATATTTCTTAATTATACATTACATTTTAAATGAGCTGCACAAACATAATACTTTAATCAAGAGCAGAAATAGACATATAACAAAATTGACCTTAAATTTGTATCAATAAACCAAGATACACATTAATGCAAAGCATTCATCTCTATAGCATATCCCTTTTTAAAAGTAAACAAACATTTATAAACACTATTTGTGTAGCTCTCTCAGGTTTTATGTGGATTGAACTGGCATACATTGGGTGGCAATCTATTGTATGCTCATTGGTCCTGGTCACCCAGACCTGAAATAATGACATAGAAACTATATTATTTGCAATACTGTTTGACCAATAGCTTAAGTGTGTTGTTGGCTAGCGCTTATATTTTAAATTAACCCATTTCTATTAATCTGTGGTTGTAGCCTACTGGTAAATTTCTGTCCAGTGTCTGTCTCCCATATCTGTCTGCTGCAGCAGCTCCATCACTTCTCCTTTACCCTACCTACTCTCTTCTCCACTATCTGAATGGAATTCCCTCCTTGCCATATTCTGCTAAGCCACTGACAAAAATAGCTTTATTTAGTAACTAATAAAAGCTACACATAGACATAAGGACTTCCATACCAGTTAATTTAACTGGGTCTCCAAATTAAGCTGGAAATTAATAATGCCTTTTATTTCCTTTATAATTTCATATGATCTTTTCTTTTTGTAGAAGCCACGAAAAGGATAATAAGTTGATATAAAAGATTTTGACAGAATGAGAGAAAAGTTATAATGAATTAATCCTGGTATTTTTGTAACACTCTGAAAGTAAGCCGTATATACTGGTTTCATTGTATAATAAAAGACTGTCCGAAAAAAAATATCAAATAACCATCTTGGATTATAAATAATGCATCTGCCGGGGCATCATAGCACAAATGGATAGCTCATGAAATCTCCTCTGGCTTTATTAGATATATTTTTACTCAAAATGAAGTCTCTGTGTTGTAATTCACATTCCAGACAGCTGCACTTGGCCTTCTTTACAAAATAAACCATCAGAAAATGGTGATAACAAAATAAAAAATGGGAAATATATCATCTCACACAAACAGAGTCAGTTACTCTTGTCATTGTGTGGGAAAAACTATGAAAGGGATAACCATGCCTTCTAACACATCTCTAACCAGTCCTGGAAAGCAATTGCTTGAGAAAATTGTTCCTTTGAGAATCCAGGGAGTAAAACTGATGATAAAGATATTGCATTAACTATGCGTTTAATACACTTTCATTTGAAGGACCAGCCATTAACTTAGAAGTCTTGCCTGGCAACAGGAGATGGCCAGTTTATGCTTCCCTTATATCCCCTAACCTAATTTCTCATGTTCCATTCCCCACCCACATGCAGATTATCCACCAAAATTTCTTTTATTTCCCATTCCCAGGGAGATCCAGATGTCCTCCCTTGAATCATGCTTGTTAACTAGATTCTTTGGGTCTGGGGACTGTAGCATGGCTATCCTTTACTTTGCAGTTAATATCCACTTATAAGTGAGTACATGCCATGTTTACCTCTCTGGGTCTGTTTCACCTCACTTGGTATGATTTTTTTCTAATTCCATCCAATTGCCTTTAAATTTCATGATGTCATTGTTTTTAACAACTGAATAATACTCTGTTGTGTAAATGTACCACATTTTCTTTATCCACTTTTCAGTTGAGGTATGTCTAGGTTGTTTCCAGGTTCTGGCTATTAGGAATAGTGCTGTTATGAACATAGTTGATCAAGTGTCCTTGTGGTATGATTGAGCATCCTTTGGGTAAATACTCAAGAATAGTGTAGCCGGGTCTTGTGGAGGATCGATTGTCAGTTTTCTGTGGGGGTTAATAATGTTTTTTTTTAGTTTTTAATATTTTCAATATTTGAAATTTCATTCATTTGTACAATATGTCTTGATCATATCTACTGGTTTTCTCCTTTCAAGTCTCTGCAGACTCCCTTAACATTTCTTTCTCCTCAAATGTATATTCTCATCTTTTGCCAATAACTCACTGAGTACAAATTAATACTACCACAGGTCCATGGACGTGGTGTCATGGTCCAACCATGGCCACTCCCCCCCCCAAAAAAAGTGAATGTCTCTCTCCAAGAAAGCATTAATCACCAATAGCTCTTCTGCTCAGGGTGGAGACTCAGGAAACTGTCCCTCCTTCAGACTGGAATTTTTAACTGGTTTGATGCAGAATTTGTGAAGGTAACCACATGTGCTGTGAGTCGTGTGCAACAGCCATGTCATGTGCAAAGCCCGCGTTTCGCAGCACCCTTCCAACTTCCAAGCTCTTCTGTTGTTTCTCGAAGCTTGCAGGGCGCTCATGGGTGTTCTCTTCACGGCTGAGAATTCAGTCACTGATTCTTAGCACTACGAGCAGGTGGTAAGAGCTACCATCTGCAGTAACAAGCTTCTCTGACAAAGGTGAAGAACAGCTGAAATCTATTGGTATAATTATAAATATTTAGAAGACATTTCATTCCATTATCAATTAAAAAAACAATAGTTTCTCCCCAGTCTATAATTTCTGTAGCCACTGCTTTGGGCCATGTTTACATTAAAGCCTTCCTTTAGAAGATGTCTAACAGCCAATCCTGAGAGAGGTGAATAATCCCTGAAAAATCTTGCCATTCCTTCCCAGGAGGGGCTTCTTACTCACCAGATAAGTATTGCGGCACACAGAATCTAATGCTGTCAATGATCTTTGACATCTTTCTTTCTCTCCCAGCAGCCTGCGCAGCCCCTTCCAGAACTATGAATGAAAACAATCTGGGAGAGCCTTTCCGTCAGTCAGAGACTGATTTCTTGATGTCATGCAACCAAAGCACATGGTGTCTTTGACAATAGGGTCTTACCATCTAGCTGTGGTGGTAATCATCAGCAATGGTCATATCCTGTAGGGTTTTTGTGCCTCGGGGGCCTTGATGACCATTAACTCATAGGGAAGTGAACTGTGGCAGGCAGTGAGGATTTTATTTAATAAACCATGTCTCCCGGGATGTTTATTTCTTTCATGATTAAAACACGCTGCCCACTTTAGTGTCATATCTGTGCAATCTCCTGCCAGCAGAGCTGAAAAGATTACAGCATCTCTACCTGAGAGACCTTTGAAGATCAGCTAGCGGCGTTTCTCCTCCCCACTTCACTTGACACAGTAGAAAGTGGAAGCTCTGCATTCCATTCATTTCTCTGTGTTGATGAAATAATTCAGTGACCACAGAAACCTGCTTGAAGCCCCATTATTGTACAAACAAAGCACAAGCCATGACACATTATTTCATTTCACTGGGGAAATTTTTGTGTATTTGAAAGAAGAGAAAAGCTAAGTTTCTGTGCCTATCATGTAGCTATATGTAAAACGTCACTAAATGTGATATATAAAATAATTCTTATTAGTTTGAGAGCTCATGACTCAGTGGACTATGGGCAAAATAAGATAAGAAAGCAGATGGAGGACGGCCTGGGAAGAAAGCAACTTCGGGGGAAAGGGTGACAGAGGATAGAGATCAGCGGGGTGAAACAAGTAAAACTCATTACATGCTTGTGAACGGAAAAGTATGTGGGGAAACGTGAATTTATTAATCTTTCCTTAAAAATTGAACTCTGAGTGGCTGGAGAGATGGCTCAGCATCTCCGATCACTGGCTGCTCTAGGACTTAGCTTCAATTTGCTGAACCCACATGGCAGCTCACAGCTGTCTTTAACTCCAGGTGCAGGGCGTCCAACACCTCACACAGAGCATATACAGGCAAGAACACCAGGACACATTAAGCAAATAACTCATAAATTAATAAATATTTGAAAAAATTTGAACTTTGATTACACAAGTCTCTTCAATATAAATTAAAACCCAGCATACAAATAGAAGCTTCTCTTCTTCATAATCCTGAAACAACTGTGCACTTTCTGCTTCAAGGAATAAAATCATAACTGTATGCATGGTCTCACACTGATGCTTGGTATTCTCTAATGGAAGGTGTGGGGATAGTAAAGAGTGTGAGCTTTAACAATTGGAGGTAAAATCCAGCCAGTGAGGCTGAATTCATTTTATGCATGTATCAGAAATTGCCCATGCTGGGAAAAAGTACAGTCATCTAATAAAGACAAACTGTGCTTAATGTCAGTTTTACTAATGCTTTCTGCAATTCAAAATGCTGCTTTTGTATTAAAACAGTTGGCAGAATATTAGACAGTTCTTAGGGTGACAGCAATACGCACCACACAGAAGGCAAAGCCTGCCGAGAATCAGAAAGGATGAAATTTATAACCTTTGATTGGGAAATTGTTTGAAGTGGGGAAGAAAGATTATTTTAAAGAACATTAATTATATCATGAATTCACTATAGCTCATAAGAAACATTTGGTATCAGAAGAAAGAGAAAGTCTTTTCTTAAAAATAATCTGTATCTCCATATATTCAAATGGCTCCCAATTGGCTTTGTTCAAGGCAAAATCTTACAAGAAGTAAAAATATATAGTTAAACAAGGTAGATTACTGTCGTCAGATGAGCTTGTTAATTAAATTAAGTGGGGAATTCCAGAGATGCCTAATGTAACACTGACATTTTCAGACCTTTAAGGCACCTCTAGCTCTGAAATAAAAACAAAAGAATTGTTTGAAGCACCACTAAGACATTTGCACTTTGAAATTTGTCTATAAAAGAAGAGAAAATGAAGCAGATAGATATTTGTCAAATATTTTAGATAAATAGTTTTTTATCCAAATATGAAAATAATGGGAAAACGTTCATGGACAGCAGATAACGAAGGATTGAAGCACTACATTTATGACCAATCCACGCCAGGAGCTACAGGGATCACAACATTTTCTACTTTTAGGAAATTCAGCTCAAAATGACCTGTATCTTCAATCATTTTCACACGCAAAATCATGTTTCAAATTGAATATTTAAGAGATCTAAATGCTGTGCCAATCTTAGGAACACAGGATTTTAAGAATCTAAATGAAAGAAGAGGTGAATGAATGACAGACACGGGTTCATTGTGAGCTATAAGAGATTTCTTCAGTGTTTTGTACCAGAAAGAACAAAGCATTCGTTTTCTCATGTTTTCATATTGCATGCATTAACAAACTTGAATCATTTCACATTATATCCATATCTAATACTTCAATCTTACCAATACAATAATATATAAACTTTGTCTATTGAAACTGGTAAACAATGAAATGATTAAAAATTAAAATGTGTGTATTGAAAAGTTTTTTAAATTGCTATATTTATTTATTTAGTTGCTATATTTATTTAAGGGGAGTAGTATTCCAAAATAATATCACTGAGTGCATTTCCTTCTCAAAACATGTGGCTCTGGGCTTTGATAAAGAAGCACAGAGCACATGCGTCTGCATCCTCTAGCAAAAGCCAAAGTTCTAGAGAACTCACCCAACAGGAAAATTTTCTAAGTATTATATCCTAACTAAGCCCCATGCTTGATTCTGACAATGATTCTGCATAGTGTCTACCCTGAATAATGTGTTTCTTAAGAACACCAGACAGGAATTGGAAAATTGCACTGTTCCTTGGTGGTTCTTACATCCCATGAACTGTTCAGACAGTGGCATGTGTAATACAGATCTACAGTCATAACCTCATATTCTATCAATATTTTAAGAAAGATGCCCGGTTTCTATGAAGACAGCTGTACAATAGCTGTAACAGATACGATAAACGCTCAAATCTGGAGAACATTAATAACCACACTAACTTTATACATATATTTCCTTTGATCACACTCTCAGACTTAAATATATTTAATTTCCTTCAACTCCCCACATAATATAGATTATCACTAAACATTTCTCTTAGTTGCACAAGAAGTAACGACATCACTCTTGTTACTTTTCTCATTCATTTGTAATTATGTCGATGCTCCTGGTGGTGGTGTTGTGTGTGTGTGCTTGTACCATAATACCAGGACAACATGCAGGATTTGCTTCTACCTTAGGCACCCTGGAAATTCAAGTCAAACTTACCCATGAGTCTCAGGAACAGGTGCCCTGCTGTCGGATGTCTTACAGCTAGTAGTTACCCGCCCACTGGGGCGTGGCCTCTTTTACTATATAAGCCAATGCAGAGCATGCTTCCGGCCGCTTTCCCCAGCCTCTCTGTTCCGGTTGCGAATTTTGGTTTCTCATGTCCGTTCAACCAGAGGATTTGTGAGTCTACCCCTAAATAAATAACCACCTATTTCTCAGTTCTGAGTTAGTGTGGGATTTCTTCTAAGCGTCCTTCCACAGTGCCCTTACCTGTTGAGTCCAGAATATGTCAAAAGTAGAATGTGTACAACTACTAGCCAACAAAATATTACTTATCTATGAATTTCCTCTGGAGTGTGTATTTTTCTATGTTTTTTCATTTTCCTGGGAACTAAGAAAATGCATGAAAATGGTTTCTAATAAATTATCTTATAGGAGATTCATGAACAAATTGATATTATGGAAGGGAGAGGTTATACGACATTACACAGCAAAATGTAAGTTCAATAAAGTGTCATAAAACTGCAGAAAGGTACCAGATAGAGATAGAATGAGTTAGGGTTTAAACACTGGGCTCTGAAATGGTGTAGAATGATTAACTTGTTAGAGTAGAGACTTGTAAATAATATGAATTCATAGATTATGGTATGAAATATTAAAAAAATATAGTGTAAGATGTGTATCCCTGTCTGAAATACATGGTACATTAAGGTTAAGTATGCATGTCTGTATTTTAAGATGATAATGATATTTTTGAGAGAACAAACATTGGACCATTTATGATCTATTTCCAAATCCACCAAAATGCTTCATGGTCATTGGCATCTCGCACATGCTTCCTGTTTTAAATCAATGAAGGAGTCAACTATATTTATCCTGTGATTACAAGTTTTTTTTTTTTTTTCAAGCTGAGGTGGAAGGGGTGACTTTTCATGATTACTAAGGTCAGGCAATCGGAAGAATGTGAAGAAAAGGTAACAGATTCACCTATAGAATCTGATTCCGTGAACTGTGCTCTAATATTGCAGCAATGGACACATATCTGTCCTTGTAAAAACAAGAACAAACAACAAAACTGTTGTGAGCTGAAATCACTGCCTTCCTGCTCCAGCTGTGAGGATCATTGGATTTCACTGAGCATATCGTAAAATGGGGTCGTCTGTCAGACAAGGCTTGGAGGGGTTACAGTGTGTAAGACGGTGCCTTAGTCACTGTGCTATTGCTAAAGACACACCATAACTATGGCAACTCTTTCAAAAAGAGAACATTTGATTGGGGCCTTTTAGAGTTTCAGGGGCTTCCTCCCACCAGGACACACCTCCTAATCCTCAAATAGTTCCAATCTATAATATATATATATGTGTGTGTGTGTGTGTGTGTGTGTGTGTGCATGTGTGTGTGTGTGCATGTGTGTGTGTGTATTCAAATATCTAAGTTTATTTGACAATTCTTATTCAAAGCACCATATTGTATTTTCTGGCCCTCTTAGGCTCACACATTTGAATGCTCAGTCATCAGAGAGTAGCACTGTTGAGAGATATTTGCATGTGCTGCCACTCTGAGACTGCCAGTGGAGCCAAACCTTTGTTTGGAGGGCAGCGTTCACACTAGGCTGATTGCAGTGCACCATAGAGTTTTCTGGCCGACTCAGAGGAAGCTAGAGAGACACACTGGAGGAATAAGGAGACACCTAAGGAGATGCATGATATTTTTGATTGGGGAAGGTGGAGAAGAGGACGGTAGATCTCAGGTTTATTCCCTAAGTGCTAACTCCCTAGTTTTGGTTTTTAATAAAACAATAAAAGCAGTTGCTATATGGTACTCTTTGAGAAGGATTCAGTTTGTCCGTGTTGGAGGAATTATGTTGCTGAGTTCTCAAAAGGCCTTGCCTAGGCCCAATATGCTCTCTTTGCCTGTGGATCAGTTTGTAAAGGTTCTAGAAACTACTCCCATGCGTATTTGTGTGTCACCATGTTCCCTACCAGGATAAAAATAAACCCAAATTAAAAGCATCCTTTTATAAGAGTTGACTTGGACATGGTGTTTCAGCAGCAACAGAACACTGACTAAGACAGATGGGAATGAGAATGGAGATTTTGTCTTTCTGTGAAGAATACCAATGCATCATGAATATAGGAAGCTTCATTCTAAGGACAAATTTGAAAGTCCTAGATAAACTCTGTGACGTGGGAAATAAGAAACATATTCTACCTTGAATGTTTTTACCAGTAATATCAACAAAATCACACTTATTATGGTGAGGAATTTGTTGTTAATTGATTTATGACATTTAATATAATTCTTACATGTGTTCATTACAGGAAGGATAGTAATGATTGGCTTTTCCAAGGAAGACCATGTCTCTCCACTCCAGACACAGAAGGCAGTGATGTACCAAGGAAGTTCTGCACCAGGGTTCAGCCTAGTGTGCTACTGCGAGGTTATTGGAGCTACTGAGGGAGGATGGGTGTCTAAAGGCCATTTTCTAGCCTAGGAGGCAGTTGCCCATCCTTGGCAACTGTTAAAGCTTACATTACCCTTGGGTTAGGAAGCCTAACCTTATGATGCCGTGGGTCTCGTAATCCTGCCTTCCACTAGGGAATGATAGTGAGCCCAGACTCAGGATCGCCTGTGAGCACTTGCAGCTTCTCTGCTTTGGGGATGGTGGCAATGACCTCAAGCCTAGAGGACTGAATACCACAGTGGGAAGATGAGGAAAGAAATGGGACAACCATCAGTTCACATTAAAGGACTAAGAGGTAGAAATAGCAACTACCCAGAGACTCCGGATAAAACAACTAGCATGCCATTTTTTAAAAAGTGTAAGGTGTAAAAAGAAGATATGCTATTTCAACTAAAACTAAAATTTCCTCATTGAACTCAAATGAGTCAAGGAAATGAAGGAAGAATTTGAGGAGAGAAACAGATAGAGCCCATGATTCGAGTAGAAACTACTAAACTTTTCTCACTTTGGTATGGTTCTTTTTTTTTATTGTGTTTTTATTTATTTATTTATTTAAGATTTCTGTGTCTTCCCCACCGCCGCTTCCCCTTTCCCTCCCCCTCCCCCAATCAACTCCCCCTCCCTCGTCAGCCCAAAGAGCAATCAGGGTTCCCTGCCCTGTGGGAAGTCCAAGGACCACCCACCTCCATCCAGGTCTAGTAAGGTGAGCATCCACGAAACTAAGTTTTATTTTGAAGGTGATATCACGTACATTATTTGACTCTACTATGAAATGACTATGATAACTTTGCCCTAATACATGGTGTTGTGCCCATAAATATTAAGCAGTCTCCAGTGTGTGTGCCTGAAGAAGTCTGATATCATTTACTAGATTCTAAGGCACAAATATTTCTCCATTTACCAACTTTACACTTCCCGTATGATGTTAACTAGATGATAAAAGTTCTGAAGAATTAGTGTCTGACATCCATGGGGTACTGAGAGCTGCTCTTGCACCCCACTGCACATGATTTTCACATCCTTACTGTTTGGTTCTCACAAGCATATGCCCTCCACTCATATGTACATTTTAAAGCATAAGAATTACATCATGAGAAGTGTACAAAATGTTCCAAAATATTAGAAAATACATGTTTTGCTGTGTGGTGGGGAGGCTGCTGGTGGTGAAGACTTTCTATTATCAGAGCATAATCCAATGTAAGAGCTTGCCAAGATCTGAGTTTGTGGTCTTTTCTTTCAAAATAGTGGTTCAGTTAAATCTTCGGTGGATAACTGCTTGCATGACTTATTTCTTAACTTTGATGTTTTGTGTCTAAGAAGATAGAATGAAGTTAAATGAAGAATTGGCTGCATTGCAGTTTACATATAAACCGACCATATTCTAGAAACAGCTATGAAGAGATTTTCAATTTGTAAATGATCTAGATGAAGTTGTTATGTGGTGGGTTCTCTTGGTCATTAAATAACAAAGGCCATGGTGGGCTGTACTGTCTGTCACCTAGAGTATACAAGAGCAAAGACATTAGCTGAGTGCCAGCACATGCAAGATCAGCAGCATGTGAATATATTTGTTAGTCTCTTTAAATGGAGCTGATGATCTGTTTTACTGCCTTAACCACTATGCCCAAAAACAGGTAACTGCATCCTGTGACTGGGAACTAAAATAACACATCCAAACCTGAGTTGTTTTTTTTTTTTTTCTCTCCATGGTATTTGACAAAGGAACAGCAATTAAACTAGAAAATGAAAACATTTAATAAAAGTTAAAATTAATCATTTTATGCAGGAAGAGATTCTGCCTAATTTTCTCTAAACAAAGAAAATTTGAATTCAGACTCCTTTCGTTCCTCCAGTTTAAAACCCGCCAGGCACACATCTATGAGTAGCTTTTGTAATGTTTGATGATATTTGCTTTGAAGGTTCAGCTTCCTAATTTGAATGCTCAAAGCTGCTAAAACAGAAGGCAAGTCTTAAAGGGCTCGCTGGAGGGTGCCCGAGAATTGGTAACAGAAGGAGTCCAATTTTGTTCTTGTATTTTGTATTTTGGCATAGGATACTGTCTCTTCCACTGGCCCTTTGGAAGCCTGTGTTTTTAATATCCAATATCACTTTTTTTAAGTGGCACATTGGGGCAAAACATGAAACAGACCTTCTGTTCTCTAATAATGAAAATCTGGTACTTGGAAGAGATAGGAGTTCCTAGAATAACTCAGAAGAATGAACAAATGGCCAGGTCGCTACGCAGCCATGAGCAAACAATCTTGCCTTCCATTTCTCCTGATTGAGAAAGACTCAGTAGTGTGGCAACTGCTTTCTAGAGAGATCGCTAGTTCTTTTCTTTCTGCTTTCTTTTTCTCTTCTCTTTTCTTTTTTTTTCCCCACAGTACATTAAGATTATCTGGATGTCAAAGTCAAAATTTTAGCTTCTTACCATTCTAAGGAAAATGTGCCTTAGGTGAATGGATATTAAGTATAATTTTCACATATAAATGTTTAGTTGAAACCCACCTCCACCCTCTTCTCTTCAACACCTCCTATACTTCTCTCTCCCAATTTCAAATACTATTTTCAAAACACAAGTTAACTTAATGCTGCCTCGATGTGCATGGGTGTAAGCTATCCTCTGAATATGCCTGCCTAACAAGAGTGACATCTGTAAAGAAAGCTGACACCGTCCCTCTACCAGCAACCCTCCATTGCCAACAACTCTTAGGTAGCAGTAGAAATTCTTGAGTTGCTCGCCAATGGCCAGGAAACAGCCTCAACAAAAATACCACTTGCCTGGGTAGGGGTGTGGGGATCAGAAAAATAACTAAAGGGTACAGAGACATGAATAAAATAATAAAACAAAACATAGGATAGTACTGGGAGGGAGTTCCAGTGAATACTGAAATCCGCTGTTTTTAATCCCCCCGTCCTGTCTACTTTTATGTCACAATACAAAAGGAAGAAGAAGGCAACAAAAGATTCTTTAACATGATACAAAGGACAACTTGAAGAGTTAATTGCTTCAAGACTTTGAGACATCACATAATTAGCATTCTGTTGTTTAGGTAGGGAAGTCACCAGAGACCAAGTATCCTGAAAGCAGCCACTTCCCAGGTAACCTCCTATTTCAAAAGAAGGAACAGAAGTGTGCTTGCATATCCTGACCATCTGTCAGCATGCAGAGTGGATTTATCTGTGTGAGCCATCTTATTGTCAAAAGAACCAAGTAACCACTTCCTGATTCAGGATGTGCAACTCTGAATATTGCCATCAGTTTTGAGCAACCTCCCAAGTCTCCGACCATCAGACAAGGTGAAAATAGGCTCATATTTTTGGGCCTCTACAGCCAACCCTTAATACGACTTTGACTATCTTCATGTGGTGCTGGCCTGTGCACATTCACAGCCATATGATTTACCTGTGCTCTAACTGTGTTGTTTGGAATGAACTTTTCTGCAGCTGTTCTCTACCCCTGCCTCTTACTGTCCATCTGTGCGCTGTGTGCTGGGTTGAACAGCGGCCCCCATACGTTCACATCGTTGACTTGGTCTCCATAGCTAATACTGTTTTAGATAGGGAGTCAGGTTACTCTCAACATCTACCCAAAATAAACTCTGCAAGGCCATATTTCAAACAGTATCGTGACTATTAGCTTATGGGACTCTCAGTCTTAGCAGACACTTAGGTGTGGGGACATCTTCCCCTGTTTAGTTTTCTATCTCTATCCAGTAAGTGTCAACTAGGTGAATTCATGGACTTAGCTTTTTCAAGAGTCTTCTGATAGCAATATATAAGGAGATCTGGTAGTACCTAAAACTTTTACCATGACACAAAGCAGCAAAATATATGCAAATACATGTACTCTTTTTATTTGTGAATTTAGTTTTTCAGGCCGAATTGATGAACCCTCATTCACAGCAAATCTTAAGCAGTTCACACAGAAAAACATCCAAAAACATCTTTCTGCTTTCCTTTTAAGTTGTATATAAGCTAATCGAGGAAGCCAGGATGATAAACTACCCATGAACGACTCAATTTTCAATGATCAGAAGGCTATGTTCATTGCTTTATAATAGTGATGAATTACATTGAATACTTATTTCACAAGGAAAGGGCCACATACATATTAATGGGTTTGTAAGTGAAAGAATATTACATCTCACTGTATATGTAGAAGCATAATTTTACCAGCAGAATAGTCAAATGTTCAGTTGTACAGCATTCTACATGGCATTTTTATCATGCTAATGATTGTATTTGCGAGTATGGAAGCATTTTCAAAGTGGCTCACCTAATTGCCTCTGTAAAAAATCTCTTTGCAAAGAACAAGAAATTATATGCAGTTTAGATTTGCATTCGTGAATAACGATGTGACTTAAGCACATATGATATATAAGACTTAGAATTCAGGAAAGCCATGGAAGAAGTGGTGGACACAAAACAAAAGCCCGAATGACCAAAGGATTCAATATGCAGTAAGGTTTCGTTGTTCACTTTGCATCTCGATAAGCACAAAGTTTGCTTTGAGGGTTGGCACTGGATACTGCCGTAATACATGGTTTTGCAAAACGTTATGGAATAATGTGCAGTTTGGCCATCTTGGCAGCTTCTGTACACAAGTGAGCTGTCTTTGTATCACATGTCAGCACGTTGGGGAAGCTGTTGGTTTTCCTGAAGTGTTTAATTTCGATGCAGATGGCATCTGTCTTGCACAGGTTTTAGGTGCACAGTCTCTCCGTTGGCAGGCACACTTGGACGGGGAGATGTTTGCCGTGCAGGTTCTCACTTGCCTCTGATGGATGTCGTGCTTCTCATCCATATGGACTTTGCTAATGTCTAACAAGTAACAGACGAGCTTCTTAGCAAATCTGGATTTTTTTTTTACCTTCTAGGAAGCAAATCTATAATTTTCCACAACTCAGATATTTCCAACTTGTTATAACATCCTGGAGAACGACAAGCATCCATACCCAAGGAGAAGGAGCCTGGGAAAGCCCAAGTTACTACACCTGTGTCAGCAAAGAGTGTAATTTCCTTGGGGCTCTGATGAGTCAACAGATACAAGAGAATTAATACTGCTTATTTTGAAGAAATTTTTGTTGATACTTCCGTAATATCCTTTATATTTCGAATGTTATTTGAACACTTATAGAGACTGATTTCGTCCCGACCACCTGAGAGCATTCTAATGGAAACAGGTTTCACATTTTGTCTCAGCAAATAAGAACAAATAAATGAGCACATTCAGCACGTTTGCCATGGCAGTTTCTCCTACTATGGCATTTTAATTCTGAACGATGGAGCTGACTTGGCTCTGCGGTGATTTATTTTTCTTATTTGTCTTTTTGTATAGAATGCAAGCCACACATGGAAGGCTTAGGACTGATGCTGCTTATGACAGTGGTGGTGGTTGTATGTTATTAGGTCTTGGAACAAATGCCTATCAAGTAAATTCTATTGCCTCTTTAAAAATTTCTCCACTTTTATTAAAATTTGGCAAGCACACACATTATACAAAAATAAGAGAAAGAAAAGTAAGAACAGAAAAAGTTTATTTAGGAAAAAAAGATCTGTTAATTGGGAAGCAAAGCATTTTCTCGGAAATTTCAATTTCAGTCTTCATACTTAGACACTGAAAAGCAATCCACATAGCAATCCACAAATACCAGGAGAAGCTTGTTGCTTTAATTTAAATCTTTGTGATTTTAATATTGGAGAAAATATTTACCAATAAATATATGTAATGAGTTTAGCAAACAATTGTTAGAAATACAAGGATGACCCAGACTAAGAGTCCTGGAAACACACTAAGTTAGGATGGTTGCTGACCTAAGGTACTGCATTCAGAAATACACTCTTGGAGTTCTTATCCTCATACTGGGTTACGTTGTTCAACCTCAATATGAGAGCTTTTGCCTTATGTCATTGTGTCTTGTTTAGTCCTGTGTGGCTATCATCTCTTGGAGGACTGTTCTTTTCTGAAGAAACAGATGGAAACTTATTCATATTGTTGTTGTTATATTAAACTGTCTTCAAGTGTCATTAAACAGCCAGTTATTTCATGAAAAAATAAGTGTTTCTTTAACCTCTGAAGTTTTTACTAAGTATGCACAAGGGCATTCCTTTTGATGAACTCACTCTTTCTAAACTATTCCCATAATTAGGAATAAAGTTATGAATTCAATAAATAGACCGATATATTATGAAAAATGGTTAATTTTTTTGAAACTGTCTCTGAGAACCCAACTGGTACTGATCTTTCTCTGTAGGTGAGGGTACCCTTGTATTCCTGATCCTCTGTGTCTTCACTTCTGTGTTGGTTCAACTGAAAATGGCCCTGACAGACTCAGAGGGAGTGAGTGACATTATTGGAGCTGTGGCCTTGTAGGAAGAAGTGTGTCCCTGAGGTCAGACTTTGAGGTTTCAGAAGCTCATGGAATGTCCAGTAGCACTCTTCTTGTTGCCTGCTGATCCAGATGTAGCACTCTTGGCCCCTTCTACAACACCATGTCTGCTGCACCACTGTGCTTCCTGCCACGATGATAATGGAATAAACCTCTGAAACATTAAGCCATTCTCAATTAAATGTTTTCCTTTGTAAGAGTCTGTAGGGATAAGCCCTCCCCTTGGGGGCGGGCTGCCCTCGGGCGTATGTTTACTGATAAATGGGGTGCGCAGCTTCTGCGCGCTCCTTCCTGCCTCCACCTGGTACTCCGCTGGAACCTTGGTTTTGTGAGTCTGGTTTTGTTATTAAACTTGTTCAAATACCTAGGATCATTGGTGCTCATTAATCCACCCGCCGCATTTGGCGCCCAACGTGGGCCACATTTGCCCCCGCTGCTCGTTAGCCCGCAGCGCCTACAGCAGGTCCTGGGAGGACGCAATAGCGCCGGCCCACCCGCCCGCTCTAGGCCTGCAGCCGCTGCCACAGCCACCAAGCCCGCGGCTGCCATTTCCCAGCCAACAACTCTCCCGCTCTAGGCCCGCAGTCTTGCCTGCTTGTTGCGGTCGTCAAGACAGCAACAACAGTGCACCTCCCCCACACCGGTCCTAGGCTGCCATGGTCCCGGGAGGGACCTGCCTGCAGCCAGCGCTTTGTTCCTCTCGCAGCGCCAGAGGAGTTAACCCCTCCCTCTCTGACTTGACGTTTGGAGCTGAACACGGAAGCTTAAATATTTGCGGTTTTACAACACAAACCGCCACATTTGGCCCCGAAGGGGTCACTTTAAATAAATTTCGGTCTTGAGATTTATTTCAGATCAACTCTCCACGTGGATTCAAGTGGACTCTTTCGCCACCTCTGGCAGGAACCAGTCATTACAGGTAAAAAAATTTTTTTCCTTTTATAAATAAAATGTCTGACAATATCACCGTTCCCAACTTCAATAACCTTTTTGAGTGTGCCATGTGAGAGATCCTACAAGAGGTGTCTAGCACCCCACATCTATGGATCCTTCTGGGATTAGTAGTTTTCCTTGGTATTAAGTGGTTTGACGACAAAAGTCTGATAGAGTCTTTAAGAGACGAATCCAGGATTCTTAAGGCAGAGGTTGAACATCTAAAAACTATTGGAGATGAATCCAGGATTCTTAAGGCAGAGGTTGAACATCTAAAAACTATTGGAGATGAATCCAGGATTCTTAAGGCAGAGGTTGAACATCTACAAACGATTAAGCATGACAATGATCTTCTCATGAATCAGTTTAAAGTTCTACAGGAAGAGAACAGAACTTTGTTTAACAAGACAATGGTGACTGAAAAAAACTTAGAAAAGGTTCAGGCTGATATTAAGGAGAAATTTATTATTATGGAAGAAGGAACAGCTGATTTAAATCGTAAATTTCATCAGTCACTTTCTGAAGGGACTGAAACATTATCTCAGAGAATTAAATCGGTTGAATGGGAAAATCAACTTTTGTCTAAAGCTTATGACAGAGTGGTGGAAAGATTGTCAATACAAGAAGGCACGGTTTATGCCATAAAAATCATGTCCAAAGATGAGAACTTATCTCTAACGGACAAACTTCATACTTTAGAATCCTCAATGAGGGCTTTGGAACATAATTCTGGACAGGAGATACAGACATTGCAGAAGGCAATGGTGAATAGAATTGAAAAGATTGAGGAATTTCTAAATTCTGATTCTGATGAGGAAGAACAAACGGTAGAAAGGAAAGTTTTAACTACATCTGTGGGTAAATCCCTCCGGGACAATTTCCACAAATCTCTATCTACACCTCTACCTGCCTTTCCAGTAATAACGACAGAGAAGGTGATTGGTTCCAAAAACCCTAGGATCCTTAAGGAAGATACATGGGAGCCTGTCCGTATAAATGATCTCAAAGAAATTAAACAGGCTGTCACGGCTTTCGGGATGCACTCCTCTTTTGTTAAAGAGATGCTAAAATCTTGGGCCATAATGAGCAGACCAACGCCTTTAGACTGGACCCAGATGACCTCTGCAGTCCTTGAGAGTGGGACGCATTTAAGATGGAAATGCTTATTCAGGCAAGAGGCTAGACTTTTAGAACAGCAAGAAAAGGCGAAGGGAAGTGACATCTCCCTAGATAAAATTCTAGGTGAAGGACTCTTTTCCGATCCTCAGGAACAAGCTAATTTGGATGAAAGCATACTCTCCATATGCACTACAGCAGCCTTAAGGGCTTGGGACAGGGTACAAGACCCAGGACAGAGAATGGAATCATTTGTTACGATTAAACAAGGTCAGAGAGAACCCTTTAGTGATTTTTTACAAAGACTTACTAAGGCTGTACAAATAGGGATACCTGACCCTGACACAAGACGTATAATGATTGAGTCTTTGGCTTATGAAAATGCAAATGTGGAATGCAAAAAGATTTTGGGGCCTTTAAGGTTCAGATCAGCACCCTTGGAAGAATGGGTCTTGCATACACTGGATGTTGATACATTTGATTATGGCACTGAAGCATGGGTAGAGGAAGCAATTTCCAATGGTAAAAGGAGACATCAGAATACCAAATGTTTTAATTGTGGCAAAATGGGTCATATGAGAAGGAATTGTAAACAACGGACCTTCAGAAACAATAATAATGCGTCTTCTAGAAATAACAGAAATAGAAGGACTCAGCCTTCAGGTTTATGTAGAAGATGTGGAAAGGGTAGACATTGGACGAATGAGTGTAGATCTACAAGAGATAGACAAGGAAACCTGATACAGACGGGAAACGTGAGAGGGGGGGCCTCACAGGCCCCCATGGCAAACATGGTCCAGTCATTTCCAGTTTCTGCAGAGAACGTGCCTCGTCAGGACAATTAGGAAACCTCATGCCTACTGTTACAAACGATAATGAGCAGAAAGATGAGTTACGTGTGTTTTGGCAAACTTCTATAAATGATCAAAGACCTAAGCTGAAAGTGTGTGTAAATGGCATTTTTATTACTGGCCTGCTGGACACAGGTGCTGATGTAAGTATCATTACCCCAGAATCTTGGCATCCATATTGGCCTCTTCAGAATGTAAATGTTCAGTTCCTGGGAATTGGAACCCTATCTCGAGTAAGACAGAGCACGAGATGGGTTGAATGTATAGGGCCTGAGGGACAAATAGGGAAATTAAGGCCATATGTAGCCAGTATTGCAATGAATTTATGGGGTCGTGACCTATTACAACAATGGAATACCCAAATTAACATTCCTGCTAATTCTAGAGCCTATATTTCTGAGAATAATATTAAAAGATATTACAAACGGAGAAAACCGGCCATTCGGGCCGTACAAGAACAAACAATTGAAACTCCTTCAGAGATACCAACAGCATTGCCTCTAAAATGGTTGACTGAGAAACCAATATGGACAAAACAATGGCCTCTAGCTGAGGAAAAGTTACAGGCTTTAGAACAGCTGGTACAAGAGCAATTAGATGCTGGACATATAGAGGAATCTACCAGTCCTTGGAATTCTCCTGTATTTGTGGTTAAGAAAAAATCAGGTAAATGGAGAATGGTGACAGATCTCAGAGCTATCAACAAAGTTATTCAACCTATGGGTCCTCTGCAATCTGGAATCCCTTTGCCCTCTTTATTACCAAAAGGATGGCCTCTTATAGTTATTGATTTAAAGGATTGTTTTTTCACCATACCTTTACAAAAAGAAGATAGAGAAAAATTTGCCTTCACGGTGCCTACTTACAACAATTCTCAACCTTCCAAGAGATACCACTGGGCCGTCCTCCCCCAGGGTATGTTAAATAGCCCCTCCTTGTGCCAATATTTTGTGAACCAACCATTGCAAATAGTACGCAAGAAGTTTCCTGAATCTATAATATTCCACTACATGGACGACATCTTGTTATCCGATTCAAACATGGATACCTTGAACAGACTGTTTGAAGAAATAAAGATACTTTTACCTAAATGGGGATTGCAAATTGCTCCTGAGAAGATACAGAAGGGAGATTCTGTTAATTATTTAGGTTATAAAATAGGTTTGCAAAAAATTAAGACACAAAAGGCACAAATTAGGAGAGATCGCTTACGGACTCTTAATGACTTTCAAAGACTGTTAGGAGACATTTCCAGTCTACGACCAACTATTGGGATAACACCTGATCTAATAATTCATCTGAACAAAACCTTGGAAGGTGATAAAGATTTAAACAGTCCCAGAGAATTAACAGCTGAAGCAGAAAAGGAACTGACGATGATTGAGGAAAAATTACAACAGGCACATGTGGACAGGGTGAATCCAGAGCTCGATTGTATTCTCGTCATATTACCATCCAAAATTTCTCCTACAGGAATTTTAATGCAGAGAGATGATATTATCTTGGAATGGATCTTTTTACCACATAAACCAAGTAAAAAACTGAAAACTTATGTGGAAAAAGTCGCCGAGTTAATTATAAAAGGAAAGCTGAGACTTCGTCAATTAGCAGGCATAGACCCAGCAGAAATTATAGTGCCTTTCACTGCTGATGAACTAAAGAAATTATGGGAAGATAATGAACCATGGCAAAGAGCTTGTGCTAGTTTTTTGGGAGATATTAATAACAATTATCCAAAAAGCAAGAGGCTTAACTTCATAAAGAGAACTTCATGGATCCTTCCTCGAATCGTCCGTGATGCTCCAATAACTGGAGCCCGTACATTCTATACTGATGCCAATAAAACAGGGAAGGCAGGTTACAAATCGGAAGACTTGGGTAAGGTGGAACAAAGTCCTTATGATTCTGTCCAGAAGGCAGAATTATATGCCATTCTTATGGTGCTAAGGGATTTTAGAGAACCTATTAATATAGTTACTGATTCGCAATACGCAGAAAGAGTTATTTTACATATTGAAACTGCTGAATTTATACCTGATGATACAGAACTAACCTCATTGTTTATCCAGGTTCAAGATTTGATCAGGAACAGGCTCTGCCCTATGTACATAACACACATCCGATCCCATACGGGTCTGCCAGGTCCTCTAGCACAAGGTAATGCAGACATTGATCAGTTATTGATTGGTAGTGTGCTACAAGCCTCTGAATTTCATAAAAAACATCATGTTAATAGCAAGGGTTTGAAGAAAGAGTTTTCTATTACATGGCAACAGGCTAAGGAGATTGTAAAGAAATGCCCTACTTGCTCTTTCTATAACCAAACGCCACTGCCAGCAGGGGCTAATCCAAAGGGCACCCATAGGAATGAAATCTGGCAGATGGATGTGTTCCACTTTGCAGAATTTGGCAAATTGAAGTATGTTCACCACACCATTGACACTTATTCAGGCTTTCAGTGGGCAACTGCTTTAAGTTCAGAAAAAGCTGATTCAGTAATCACTCATTTATTAGAAGTCATGGCTATCATGGGTATACCTACACAAATAAAGACGGACAATGGTCCTGCTTATGCCTCTAGGAAAATGAAACGGTTTTTTGACTATTACAATATCAAGCATGTTACAGGTATACCATACAATCCTACAGGTCAAGCAGTCATAGAAAGATCAAATCGAACTATAAAAGATATGTTGAATAAACAGAAAGGGGTGGAAAACACCCCCAGAAATAGGTTACATAATGCTTTGTTAACCTTGAATTTTCTTAACGCTAATGAGAAGGGGACAACGGCTGCAGAAAGACATTGGATAATGGAAAAGTCTACTGAACTAAATCAACCAGTTTATTTCAAGGATGTGCTGACCTCACAATGGAAACCAGGAGATGTGCTGCGTTGGGGAAGGGGTTTTGCTCTTATCTCCACAGGTGAGGAACAATTGTGGATACCGACAAAACTAATAAAGGTTCGGTATGAAGAAGAAAAGCCATTTGGAAAAGATAAATAACAATTCTTTCACAAGGTTGGCGAGCATACTGATGGTAAGGAATACAGATAGGTTGGGGGCAGGGTTCTTTTCTTATCTCCACAGGAAAATATTGATCTTCAAAGACTTTAAGGGACCCTGAATATTTAATTACTGATGGATGGATAATAGTTACGACCTACTAAGGATCAACTAACATTATATACATACCGTAAGTATTGATTTTTTATATATTTATGTATATATGTTTTTTGTTTTTTGTTTTTGCTTTTCCTCGTATCTGTGTCTTTCTTTATATGTCAGTATATGTCCTTGTTGTTAGTGTCTAAATTTCCCATAACAAGCAACAAATTTTCCTACAGTAATTTTTGAAGTTTCCAGGATGAAGATGGGGCCCCACAACATCAACTCAACCTGGTTTTTATGACGTCATGAATATATTGAATATATTTTTTTTTTTTTTTTTTTCTTTTCTACGTGCTAATAATTTTTTTTGGTACCAACTGCACAAGACAATTTCGAATGGTGCACATTTTTTGACGACACTCTGGCCGGACCTTCTCAAAGCGCTCAGGGACTAGTTATAATTTTCTTAGGCCAAAGGTTAATTTGGGAATTTTACCATCATTTGCTTTCACAGGAGCCCCTAAGGAGAACATCGCCCCCATGTCAGCTTGAAGCAATCTTAGAGGACGGCGTCCCCTCCCCCAACAGAGTTTGCCCTCAGGGTTAGGGACATCTTTTAGTGGTTGGTTTGGGGTTGAGGGGATGGGGAGATGTTTTATGGAGTTAGGGGTATGTTAAAAAAAAAAAAAAGGGGGATTAACTGGTTTGATGGGATGATTGGTATTTGTGAGTTACTGTTTTTAGAAAATTGTATTGGTACTGTTTCCTGTATATTGACATATTGAATATTGAATGTGAGTGTTCCTACCTCTATTTTTGTATAAGAGTATACTTATATTGTATTGATACATCTACCATATCACAATGTACATTTCTACCTCTGATACTATTTATGTAATAACATTGTTTACATTTGATATGTAATGACATTGTTTACAGATGAAGATCATTGTCTTCATGTATTGCACAGTTGTTTATTTTTTTTAGTCTTCAAGTTAGATAGGTATTGAGAATTTTATGTTGTTCATGTTTATTTTTAGGTTAATAAGGTATTCTAGATACATAGAGATTATATTTAGTATAGATAGTATAATCTTCAGCCTCTTTAAAGAGCTGTAGAAAATGGCCTTTAAGCTAACCTAGAATTCTGTGCCGAGACACAATTACTCCTGGCGACACCACTCTACTCCCGAGAGAACGTTGAGCACCAAAGACACTCCACTGGGAGTTTGTCTTCTTGGCAGAATTGGCCTTTGGGTTAAGAAAAGCCCATACCTCATCTACTGACAAAGATATGAAACAGGATTTTCTTATCTTGCCAAGACAGGGTAGGATAATTCTAAGAAAATTCCTTGCATTTGATAATGGTATGTCAGTCATGCTAGGCCTTAGCCAAAGTTGGTTGACTCAACATTGCGAACGAGAATTTGGGTGATTGCCCAGGTAGTCTGTTGTCTCTGTCATTTATGGCACGCTTTGGATATCGCTCATTTGTTAAGTAATATTTATTCCCTTCTCGGATCTTTGACGGAGTTGAAGATTATATAATTGTAATTACTCTCTACATTATTTAGACTCCTTGAGATAGAATGTCTGGTAAAACTTTTGTTCTCAATATTGTTTGTTATATCTATTATTTATTATTATTGTTTATAGTTGTATTTAGGTTAGTTCTGTCTTATTTAGACAAAAAGAGGGAGATGTAGGGATAAGCCCTCCCCTTGGGGGCGGGCTGCCCTCGGGCGTATGTTTACTGATAAATGGGGTGCGCAGCTGCTGCGCGCTCCTTCCTGCCTCCACCAGGTACTCCGCTGGAACCTTGGTTTCGTGAGTCTGGTTTTGTTATTAAACTTGTTCAAATACCTAGGATCATTGGTGCTCATTAATCCACCCGCCGCAAGAGTTGCTATGGTCATGGGTATCTCAACTATAAGACAACTTCCAAATTCTGAGCTCATAGGGCTTATAGGTGTGTATCTCAGCACCTGGCTTCTCAATTCTACAGCCATGCTTTTACTAAAGATTCAATAACTGAATCTGAATTCACATATTTATTAGAAAATTAAGGAGTATTTCACTATCATATTCATAATAGATATTTCAGTTAATAGAAACACAAGAAATGTTATCTTATTCTGTTATAGATTCTCATTATCTTGCAGGGCCAAATACTTCTTATTATCTCATGACAATCTTCATTCATATGGCTCTTGAAGGTTTTTCTCTTCTTCAGAAAAATATTGTTCTGATCATCTATAAAGAGTCTTTTATAAACTATAAAAATCAATTGCTTTCATTTAGAATGCCAAGGTGATGTGACAAATCCTCTTGAAATAATAATTACAATTATCTAGAAAAAACGGAGCCAATGGCAGACACAGATGGATAATGGTAGCTAAGCAATTGACAGATTGGTAGACAGATAAATAGTAGATATACAAATAGATATATTATAGATTATAAAGATACAGAGATAGATATATAATAGATAGATAGATGATAGATGATAGATAGATAGATAGATAGATAGATAGATAGATAGTAGAAAAATTGATAGGTAGGTGATAGGTGTAAGTTAGATAAAAGTAGATGATGAATGAAGGATATATAAAAGGTTTAGGTGAGAGAAAATATCAATATTGGCATTCAGTTTAGTGTAGAGGAATTTAACTTGATGCTTTCTGTTATGATATTTATGATTATGGCTTTAAATATTTTTATCATAGAGGAATACTGAGCAAAGAATATAAAATTTTGTAAATGATAATTGATACATGGTCATCAAGGCCACTAGGATAATAGTAGATAAGATTGCTCCGTAATATAACTAAAATGTATTTTATTGTGCTCATATTGGAAAGTCAAACACTTACAAAAGGAGCCTGGCTATAATCACCTAACTGACACAATTCAGTGAATTTTGTTCTTAAAAATCACTCAGTTCAATTGAACATGAGGCAATTGCATACCTTTCTGCTGTTACCTCTGACACTATGTAACCTTATTAAAGCTAACTCCATAAGAATTCATGAGCTAATGTGCTCCAAAATACACCCCCAATACTCACACATAATTGAAACAAAGCTGAAACAAGACCGCAGTATAATTAAGGAACATAAAATTAGGCTATGGGTCACCTATAAGCAATGGAATGGAATCTTCAGGCCTGAGCTGGTTTCTGATTAATTATACAGCTAAAATCTCTACATCTTTCAGGCTATAACTGCCCAGTCCTGCCTTGAAATGAAAGATATCATCAGAACACCTAACATGTCTCTGTTGGAAATGAAACTACTATGAGTTGTTGGGTAGTTAAGAATTGAGACAACGATTCAGCATCAAGAAGAGTTTATTATGTTTTGAGTTTTGTCCTTTGAAAGTTATATAAAATACAGTGGTCTTAGGAAAGTAGAAATAGTAAAGACTCTCAATCAAAAATTAAACTTTTAGCAATTTAAATCTTATAGCAGAAAATTAGAGACTGAGTTCGGTGGGTACGCATGTTTGGTTCTTGGGCGTGAGGCCCTGAATTAGGATCCCAGTACCCATGTGAAGAAACATGGCCATGTACAAGACTGTAACTGCAGTGTTGGGGTTGGGGTGGAACAAATCTACTTTAGAGACTTATTATTTGCCACAATAATCTGTGTCTAATGATTAACCTTGTCTTAGGATAGTAATAAAGAAAGTGGGAAAGTCAGACACTGGATGCCTTCCTCTGGGTTTTTAAAGTACTCACAAGATTGACGCACATCTACACATACCCAACTTCACATATAAATAAATGTATGTATATATATATATATGTATATATATTTCATATATTTACAAACACACAAATAAAAGTGTTATTAATTGCACATATTTACTTATGGAAATAATTGAACTTTTTACCTTCATCTATATTTGTGTATAAATATTTTGTTACTCCTAAAAATGTGACTTCATTCATAGAGGAAACTTAAAAATGGTCATTATCTCAGTTTTAGATACAACTTCTATTTTTCATAAATTGTATTGTTTTATATTTATAAAGATAGTGGAAAGTGCAATTTAGGATGGCTCATTATTATTATGCTTTTATTTTAGGTTTTCTTCTACAACACATATGTCTACCAAATTATGGAAACCAAAGGTCTCTATTACTCATTTATCAGCCAGTAACTGACTCAAAGCAGATAGTTCAGATGGGATGGAAAAATGTGGACAATATGGGTAACAAGAAATTGAAATGGGCAGGAGAAACAAAATAATGATTAGACAGGGCGAAGAAGGAAATCAAAGGATCAGAAAAGATGCTTTGTCATTTAAAACATTATTATTTAAATATTGCCCTAAAATTCACTAACATAGTCAAAATATGCATGCTTTGCTGTTGATAAAGAGTCCCTGGTCAAACTTGAGAAGACATGAATAGAATTACATTATCTGATACTCTCTGATGCATTACTTCAAATGCCTTAATTTAAATTTCCAATGAAATACACAGTATGATAGGCTATTAAAAGCTCTCTAAAATAATTTATTAAAGAACACATTATCATGTCTAAGGAGTATGCACAATAAAAATTAAAATAATTACAATGAGTAGAACATAGAAAAGGAAACAGAATCAGTGCAAATATTCAAGATTATTTGAGATTGTGTATGAACAGGGAGGGTCTGCAGAGGGAGGCACTGGCAGTGATGTCACTCTGCATGACCTTTCCTGTGTTCACACTTGGGGTTCTTCTTCCTCTTCAGGGCAGGTATGTGAGCTTGTCCCCAGGGTATGAGGGCCTTTGAGTGCATGTGAATAATGAGTTATGTAACCACTTCTCTCCAAATATTAGTATGGAATTTAAAATGCTAGGTATCTCGCAGTGCATGCCCAGTTCCAAGTCCAGAAAGGTTTAACGGCTATGGAAGGAATCTATCATTTGAAAGTTTAGAGCCCTTCCATGTCACTGCACTGGAGCATGGCTAGTAAAAGCCAATAGACATCTGCTTTACTTTCAATTGCTGGTGTTTAATTGCATGAGCAAATCCATTTCTTGAAGGAGGAGTCTCAAATGCCAGCAAGGCTCGCACATGCTTGATGGAAACATTTAGTCCCTCCAATGTCCCATGCTAATATTTTAAAGTTAAGATCATTTATGTAGTGCAAGTTGGTGTGGTGAAGAATAGCAAGTGAGTATACTTTAGCAGAATAATGTCAGCAATGCAACAGGCACACATTCCCTTAGGAGACAAATTTATGAAAGTATACTTGTATCACTGCAAATATGTTTCTTTCTTTCTCTCATGGGTCACTCTTTGGATGAGCTTATTTCCCTTCTTCCTTTAACCTCAGAACAATCGGAGAAAATCCCAAACAAAAAAGAAACAATGTTTAAAATAGCTAGGAAACCTGTAACTCATCCCAAAAGAAGGCTGTAAAAATAAAAGAACATAAGGTTAAGAGTTCATTGTGATGTTCCACAGTCCATTAGGGCAGACACTGTGTTCCCTGCTAAATACTCAGGACTGTGGCTTTTATTTGCCAGAACTCCCCGTGCCTGTGATGCTACTGGTCATGAAACACTGGGTTCTTCACTGGAAATACAAATCAGATTACAACTGTGTTCTGTCTTCAACTTGGCCTTTGGAAGTTAATCACCAAAGAATGTATACTGTTTTGGCTTTGAGCATGAAAAGGCTTAATTTAATAAACAGATTATAATTATTTTAAGAAGAAAAATAACCTATTACCTATTGACTATAAATGAAATACCCTTTAGTATCTATTTAGCATTGAGAGGCAACTATAGGACACTTTACTCCCTATTTTGCACTCAAATAACAAATGATAATATATTATATACTTTTTTAAAGGTCAAGTAAAAATTTTAAAATAAATTTTCACTGCTCAAGTCTATTTCCATTTTATTTTTAATTATTCTATTAAAATGGAAGGCTAAGAAAGAAACACTTGTAAGACCTCCTGACTATAACAAGAGCACAAAACAATAAAAGTATGTATTATTTCCATAATGAAGAGATAAGCCAATGTTCATATATCAGATAATCATACTGCAGGACTATAGTGGCAATTCTTTTATTATTATCATTTTATTTTATTACTTTAAAAAATACCAATCCAAATTACCACTCCCTCTTCACAGGATGCCTGAGCTAATGAGACCTCACCAACTCCAAGTGGCATTGCAATCATATTTTAATAAATAAAGACTGCCTGAAGATCTGAGAGTAAAACAATCCCACTGGTTAGCTTTACAGACCAGATTATAATAACAACACATTTACTCTCAGTAGCATGATGACACACACTTTTAATCCCAATTGCCACACTGGTTGCTATGGAAACTGGGCAGTGCATGCCTTTAATGATGGTGGCTTTAGGACTTTAATCCCAGTCCTAAAGAGGAATATAAGACAGGGAAAGACAGCTCTCAGATGCAGTCTCTTTCTGAGATTCCTGGAGGCAGGATCGCCATTGTCAGACTGAGGTCGAGGTAAGAGCCAGTGGCTGGCTGTTTTACTTTTCAGATCTTCAAGTTGAACCCCAATTTCTCTCTCTGAGTTTTCATTAATGGTGCTTCACAGGAGAAGTTGGTCAAGTCATTACAGCACAATGTACTGTTGAGCTTTAATTGTTAATTTGACACAACCTAGGATCATCTGGGAGGGGAATCTTAATGAGGGATCATCTACAAGGAGCTGACCTGTGGATAGGGCTGGGGAGGGTATATCTAAGGTTAGCTGATGTGGGAGGAGCCAACCCAATGTTAAGGCACCATTTCATAGGCTTAGACTCTCAACTGGTGAGAGTGGAGAAATAGAGCCGGGCATAGGCATGGGTGTGGATGTGCGTGCATTGGCTGTGGCTATGACGTGACCTCCCCCAGTGATGAACCATGATTTGTAAGTGTGTGCTAAAATAGACTGTTTCTCACCTCAGCTGCTTCTTGTCAGAGTGTTTTATCACAGCAACAGAAGCAGTCAAATAAAACATGGACTAAAGGCAGATCATCCAGACACTGTAAGAGATTTGCCAATAATGTGACCCTTGGAGCAGAGACAGAATTTAAAACATCCATTGCTTAATACAAAACTGGGTCTTTATTAGGGTTTCCTGAGTCATGATTTTTAAATATTTGGATTCTTTTTCAAGTAATGGAGTGGATTTGTTATGCATGGTAAATCCTTGGGACAATGCTGGAATTTGTGATAATAAGATGACCTATAACTGATCCTAGTATGTGTAAGCATGGGCTAGTCACAGGGGAAAGAATGGTCAAGTGGGTGATGAGAGGGTTGGGTACTTGCGTCACATAAAATGAGTTCAGCCTTAGGGTAAGAGAAAACTGGCAAACAGTTTCAGGAATATGGCCAAGGGCTTCTTCATGTATATTTGTGTAATGAACATTCCGTGAAGTTCAGTAACCCTTGAGGAACTGATACTTTTTATTAGATATTGTCAGTGCAGGGACAGCTGCAGATGATGCTCAGAATACTTCTCTGAGATCTTCTTTGTGGCTCGTTGTCACTGTCACTATGCTTTTTCAAGTACTACTGAGCTGCAAAGACGGAGAGAAAAGCTCCTACGCTGTGGCCACTCAGATTGGGATGGGAAGGCCCAGAATCTGCTCCTCATGTCTGATGGGGGGCGGTCTCACCATATTAAATAAAGCTGCACTCATGTTGAAATGTGTCATATAGGTTTTTGGAGCCAATTTGCCATAGCATTTGCCCCTTTACGTAGGTGCTAAACACCAATAGTTGATCATCCACCATCATGCAGAAGGGCTTTTAGGGAACTGTACCGATTGGTTTTGACAATTTAGGAAGCCTCTCAGGAGACAGGCACTTTACATTGTTTTACTCAAGGGGAAAGAGTTTGCCTCATTGTACACAAACTGAGGAAAGGATAGTGTCACAAGGGTTGGCAATTATCTCTGAGCCCTGACACCTGTTCCCCTGCCCTTTCTCACCACCGCTGAGGAAGAAGGTGCCAGGAGCTCACGGGAAGTCTGCATCTGTTCAGCAATGGCAGAGAGAAGTATAACCAGCAGTAAATTAACCCCCCCCCCCACCCCAGTGAAGGCCTAGAAGTGAGAACCTCATAACCCCTGGACCAAAAGTCACCTTCCAGGCTTGCAGGACACGGATGGGAGCATGCTACCAGCATTCTGCCATGGAGCAAAAGCCCCAGGCACCTTCCTCAAAATTTGGTAATCATATTGAAAATATATTTAGCTACATGGCAGCTAAAATACAGACAGGCATTAGTGGTCCCTTTTGCAACTACTATTTCATTAATATGACAGTTAACATGCAGGCTGTACGGTGGGCTTAGGGACCACCAGGGACTTAAATATCAGTTTTTATGCAACTGAGTTTGCCTGTGCTTAATGTGTAATAATGGGTGTATAAAACAGACAGCAATGAGCAATGTGACCTCATGACAGGAACTTATGAGAGTAACTCTTCTAAATCAATGGCTCCATAGCAAGAAACAGAATTATTGATCTGTCAAATGTGATCTTTTCTATCTCATTTACAAGGATGTGAAGCATTTCACATGAGAAGAACCGTGGGACAGAGTCACGGGGCAAGCAGGAGGAGACGTTCCTGCTCCTGCACTCTGCAACCTTTCTGACCCCTTCTCTTGCACAGGGCATTCTAGACAACTGGCCTGTTATGTTGATAAGATTTCATTACTTAACCACAAAGGGGGAGAGAGATAGTATACAGATGTCCTAGAGAGCGAGTAGCAAAAGTGTCTGTGAGTGGAATATCAAATCTTAAAGTCGCTGGAACGATCCACCACAGTATGTTCTAAGATGTCACTCCATGGCAAAAACACAGGCATTATTAGCTCCTTACTTTTAAGGAAAATAAGCAACTGCTCCTCAGGTCCCCTCTTATTATAAAATATCTTGCCACTTGGATGTAATGTCCTTCAAGACTCATCAGTTATCCAGAAAGCAGATAGTTTTGAACAGCAACCAGACCTAGCCTGACCTTAGCAGCAGTATGGCAATAGAGACACTGTTTATGTGAGAAGACCTAATAGCCCATTCTGCCAGGGACACTGTAATAGGCAAGCTTATTCTGTGGAATGTTTGGGAAGCTCATAGATCAGCCTGCAGTAAAAGAGCAAGAACTTGTGGTCCTGTGACGTGAAACTGTTGGGGATTTGAAAAGATGTTTTGATATAGTGAAGCCTCTCTCATTCACCCCAAGGATGAAATTCTTCTGTACACAAAGCTACCTGTCACAAACTGTGTATTATTAAATATAGCAATGAAAACCCATCACATTCATCTAATGCTACAAGATATACCTAAAGTGCTCTACATGACAAATCCAAGCATTACAACAAAGTACCCATGAGACCCAGCTTGGGCTGAGGAGCTTACACATATTCATGAGAGTTTAAATAGCTCTGTATTTTATCTGTATCTGCAAGTGACCTTGGGAGTAAGTTAGGAGATATTTCCACAATAGATAGATGTTTGAGTAGTTTCAATTTAGTTTAAAAAGTCAGAGCTTTAGGTAAGGCAATTATTATGCTCTTGAGTTGTAGATGGTCGACTGGTCAACTGACAACCTTGTTTGAATCATAGCAAACAGGTATTTGAGATTTGTGGTTGCCAGTAGCTGTTAAATGCTGCTAATCCCTGAAGCCTTGGTTATTCAAGACCTTTGATAACACAGCATGGCCAGGTATAAAAGATGAGCAAACCTGACTGCAAGTGTGTCTTAGTCCCCTTGTTACCCAGTGTTTTTGTTGGGCAGTGGATGGATGAAACATGGGCCTAAAATCATTGGTGTTGATTAAAGTCTTTGCATGTTTGACCTCTCAGGAGCAAATTGTTAATGTTAAATTCCACAGAAGTTGTCAAACCCCAAGGATTCTACTTCCACCAAACTCCATAGAAAACTTGAGTTCATCGAATGCTTTCAACCTAGGTGTATCAGTTACATTTTTGTCACTGGGATAAAGCACCACAATCAAAAGCAACTTCAAGACTCAAGTAGTTATTCTGACTTACGGTTCCAGAAGGATAATGGTCCATCTTGGCATGAAACTATAGCAACAAGTGGTAGGAACAGAGAATTGAGAGACTACATCTCAGCTGAAAACGGAGCAGAGAAAGGAAACAGGGAGTCCATATACCATCAAAGCCTACTCTCATTGATGCACCTTCCTCAACAATGCTGTTCCCTCCTAAAGGTTTCATAACGTCCTTAAAGAGCATCACCAGTGGAGGACCAAGTGTCTGAATACATGAGCATACTGTAAGTAGGCACAGCAAGAAACTACCACCAAACACAACCACTCTGGAGAGAGGTAAAATAAAATAAAATATAAAATAAAAAAAAAACTGGCCATGGCCTCACACAGTGGAGAACAGCACTCAGGTACTTGTTGAGTTTTATATGGATGGATGGTTGGGTGTGGGAGTTGTTTAGAACCTGGAATAGCCAGATTCTTTGTACGGTGGCTTATCAGACAGATCAGCTATTGACAGGTTAGCCCTGTGCAGCCAGTCATGAAGGGCAAATGAGAGATGCTTTAGGATTTCTGTTTCCTTAATGAAACCCAGCTCAGGCAGAGTCAAGTAATCACCATCAGCAACGGCATTTAAAGGGCCCACTTTGTGACCTACCATTCCAGCCTTTTGTTGATAAGGGGCAACAGTGGCCCTCTGTCTACTTATGGTTGAGTGTGAACATCAATAAGAGGATTCTGGAAAGTTGGTCCAAAGCAGGGGTTCAAACTGGCAGGGGATAGTAGGAGATCTGGGGGGATTTTGTCATAAGCATCTGTTTCACTTAGTGTTGGATGAGCTCATTAATTCTTTTCTGAAAAAAATATCTGAAGGGACAGGAGGCAACCATTACTAAGAGGAGGACACAGCAGAGGACCAAGAAGAGACATGAGTCAAGGGCCCAAAGGAGAGCACATTGAGAATCCTGCGTTGCTTTATGCTCCCAGGGGTCAGATGCTGCAGGCCAGCTCATGGAGGTTTCTAATCCTCCTCTCTTCTACATGGCCAGGCTGGTTACATAGTGACAGCATCCTACTGAGGAAGAGTCAAGTCTCCGTTTCAGTAGTCATGAGTCAAGGGTTTATCGGTTTCATAGGACCAGGAGAGCTAGGTTGATGAACTAGATTTGGAGTAGATGTAGAACCAGGGTTGTTTCCTGGATGGTATCTTTCAGCTGGGAGGAAGTAAACTAAGATACGCACAGACAACAGAGGATAAAATTTAAGGGCTTAGGGCTTTTGTTTCATTTTGTTTTTTTATTTTGTTAGTCCTATTGTACCATCCTGGTGGCTGAGGATGAAAAGGAGTGGCAAGAGCAGAGGAGGGAAAGAAGGCACCCCTAGGGACAGCCAGGAGGCAGTAGGCTTAAGCTTTCCTGGTTTCTTTGACTGACAGAAGAACTTATCAAGCAAGGGATCTAGAGTTTGCTTGAGCTGTGACAGAGGGATCCAAGCCTTGACTCCTTGAAGCTTACAGGAATTGCTTTAAGTTGGCAAAAGAGATAAAAGTTTTAGGTGTATCAGCAGGACCATTGCCTGTTTTACTCCACATTGAAATTCTCATTGTCAGAAATTAGTTAATAGGTGTCTATAAATAGCTAGGGCAGACCCTAGCTTTGAGCCATTGCAAAAATAAACCTTAAAAAGCTATTAGCATAAACATGAACAAGTTAAAAGCAACCAAAGGAAATTTAATTTTTTGACCCTGTAAACATAACTTGATTATTTTTAAAGTTTTACTAGTCAGTATTTAAAATTGTAACCAAAAGTAATTAATCACTTATGATATCTATACTCATTATTAAATAGAGGCTTAACATTGATGAGTTGAGTTTTGAACTTTAATATTTTAATGTCTTATTACCATCTTTATGTCTTATTCTCACATACTTTAAATCATTTCTTCACACCCTCATAACTTTCATAGCTTATGTAAACTTTTATATTTCATTTTTACTTGGAAACATCCAATCATTTACCATGAGGCATAGGTATTAGATTACTGAGAGCAGTCAATGAAAAAGAAGACTTTTTAAAAATCATCTCAGGTGCATAAGATAACAGTTAAAAAAAAAAGCAATGTTTCAGTCAATGACAAGAGTTGGGTAGTTCTGAGTTTTCTTTTACACTGAATTTTGTTTGTGAGTTTAGCAATTCAGTACGAAACCTTTAGCACTGGAAAAAAAGAAAGGCCTGACTTTTATTCTTGAAACATTCATAGACCTAATCAGAATTTGTTGTTTTATAATTAATTTAGGCTGGTCAGAAATTGGACCTCAGTTTTAAAGAGACTCAGATAATTATTTTTTTAGCTCTCAAATTTGTAGTATCAAAAGGCAACACTTCCATCTTTTGTATCCAAAGCTATTGTAAAACCAGAATGGCTTTTTATGTGACAGTCTACTTTTTAAGTTTGACCAGAGGAAACACTAAAAGATGTTATCTATCAAAGCTTCTCTGTGTTTTTTTTTTCAAACAACTGGCATATTTTTTTTTTATTTTCTATAAAACAAGAAAATATGCTTAATTTGTATTTAAAAGGTAGCTGAACTAGAGAGGTCTGGTCCCCAGATGCCAAGGAGAAGAATGGAGATTCAAGGGGTGAAATCAAAAGGAAAAGTGTAATTTCTCCATGATATCCTTTCTCAATAATGGACTTGAGCAAACAGACACAGCAAGGAAGCAGGTAGCAACCAGATGACCCTAGAGGGAACAGAAGAGAAGACCCCATGGCTTTGAGCTGGTGTGGCCCCATCGGCACTCATCATAGAAAACTAGGAAGAGATAAACATAGACAAGTGGCATCTGTAGAAATTAAAAATGACAGAGATTTTACCTGCTACCTGAACAGCAACTACCTGGGTTCCTTCGTGATCCTTGTGATGGTGTTGCCGGAAGCTGAGGTCCCAGGGTAGTGTGAGTCCTAGGCTGCCAGGCCCAGGAGATGTCAAAGATTTTTCATTCAGGAAGGAATTAGGGAGATTGACCTATCTTGGAAACATAGAGAGGGGACATCAACCTTCTCCTGTCTTTCCATAGTTGGTCAGGGTCCTGGGAAAAAACACGTGAAGGGCAGTCTTTTTGCTGGGTGACTGGTGGTGTTACATCTGTATCAAGTCCCGGGTGGAATTTTTCATGCCTCATCTTCTTTGAAATGTGGTTTGGGACTACTACCCAAGCAGGTATTTCTGTCTCTCTTGAGAAACTTTTTGAATCTCTCTGTAAGGCTGAACCCAGTGGTCAAGGGGGGGGGGCTGTGGAGAGCAAAGAAAGATTAGAAATAAAGGAATTCTGAATCATTTGTCTGTGTGATAGCAGAAGTAGTTACAATCTGTGAGAATCTGGAAATCAAATTGCCATATTTTGGCCATTAAGACTGAACTGATTATCAAGTTTGTACGGAGGTCAAGTCATGGTGCAGTAAAAGTGAGATGTGAGGCTTAATAGTATCAGACAAAGTCCAAGAGAGAAAATAGATCTGGGAGACAGAGAAGAGGAGTGGTGATGTCTGGCTTGGACTGAGGAGAACTAGGTCCCATGGCTGGGGAACTGAAGGAGTCCTGAGATGGAGTGACAGCAAGGAACCCCAGTATCATGGCCAAAAGTAGGTAGCAAACACTCAGGAAAAATCTTTCCTTCAAAATCCAGACACTGGGAACTGACAGAGGCTAGATGATAGCATATACAAGCATAAAGAAGCAGGGATTGATTGTAGATCATAAGAGTGCAGAGGGAACAATGAGCTGAGATAAGTGTCCCAGAGCTTGTCTGAATGAAACAAAAAAGAAATGAAAAGGAAAGGAAAGGACATGAGTGCTCCTAGGTGTGGTGGAAGAAAAAGTGTATTATAGATACCTGGGGCAGCAACATCTGGGAGAATGCAGAGTGGACATAACCAGACTGATCTGGGCCTTGAGGGGAGAGAGGCATGAGAAGGGAAAGGGGAGAGAGGGAGCCAGTTGGAGCAGCCAGGAGGGCAAAGGTACAAAATGAGTGGGTAATCAAAATGCCTAAATTGTATAATAAAAAAACAGCACAGTCGGCCAGTCGGTGGTGGCGCACGCCTTTATTCCCAGCACTTGGGAGGCAGAGGCAGGCAGATCTCTGTGAGTTCGAGACCAGCCTGGTCTACAGAGCTAGTTCCAGACAGGCTCCAAAACCACAGAGAAACCCTGTCTCAAAAAACAAAACAAAAAAAAAAACAGCACAGTCCTCTGGTTGTTTAGGTTAGAGGGTAGGTAAGCCAGCCAGGAGGACCTTGTAACACGTAGGGACTATTACATGCTGGGAAAACCTGGTGCTAGGTCCACTGTGATATGGTAAATAGGTACCTATTTGTGCCAAGATTTGAGACTCCAACTTTACTTTTTTGTTAATAAAAAATAAGTGATAAGAGGTGATGTGGGAGTGTCATATATCAATCTGTTTATTTCATTGGTTAAGTTATAATAAACCAACTGCTTGGCCTCAGCTTGGAACATAGATGGGAGGAGTAAACAGAATAGAATTCTGGGCGGAAGAGGAAGTGAGGTCAGACTCTGCTCTGCTCCCAGGGAGACCCGACAGCTCTGCTGGAGCAGAGACGCCATGCTCAGCTCTCCCGGGTAGACGCGATAGCTCTGCTCTCTGAGGCACACGCGATGAAGATGGATGTAGGCTAGAATCTTCCCAGTAAGCGCACCTTGGGGTGCTTACAAACATCATTAGAAATGGGCTAGTCCAGGTGCGAGAATTAGCCTGTAAGGGCTAGAGTTCATGGGCCAAGCAGTTCTTTAAATGAATACAGTTTGTGTGTTGTTATTTCGGGCATGAGCTAGCCAAGCGGCCGGGGTGTTGGGGACGCAGCCCCGCCGCTCCTATTTCAACAGATGGCGCCCAGACGTGTGGCTAACTGAATCCACAAAAAGCCTGAGAAAGCTTGGGAAAGAATGGAGTGAAGCATGTTTTCTTGGTAGCAGAAATTTCTTGGGTCTGCTCCGCTTGCTAGAGGCAAGCAAGCGCTCTCATCTAAGAGAGGCTTCCTGACTCAGCTTCAGCTGCAAAACCCTGCAGCTCATTAAGAGGTCCTGCCACGAAACACTTAAACGGTGTTGGTGAAAAGCTGAACGCATGCTTTTCGGTTTTCAGCCGTAGCAGGAAAAAAGCTGTGCTGTTTAAAAATGCCGGCTTTCTGGGCCGTCCTGCCAGGGCAAACTCTGACTGAGGCAGGAGGGCCAACTACCGAGAGAGGACTTGACTGTTGTCTGTTGTAGCTCGCTGGCTGGCAGGGACCTTGAAACGCCATAGAATTGTGGCTATAAACATGGCTACAGCCTGTATCTCCGCCATGAGGCTGGAAAGCTAAGGAATGGACTGGATCTAGCTGGCAAAGCCACGGCTTTAATCCTACTCATATTGCTCAGTAATTTAAAGGCTCGTGTGGTCAGAAAAAGAGAGATATACAGTAAAGAGATTCAAAGACAAAGAAAATGTTTAAATGATTTACAGTGTGTTAAAAATATATGCAAGCTAAAAGTTAAAAGTTCTTAAAAAAAAAAAAGAAAAAGAGAAGTTGTGTGTGGTAGTACACGCCTTTAATCCCAACACTTGGGAGGCAGAGGGAGATTGACCTCTGTGACTTCAAGGTGTGGTAGCACACGCCTTTAATCCCAGTGCCTAGAAGGCAGAGACAAACAGATCTCTGTGAGTTCAAGGTGTAGTAGCAAACACCTTTAATCCCAATGCCTGGGAGGCAGAGACAGGCGGATCTCTGAGAGTTCAAGGAGAGCCTGGTCTACAGAGTTATTCCAGGTCAAAGAGATACAGAGAATATAAAATTAAAAATAAACGAAATAGAGGTTAAAATAAAGCGTACAAAGATGGAAAATACACAGAGAATCTTGATACTGTATACTATTATGCTCTCTTTGAATTGTTTGAATGCTGAGGAAGGAGCAACAGCTGCTAAAAGATATTTGTTTATAAATGCTGCTGAACTAATCCAACGTAGAGATTTTGATGCCTTGACTTTGAAATTTGGATCTAAGGACATGATACTTTGGAAAGGAGTTTCTTTTTTTGTTTTCACAGAGGATGAGACCCTGTTCATTTCTTCTATTCCGATATGGTATGATGGACCACGCCCTCCTGAACGGTTGCTGTGAATACCTTCAGAAAATTGCTTCGCTCAACTGCCAACTGAGATGAAACTAGCACACAGGTTATACCATGAAAGACCTAATTAACGACGCCCCCATTCAGCAGGAAGCAGTTTGGAGAGAAAAAACTGCGCCCATGTTCCCAAATATTGTTTATAAATGTTCTTTTACATTTAAAGGGGGATATGATATAGATATGAATAATTTGCATTAGTATAGATTTTGCTTTATTGATAGAGATTTAAGGTCAATTTTGAATGTATATAGGTTGTTAATGAATAATCATTAATAGTAGTTAAGCTTGTAGTTATGTTAGTTAAGATTTTCTAGATGTGCATAGATATATTTTAGATAGGCATTCTTCATATCTTTCAAAGACTAGAGAATATGGCATTTTACATGTTTTAATAACTTAGGACTTTTCATGACAATGAGACACTCTGCTCCTGGCAGCACCAATCTACTTCAAGAGGAAGATGGGCATCGAAGAGGATCCTTATGGAGTTTGATAGCCATTTGGGCAAGAAACTGCTCTTGCCTGGACTATTGCATAAACTGGACACAGAGAACCCGCAGAGAGAGGACTGCTGAACTTGCCTAAAGGTGAGATGATCTTTCGGGGTTCCTGATTCATGAAAGAGTCTGCAAGACATTCTTCAGGACAAGCAGATAGTGACTGCCTTTGAAATTTCCTGCTTTGTGGAAATGTCTGCTGGAAACTATGGGCCTGTAGGCCGAAGATGGATGCCCCAACGGTACAGAGGAACTTTGGGTGACTGTCCAGGCAGCGAGATGTCTCTGTCATTTCTAGAGCTTTGGATGTTAAGTTAAAGCCTTCTTTTTTTTTTTTAAACAGAAAAAGGGGAAGTGATGTGGGAGTGTCATATATCAATCTGTTGATTTCATTGGTTAAGTTATAATAAACCAACTGCTTGGCCTCAGCTTGGAACATAGATGGGAGGAGTAAACAGAATAGAATTCTGGGCGGAAGAGGAAGTGAGGTCAGACTCTGCTCTGCTCCCAGGGAGACCCGACAGCTCTGCTGGAGCAGAGACGCCATGCTCAGCTCTCCCGGGTAGACGCGATAGCTCTGCTCTCTGAGGCACACGCGATGAAGATGGATGTAGGCTAGAATCTTCCCAGTAAGCGCACCTTGGGGTGCTTACAAACATCATTAGAAATGGGCTAGTCCAGGTGCGAGAATTAGCCTGTAAGGGTTAGAGTTCATGGGCCAAGCAGTTCTTTAAATGAATACAGTTTGTGTGTTGTTATTTCGGGCATGAGCTAGCCAAGCGGCCGGGGTGTTGGGGACGCAGCCCCGCCGCTCCTTATTTCAACAAAGAGGTAATGACAACATAATCCATGACTACTTCCTGTCAATATTGGCACATCATTGGTGGGGCCCAATAGAGCTAGTTGCTGATCTAGGTCAAGAAGAGCAGTCTGTTGTGCTTCCTCTCTAGGTTTTGATGGACAATCTGGGATTAGGGAAGTGCAGGCTGCATTGGAACATTTTGTGAGGCAGACCAACTGGGGCCAGCTGCTTTGGATCCTTCTAGGATATGGGTTTCCAGGGAACACCTGGAGCTGGTTATTAAAAGCCATGGAAATACACAGCACATGACATTGATAATTCAGATGTCAACCCATCAGAGTAATGACTCTCTGACGGAGGTGAATCCTGTCCAGGCAAGGCCTACAGGACCATCGATTCTGAGAACTGTTGCTCACTTTTGCTAAAGTAGTTTAGTGTCTCCCCAATCCCTGCACTGTATTGTGCAATACTCAGTCTTACGGACACATGTATCTATGGGTGGCCAGGAAGATGACTTTTTACTTAGTCATATAATTTTGGCATGTAGAAAACACACTAGGACATGCTTCATAAGGAGATATATTTGTCCCACGAGGACTAGACACTTAAAACCCTGCTTTGTTTCTTTTGCTCAGACTAACTACAGGCAATTAGTTCACTTTCACCTCAGAGCAAGTTCTCACCAGACTAAAGGCATTTTGTAAGTAGATCACAAGTTTAAAACTTTACAGCTATGCACGAGGTCAGAGTCATAGGTGTCCAACCAAGGATGCTACACAAAGAATTCTAAGAAAAGCATGCAAATTCTTTGCTTGCCAAGTCTGCTAGAAATAGATCTATGTCTCAAAGTTTGTCACTGGGCACTGTACCCCCCTTCCCCTGTCTGGTCAAATTCTTACTCCTGAAACCTTGGAACCATTGAGTTTCACGGTAAATGTCTTAGCTCTTTATTCGCTTACCCTAGGAATGTGTTTTTGACCAATGAGAAGTAACTCTTGTAATTTTCCATTATCACCCCAAGCCTTGGTGACTAAAGAGAGAAGAAGGGAGCAGGAATTAGAAGTAGGTCAAGAAAATTAGAATAGAGGAGGAAGAATAAATGACTTGTCTGGAACAGCTCAGAGTGAGAGAGTTCAGTCGCCCTAGGTACCCTAAGTTCTTTCACTTCCTGTAGCGTCCAATCTGAACCCCAAAGAGGACCTTTTGGATGAACCCAAAAGGCCATTGTGAGTTAACAAGTTGCTGAATTGGTCTACAGTTTACATGAAATCAGCTGAGGAATAGGAAGAGAAGGTCAAGTTAAGGAGTTTAAGAGAAACATTTATCAAGGGTATACATTTGATACCTTTAGCACCTGGTACTGGTAGTTGGGGAGGGGAGTCCTAAGAGAAGGAGAGAAGGTGGGGGCCATGTGGGTGGGTGGGGGAGAGGGGGAAGTCAACCTGAGGGATAGGCAGGTGAGGAAACTGGCTGTTGATTCACAGTACCTATCTGGAGGCTATTTGACCTGTTAAGGGATGGATCCAAGTCAGTGCCCTGAAGCTTACAGGAATGGTTTTAAGTTTATGAAAGGAGAAATATTTTTAGATATGCTAGCGTTGCTCCTGTTTGCAATCTGTACTGAAACCACATTTTAGGAAGAGCAGTAGACTCTTGAATCATAGCAAAAGATTAGGAACCCAAAAATGATTTAGGTTAAAAACATTTCCATACTTCCCTCTACCCAAAAGATTGGGTATGTATAGTTTAGACAGATTTTTTTTTTTTTTTTTGGTTTTTCGAGACAGGGTTTCTCTGTGGTTTTGGAGCCTGTCCTGGAACTAGCTCTTGTAGACCAGGCTGGTCTCGAACTCACAGAGATCCGCCTGCCTCTGCCTCCCGAGTGCTGGGATTAAAGGCGTGCGCCACCACCGCCCGGCCTAGACAGATGTTTTTAGCATATTTTTAAGTCAATACTTAGAAGACAACCAAAAAAATTTAAATTTTTTTTTGGCTCAAACCATTTTTATTTATATTTTATCAGAGTTTTATCTACCAGGCTTATATGAACAGCTTTATTATTGGCTCCTATTTTTGACTTTTAAGAAATACATCATATTTTAAGAAATACATTGTAATCATTATAAAAAGCCTCCATTGTTCACCTTTGTGCTTTCACAAATATACTTTCTAGTCCCTACATAACCTTATTCTAAGCGTAGAGTTCAGCATTTTTATAGGCTTAATTAAAAATCAAGCTAGACACATCCTGCCCTTGCAACACTTCTGCCAGCTCACAGCTACTTGCAGTGACAAAGTTAAAGGCATGGCTACAATACTTTAAGGACAAGAATATTCAACCCAAACCATTCTTTCATGTCTGTAAGCTTTTTACACAGTTCCCTTTTCAACAAGAGGGTCCCATGTCTCAATCTCTCTATAAAAAGGCAGACTTCGATAGGGCACTCTTCCCATCCCATAATACCATACTTCTTCCACCAATATGAACTCCTGTGTATGGTAAAGATGGAACTCTACATCCCATACCTTGTATTGTATTTCCCCCATTGGATCCTATCACTGTTTTTATATGCTTGTTGTCCAGGGAACTTACTCTCAGCAGTTGGCACTGTGTGTATCCCTGAGATTTTTTTCCCAGGAAAATTTAAATTTTTGACCTTGTGTCTATGATAATAGTAGCAGTGTTTTGCCAGAGTAATAGCTGATCAGAACTCTGTTGATTACAGAAATTTACATAACTTTGAAGAATTTTAAAATCCCATTATTTACTATGAAACACAGGTGATGACTTCTGCCAGTAGTTATTATAAAGTAAATTATTTTGAATAAAAGAATAGTAAAAAATGTTACTTTGAAACCTTGTTTGTGATTTTATCTCTTTTTAGACTATAGCAGCAAAGTAAGCTGTTTTTCTTAGCTGGACGCAGCTGGAAGCCTGGAAAAGTGAGACTTAAAGCATAATTTTTACATATGAAGAGAAACTGGAAAAGCAGTTGAAGCTTTGGTTGCTGCTGTTAAAATAACAAAGCTATTATTAGCCCAGTTTGCTATGTTTAGCCTTAAAAACTAACTTTTGAATTGAAGCTCTTTTAGTACCAAAATAAATCATATTGCACTATTATAGAGAAGGTTGTTGTTGAACAGTTAGCAAAGACATAAGCAGTTAGACATACATTTTAAATCAGCTTTTCTTAATCCAAGTCGACCTTTATAATTTAAAAGTTTTATCATTGTACAAAAATCCACAGCAATCCAAAACATCCTGGAGAATTATTGTTGCTTCCTTAGTCTCTAAGAAGAGATACAATGATAAACGAAGAGATAAGTAGAACTGAGAAGTTTTATAATTGTTGGTTTGTGCCATGAGGTCATCTTAAGATGGTGAAAGTCACATGCATGTAGTCTTTTACCTTGGCAAAGATTGCTGACAGTCATGTGATTGTTTCCACCTCGATGAGGTCATCAGTTAACATGGGCAGAGACACATAATTGCTATTTAAAACATGTTTTCCTAGTAGATCTATCTTTAAAACAAGAATTGAATCTAAGTTACATATATAGCATATTATAGACAAGAGTTGAATCACATATACAACATGTATATATTTTTAATAATAAACTTTTGCTGTAAGTCTTAAGCCAAATTTTGTTACAGATTCATTAACCACACTCAATGAATTTACAAATACTGAAATAAAAGCTGTTTATAAAATAGTTTTAAAAGATTTCTTAAGAGCAAAGCAAGGAGACATCACAGAGAAAAAAGATTTAAAAGTAGAAGGTTGTAAAACCTTAGAGAGACTTTGGCATTATTGGTTTGTAGTGGCCGAATGTGTTAAAATCTGTGAAAATTTGGAACTTGAGTGTGCCATATTTGGCCATTGAGCTATATTGAGGCCATTTTCAGTAAAACAGCAAGGCTATAAGAAAATCTCTGAGTCCAAGAAAGGAATTGACTCCAAAGAGAAAGGAGGAAATGTCACTAAAACAACTGAACCAAAGGGAGGGCTGGGCAGCTAAGAGATAAAGAACGGTGTATGTATACCTACGTGACTAAGAGGAGCAAGCAGAACTTCACCCAAGGGAGAGTTCCAATTATCATGGAATCAACAAGAGCAAAAGAAGCTGTGGAAATAAGCAGGGAGCTATTAGGGGAAAGCAAGAAAACGACCACTCTACAGGCAAGGAGCACAAGGAGAGACAGAACAGGTAGCTCCCAGGCGTCTAGGAAAAGGTCACAGGTCCAGAAGCATATAGAGAAGCTGTGAAAATGAGCAGTAGCTCCTAGAGGGACGTGAGGAAGTTCCAGGAAAGAGCTGCGAAGGAGCAGAGTGGGTACGTGTCATGGTGTTGTGGGTCAAGGCTCTGAATCAACCCAAACAGACACAAGAGATTTACACAAAGCAAGATTTAATACAGGGCAGCACAGAAAGGGCATTCAGGGCTGATATATCGGGGCCACAGAGCAGACTCAGGAGTTGAACTGTGTCCTAGACCATGCATTTCAGCAAGTATTTCAGCACAACCCCCACAAACATCTGTGCCCAATTACACTAATCCAGATTCAAAGATTAGGAGATTCTCTTAAGTGTTCCATCATTGTCAATAGATATACAATATAAGCTTTTAAATCTAACCAATCAGATTCTTTTGTTCTTTTGTTGTTAGCAATAGCCATAATGTTTCTGGAGAACTAAAGTTGCATAATTACTACTTCTATGTGCTGGGAAATAATCCTTCATTACACTGTAAATATATATTGCTCTCATTGGTTAATAAAGAACTGACTAGCCAGTAGCCAAGAAGGAAGTATAAGCAGGAGAGACAAATCAGATTCTGGGAGGAAGAAGGGTGGATTCAGAAGAGCTGCCAGGAGAAGCAGAGAGAGCAAGATGTGCTGGAGAACAGGTAAAGCCAGAAGCCATATGGCAATACATAGATTTGTAGAAATAGAAGATGTAAAAACTAGCTGGTAACAAGCCTGAGCTATTGACTGAGCATTTGTAATTAATATTGGGACTCCATGAACATTATTTGAAAACTGGCAGGTGGGAAAGAAAAGTGTGCCTACATCTGTGATTTAAGGAGGTGGGTCAGCTGTTAGAAGGTTCGCAGCTCCCCTAGAGCTTGGGAACCTGAACTTTGTTTCACCATCCCTGCATGTGAAATGGAGTCTGAAGTCAAAATGGCAACACTTAGTTAGGCCAAGGTGCTTTTGCCTGTTCCCAACAATATAACAAGAATTTCAATCCAAATAGTCTACAAGCAGACTAAGACGCTTCTCAGAGAGAAATGCCCCAAATCACAGAGGAGAGACATCGCTTCCCAGGTGATGAGGGCCCAGGAGGGTGAGAAGAAGCTTCCTCCACTCTGGTGTGACTTTCATAGTAAAAATCAGCAAAGCTTGGAGCTCCACTTACCCAGTAGAAGGGGAGAGACAAGTGTCTAGAGCAGGTACAGAAGAAAATAGCTAGAGGTATAAGTGTCTTAGTAAGTAGTAAGTATGTCTTGGGGGACCCAAAGAGAGTGGCAGGGAGACACCCTCATGGTGGGTGTCCCAAAATGGCACGGCAGGGAAAGAAGATACTCACTGTGTTATTATGGAGAGGTAGGTAGATAAGGTGGAGGGAAGAGCAGACTCTAGAATCGAATTTGGTGAGTGGCAAAATGGCAGAAACAAATCCTTACATCTTTGAAGGGTCAAATCAGCAGCTTGGTTCAGAGTGGGCGAATTTCCCACAAGGGAGCTCATTGAAGCTACTCCCATAGTATTGGCACCATACTCCCATATGAATGAGCGAGAAAAAAAGAAATAAAATAGAAAGGAAAGGACATGGCAGCTCCTAGATACGATGGAGGGGAAAGTTTATTATAGATGCGTGTGAGAACATAGCTAGAGGCAAAGACGTCTGGATAGGTCAGAGTGAACATGACCAGACAGATCAAGGCCAGGTGAGGAGAAAGGCAGAGGATGAGAGATGGAACACAGAGGAACCAGGTACAGCAACCAAGAGGCCAAATGTACGAAAGGAGTGGATAACCAAAATGACTAGATTATATAGGGAAGAATCTCCAATGAAAGAGCAGTTCAGTCCCCAGGCTGGACAGTTCCGGTTATAGGGCAGGGTATAAAAGCCGGGAGGACCTTGTGACAAGTAAGAACTGAGGGATGCTGGAAAAATCTGATGGCCAGGTCTGCTTTCATATGTTAAATAGGCACCGCAACCATTTGTACCAGGATTTGAGACTAAACAGTGTTACCAAGTGAATCGAGTTCATCAACAGAATGCTTAGATCCCGAGGGATGGATATCCCTGATCAAGGGATGGGTTTCCAAGATGAGAAACTTCTAGGCATGCAAGAAGACTCTCTGATGAGAAAAAAATCTGAAACTGAACAGGCTGGGGAAAGAGGTAGCTAGGTTTGTAGAAGAGAAATGGCAAGAGAGATTGGGACTCGGGGTCTAGAGTCAAACATGATGGATGTCAGAGGCAAATGATCCCTACCACCTGAGGCCACGTCAGCAGATTCTGGTTAATTTAAAAGAAGGACTGGGTCCCCATGTGTTCTCTCTGGGTTTTATCACAAAATATAAGGAGATGTAACAAGAAACCTCCAGATACATACACTTCATAAAGAGAAGAACAATTTTTAAAGAACTTGCCAGCTGCCTCAGACAGTGGAAGAGAGCACCCAGATGAAGAAGCCTCCGGGGTTTTAAATGGTGAAAAACAGGGAATGGGGGCGGGTGTTTAGAAGCTGGGAAAGCTAGGTGGTTAGCATGGGGGATTCTCAGACAGATCAGCTGCTGGCAGGTTAGCTGTGTTCAGCCAGCCATGAAGGGCTTCTGAGAAATGCTCTACGTTTATGTCTCTTGGTGAAACCAGCTCAGATATGAGTCAACACTATCAGTCCTGATGTTTGGGGCCTGTTGCTTTGTGACCTAATGCCCACTAAAGGCATTTATCACTCAAACCACCACATTGGGGATCAAAGAGTAATTTACTTATACCCTGTGACGAGTTTTTCCTGGGCAGATGAAACATATGCCTACTCACCCAACATAGGGAACAAAGACAAACCGAACACAGATACTACCAAAATCGAATCTGTTGAACTAATGAGTTTTATTGAAATTATTTACTGGAATATGGATAAGGAGTTACTTACAGGAGTAGAAATGACTTAAAGACAATGGCATCACAAACATCCACTTCAATATGAGTGACAATGTACAAAACCTGGGAACCTGGGTCACATTGCACAGCCTGCGGACAGCTCAGAACATTGGAGAGTGTCCTATGCAGGGGACTCCGTTGGTCTAAATTGCTTCCAAGCAGCCCACTAAGTTCTAGTTCTTTCAGGCAGCTGAGTCTAGTGTCAGAGTTCTTTGCAATTTGTCTTATCTATGAGAGACTCTCAGCAGCTCGGTTTGTTTATGTCTTGGGGAGAAAGGCCTAGATGATATGGTCAGTTTCAGGGACTTCCTGAAGCTATTTTGAGTTGTTTACCTTCCTGCATAAGGGATTTGGAGAGGCAGAGACAGTCAGAGGGCCTGAGATTCACTACCCATCTTGCTTAGTTGAATCAACTTCTAATTTAGGGAGAGATTCTGCATTAATTCTCGGAATTCCTTAGGATGACAGTTGAGATTGTCTTCTCACCTAAACACACACACACACACACACACACACACACACACACAACATCTGAACATATGTGTAATCCACATACAGAAACAGACTTACACATATCAACACACATGAACAAAGAAGAGAGTCACTTACAAGTTTTAATTATTATAAACATTATCCAGACATTTTATAAAACAAAGTGTCCGGAAAGCTACCAGTATTCACAAATATTGAAGTATTTGTGACAGCAAGAAGATGAAGCACACAGTCGGGTCTGTTTCAAACCAGAAACCTTGAACTGGTGATCTACTCTGGCCAAGAGTAGATCAAGGCAAGAGAGATGTCAAATACAATGGGAACCACAAATGTTAGCTAAGGCCGGGTAAGGGCCAGCTCAGAGTTCTCTGTTACACATCAACAACAAAGGTTTTGTTCTCTTAGTGATATCTGTGCATCTCATCTTGGGTTGACGGCTTTCCTGCCTGCCATTGTCACCCTGGATCCTGACAGAGTGGCTGCTGGACTGCCCACTGCTCCCCGCTGTGACAGGAGAAGGAAAGACACAGAGTCCTGACCTCTGCTCCTCTGAAGCACACATCCCTTCAACATCTGTCAGTCAGAGCAAGTCTCAGAGCCACTTCACAGTTCAATGAGGCATCCTTCTAGCACAGGCAGAGACACTATGGGGACAGGAATGTGAACATCTGGTAAAGAGTAATGGAATCTATCTCACTAATGAACAGCATTTTATCTGTGTCAGAGTTCAGCATGACCCTTGATTCCGCTTTCAAAAATGCGTGTTTAGAAGCAGATGAGAACTTTTCTATTTTGAAAAAAAAAAAATCCATTAGGGTACCAATAAATTGATCTCCACAAAAAAGGTCAATGATATTTGAGTGGCAATTTAAAGCTTTCAAAGCACTTTCGAATAAACATCTCATTTGTTTTTCATAAGTACTCCATGCAAACCTGAATTCATAAACTTTTCTTCTGAATTTAACTATTTTAAACCCATGCTGTAGTTAGTTTCAAGTGAAAGAATGCATTTTTCTACATAGATAAAATAAGCATTATTCTATTTTTTGCAGTATGCACAAATAAGTTGGGTCAGAGTGTGCTGAACTAATTTTGACAATCCAGTCCTTCCTCCAACATTCCCCTACAGTCTCCATCACAGTCTTTGACTCTCGTATCCGTACCTGTGTCCACTTCTGCTCATCTTAATAATCCCCTGCTAATAGCAAGATCTGCAGATGACTGCTGCTGCACATTTAATTGGCTTTATGTGGGTCATTGCTGCCCAAGGATTACCCTGCTTTCTTAAATAATTCTGAATCTCATTTCCCAAAGCCATTGTCCTCATATAATCTGTACGGAAAAAAGTAAGGCATTTCTAATTAGGACTGTTAAGTTCTAGGAAACCCTCGAGTTCACAAAAGTCTCTTCAAAGAATGGGGGAAGGGAGATACAGAGAGATAGCTAAGTTTGCTTGAGATATCAGAGTGAAGATAGCAACAGTCTACTCTTCTGCTTTTGCATTTGTGATGTGGCCAACAATTTCTCTCTCTCTCTCCCTCCTTCCCCTTTCCTCTTTCTTCTCTTTTTTTCATCTTCTAACTTTAGTTAGTAAATGAATCTGCCATTCTCGATCTTCTGCATTGCTGTATTCATCTATTGTTCCTTTGCTGTTGTCAACACCTTAATATTTTTCTTCTTTTTAAAGATGGCAATTCCTTTCCCCCTTTCCTTTTCTCCCTCCAAATTATTTGATATACTCTTCCTTGCTTTCTTTAAAATTCATGGCCTTTCTTTTTTAATAATTCCATATTAATATTCATATCCATGCATATAATGCATTTGTATAATGTATATATATCATATATATTCCTAAACATATAGATGCAACCTTCTCATTCTGTGTAATAGTATTGGATAACCAATTGCCACGGTCTTCTACAACTCCAGCATTCCTTAGGTGCCTGAAGTTCTTTGTATGCGTTTGGACCTTATGGGCTGCCCCCAACTCACATTAACAAGTCTATTGCCATCCTTATTCAGTTAAGTTTAGCCTTTCATATTTCAAATTGATGAGACTTTATGGTTGTAGCTTCTGACATTTCTAGAACACAGTCTCACAGCAAAGTCCTCGATCCTCTGATTGTTTCAGTCTTTTCTCCTTCTTCCTTGGTGTTAACTGAGCCTTAGGTTACACAGTGTTTTATAGTTGTATCCACTGGGACAGGGATTTTGATTGACTCTAGTGTTCTAAATACTTTCCATCTGTTGAGAAGAGAAATTACCTTGATGAAGAGTGGGAACTTCACCTGCCCTGTGGATATAAGAACAAATCTTGAGAATGTAGTTATGGATTTTGCTGGTTTAGTAAGCTGAGGGTTGTGGGTTCTTCTCCAAGATCCTTGACTTCATTAGCACTGAGAAGTTAGGCAGGTTTCCAGTACCAGGCTTGTTCTTCCTCTAGCTGAGTGTGTCTTAAGTCCAACTAAAGAGCTATTGTCAACTCTTGACCAATTAGGCCACAGACAGAACATGGCTGCCAGCCTTTAACATGCTCTGGTTTCCACCTTAGGGAGGTTGATACAACCCTCAGGAGCCTTGCTAGAGTGAGCAATCCACATTTCTCTTGTAATCCTGAGATTAGCAACACAATAGCAGCAGCAGTAACTTATGGATCCACTGAGGGATCACCAACTCTATCACCTCCTTACTCTGGACACTGTCGCCTTGGGAATTAGCATCTGGTAAGTATCAAACCTAGGATGAATGCTCAGGAACCTATGTGATATATCAAAGGAGGCCTGGCCTCCAGGTTTTCCCAGCATCCCTCAGTCCATACCACTTAGGTTGGCATACCCTTCCCCCTAACCTGAACTTTCCAATCTAGGGACTGGGTTGTCCTTCCCCTATTGGCTTTTCCCTATATAATCCTGACATTTTGGTTACCCACCCAGTTTTGTACCTCTGGCATCCGGATTGTTGTATCTGGTCCCTCCCTCTTCCCTCTTCCTTCCCCTCTCCTCCCCCTCTCCTCACATGACCCAGTTCAAACTGGTCATGTGTTCTCCAGAGTCTCTCATTATACCTAGTTTCTAAATCACACGACTCCTGTGTTACTCATCTACTGTATTAGCAGTATCACACTGTAGACAGATTGGCCCTTGTAGTTGGACTATAAGGACTCAACCCTAGGTTTTCCCTGGCAACACTTTAGCATTGAGGAATTGTTTAATTCTCATGGGCTTCTCTTCATCTTTAAAGGTAGGGAACAGTAAGTCTTTGTTTGAAGAGTTACGTGAGCTTATGGATGTAAAACACTGGAGAGTTAATGTTTCCCTGAGAGTGTGGGAAATGCTGCCTATCACAGCTATAATTCATAGTTCACTATTTGGCCTCCAGTACATCACAGCAAGATGCCCTAGGTTATACGAATATAGAGACATGATACAGCTTTTGTTCTCTGAGTTATTATATTTCAGAAGAGTGAGCCTATGCCAGCTCAATACCTTGTAACAATGTTAGCAATAAAGCCACGAGGATGAGTCATGTGGCTTCCGTGGCACAGAATTCACAATGTGATAACTGGATTGTCAGGGGACTTCTCAGACACTGGGAAATCTAATCTGGATCTAATGTAATTTGGGGTCTTGAGTCGTGGAGAATGTAGTGAGGCTACTCCATATTGGAAAAGAGTGGTTCACTAAACTTTTTTTCTTTAAATGAGTTTATTCCATTAAGCTGTGGAATTCAAACCATATGCACACTGATGGACTACGATGTCATTTATTCATGGCCAAAAACATTGTGTGATGCTCGCCATTCATTTCTACCTCTCCACAAAATTATCATCTGTCAACATGAAAGCTTTCTAAATCTGATCTTCTGTCTGTTTCAAACCCCTAGACTGTTGTCACCTTCAGTCATTCTACTGTGAAAACAGCTCTCAAAAATGTCCTGTCCCCATCTAACTCCAAGCAGCACTACTAATAAATTCTATCTGATTTACAAATGTGAATACCCTTATAATTGAGTTTTCTACAGCTGCATGAGATGTCAGAAAAGATAAAGACAAGAGGAGTCATCTGAATTTAATGTGGATACTTTTTTTAAAATATCTGCAAAATATTGAATTACACTCCCACATTTAGGCTGGCCTACTCAGCTTGGGGGATACTACCTGCTTCCCTGTCTCTACGGTTTTCTAAAATGCAAGCCAACACAATGTTTAATTCTTCATCTACCAGTCCTCAAATGTTTCCCTATAGGCACTGTGGTTCTCAATATTCTGTTAATTTGGGGTTGGCTCTCAGTTCCCTCAACTCTGTGACTTTGCAGTATGTACAGTATCTCAACACTGCAGTCATGTCTAGGCACTTGCCAAAATTATGTGAGTTCCATAGTGTTCCCTGCCAAAAGTCCATTGCATGAGCAATGAAATGCAAAAAGAATAAAGAGTAAGGCAGAGTCAGGGAGGAAACCATAAGCACATTATCCATGGGTGCTCACTAGCCTAAGGGTTAAAATCATTGCCTTGACCCCAACAGTAGACCCAAGGTGGCCACGACATGACACTGGTCCTTTATCATCTGCTGGAGACTGTGGATGAAAGGGTTTCTAGAAAAATGGAGAGATGTCTTCATCTCTGGAGAAGAGTGTGTCTGCACTATAAATAACATCACATTCAGGGGCTTTTTAAGACAGGTTCTAAGACACTAGTCAGAGACCAAGCACCGAGCAAATACCAGCTTTTTAAAATCACATGGCTCAAGAGGTTAAAGAGATGGCTCAGCGTTAAAGAGTACTTACTTCTTTTTAGAGGTCCTCAGTTCAACTCCCTGTGGCTCACAACTGCCTGTAATTCTAGGGTATCCAAAGCTCTCTTCTGTCCTCCTCAGGTACCTGCATATATATGGTATACACAGACGCATATACATATAAAATACAAAAGAAGCATACAAATCTTTAAAATAGGGGATCTACTGATTGCTTTCTTCCCTTGCCAGTTTGCATACCACTCTGCTTCTGATGATGTGAAAGCCTCTCCAAGGAGTGAGACTTCCAGGTCAGTTCCCAATTCCCTCAAGCTCTGTGCTCAAACTGTCCTGTCTTTAACAACAGGGTCTATCTTGCAAGTTTTGGAAGACAACAAAGGCAAAGGCAAAAGCCTTTTCTTCAAATGGGATAGATTAGGCTCTCTGACCAACAACTGGATAGGGGATTTCTCCTGACGGATTATCTGACATGAACTGGTCAGTCCTTGAAACATTACAGGTAACACTGAGAAGACTTAACAGGTTGTATTTACATATTTATTAATTTACAAATGCATATAATAATAATGGTTATGGACAAGGAGGCTGAGAATTTGGGAGGAAGCATAGAAGAGGCAGGATGGAGGACTGGGAGGGAAATGATGCAATTACATTTGTTTAAGTTGATGAAAACAGCAGCTGGAACCCGCCTTGCTAAGCTTTCAGGCAGTCCGGGTCAGTCAGCAGTCCACTCCAGACTGTGTGAGTTCAGAGGCTGGGGGAGTCTTGAGGCCAGGAGAGATGGATTCTGAGTGCTGCCCACTCTACACAGTTCTCAGATAACAGCGTCATTCTTATCACCTGCCTCTGAGGCAGCAGAGTCGGGAAGCTAATTAGACCCGTACCATTTGCCTCCATTCCTCATAAGCACAGGTCTCTGCTCATCTGATCTGAGATTTGAACCAGAGGCTTCGTAGTGGTGGGACCTAAGAGCAGCAGAATAAGAGTTGAGAACTTTCTGATGCTCGCTCCCTCTCAGCTTTTTCTCAAGGTTCCTTTGCTGAAAGCTTTCTTTTGGGAAAGTCCACCACCAGCTATGGTTTCACACAGGATTTCTTTTTTTAGGGGGGAGGGGGTGCTTTTCAATTTCTCTTTGTAATTCTCCTGCAGTTTCCCTCTAGGTTCTGTAGAACAGGTGAGCACCATCCCCTATCTAATTCTCATAGAAAGAACAAATGTAGTCTGAGGAAAGACAGAAAATCTGAACTCTAATACAGTTCCACAGTAGAGGAAACAAGCCTGTGAGTGGCTTGTGGTGGGTTTTGCTGTGTTTGCTTTTTCTCTTTCTTATGCCCTAAAATTAGCCTTCACGGGACTGCACTGTACCTAAGGACAAGTTATGGGATGCCTGAAGAAAAGAAAGTAGGCACTGGTGGCAGTGGAGGGGAAGAGATGGAAATCATGTAACTATAGTACTCATGCATGGAATTTTCAGGGCAAAAAAGCTTAAAAAGCAATTTCTAATTGACATGTGTTTGTTTATGGGATGGAGGACTATGGAGAAGACTATAAAGCGGGCCCATCTGGAAACTTATATGCCCTACTTATAGGTAGAATACTGAGAGACCCTGCAAGAAAAATCTATTATAGTGAAGAGAATTGTCTTCTTCTGAAAAAATACATTTCAGACTAAGTCTAAGTGAAAAGATATAAAACCCTTGCCTTCTGTCTTCACCTTGAAAGTGGGGCTCCGGACACTTCATAGAATTGGTTCACAAGATTTATGAAGACACTCAGAACCATTTGATTTATTTCTGGGACTCAGAAATCCAAGTTATTGTTTGCTCAAAAGAGTGAATAAGAAGAGGGCTGGAGGAGGAGCTCAGCAATCAAGAGTTCAATTCTCAGGGTATGTGTTACGCATCTCAGGACCACCTGTGATTCCAGCTCTAGGCTATCCAGTGCCTCTGACCTCTGTGGGTACCTGCACTCAGGTGCATGTGAGCACAGAGTTAGGAGTGCATGCACACACACACACACACACACACACACACACACACACACACACACACACCACTTGGGCCTGCATAATTAATGATAATAAAATGTTTCTTTACAGCTTAGTTTAAACAGAGTGACAAAGCTTTTAAGCTAAAATATGAAACAGGCTGTTTTACAAAGAGCATCAAAAATAAAAAGCAAAATAACCCCCCCCACACACACACACACATGCACACACACAAATAACGGCCTCACTGACAGGATAGGAAGGGTCTGGTACCAAAGCCCTGATGCTCTTAGTCACAGGAACACTGGGAGCTTCCCCATCAATGGGCACAAGACATCATGACAAAGAAGCCTGTTCCTCCTACTCTGTAGGAGTGGCCATTAGCAGCCAAATCTGATGCCTACTGGCATAGTACTACACTAAGGAGGAGTCTATGTGCAATGGAGTTCTCACAGCCAGAAAGACAGAGCAGATATTTACTGGTGGTATTATCCAGGAATAAACCTAAACATGAAACTGAGAAGATCCAGAATCTGCTGAAAAACAAGCAACCCCCCCCAAATATTCACACAATGGAAAGGTAAAAGAGAAACAGCAAAATCCTGGCTGCCTTATGCCAAGATGCTCGTGAAGTGTGCATGTCGAAAAATAATGACCACTATGCTCATCCTCAATTTTGAAGTTATAAAAAACTATTATATATATATATATATACATATATATATATATATATATATACACACACACACACAAACACACACACATACATATTTATTCCCTGTTATTCATGGGAGTTTGGGACCACTTGGACTTGGACAGCTAAATCAAACAGCTTTAGTCTAGTACATGACCTAGTAAGTGGGTGTATTCTCTGTATGCACCTTCCTATTTAGTCTAATAACATTTGTAAATCTATAGTACTATTTTTCCAGTCCATTTGACTTGTCTAACCATTCTTGAAGGGAGAAGTAAAGATTAAGGAAAGACAGAGATAAAAAAAATAAAAAGACAGAGTCAGGAGGGTATCCAGTTAATCCTGTGATCAGCCCCGTTTATTATTCAAAGTTCATGTACGGCCCAATCAAAGGGCGGAAAGACAAAAGAGTTCTCTGATACAAAGAACAAGCAAGCAAAGAGTAATTACCTCCTTTCACCTCAAAACACTAAGAAACCACGTCCTAAATCAAAACATCCTGTTTATTGACCTTGGAAGAGTAAGGCACACCTTCAGTCAAACATCTTGTTGTTTAATCTTGAAGGAGTATGAATAGGTGTGCACTCTGACCTTTAGTCAAGATGGACTGGATCTACTTCTGTGGCCTCCATACCATTCACAGTGCAAGTGCTGTGTAAATAGCTCTATCCTACAGATTGGGATTAAATGAAGTCATAAAAGAAACAGTGCCTTTTCAGTACAGACATATTTGTAAAATATGATACTTGAGTCTTCTGGATAAGAGGATCCAGGACACATGGATGTGATGGACAGGCATAACAGTGAGAAAGACCAATCACCCCAGTTATTCAGATAATATAAAACTAAAATTGCCAGGGATTTCAGTATTTTAATTGTGTGTGAAATAGCAATAATTCTCTATGGGTCCTTTCCTCTGGTAATTGGTGTGTATGTTAATAACAGGGCAACATTTTAAACCATTGTGTCTGTGTTGTGGATGCATGCTTGCTTCCTTTGTAGATGATAGGCCAGTCACTTTAATTTCTCTATGAGGAGTCTGAATCCTAAGAACAGTCTGTATGAACTGGGGCCACAGCAGATACTGAAACCAAACAGCATGTTTTACACCTCTGTGTTGCATGTGTGTCTGGCTCTAGATGCCAGGGCATTGACTGAGACTCCCATCCACATGCCAGGAATGTAGGAATGGGAGATGTCACCAGGCCAGCTACTCTTACATGTTTGTTTTTACACCTTGCTTTCCTTTCTGTTTTATACGTTATAAATTTGTAATCATCTTGGAGACTGATATAATATGGCCATGTCTACAGAACATCTGGAAAGACATTTAAATTTTTAAATGTTGAAGGCATCTGAGTTGCTGAAACAGAAACAAAACGGAGCAGAAAGACAAGAAGATTTGCGCTACTCAGAGTCTCCGATTCATCCCAGTTCTTTGTTCTGTAGACTCAGATTAAACCAGAAGCTGCTTCTTTCCCTGCTGAATTTCTACCATAAATTTATAGAATTGTCTATAACTTACTTAACATTATTTATAGACAGTGGGTTCGAGGCTAAGAAAAGCATCTGTTCTTTAAATCTTTGTATCCATTAGCCAAATTGAGGCAATCCACCACACAGATTAAAAAAAAGGGGGGGTGTCTGAAAGCTTAGGAAGTCTCTGTTTGTTTGTATAGGTTAAAAACAGGCCGAAGTGGAGTCTATAAAGTTGATGCACAGTAGACGGCAGATCTTATTGCTGTTATACAACTGTTGGATGAGCCATTGGAGGCTCAGGGAAGCTTTTGATTTAATAATAGAGTTCAGCTCCAAAAGGATTCAAATTTTTTAGTGAAAGAATTGTATCCTCTCTACTTGACAAACTCCCAGTGAGCATGCTTGGGCAACTTTTGTGAGCCTTCTTTCTTCTCATGAGAGCCCCTCCTGGTTCCTCTCACATCTCTCTCTTCAGCCCTTTCTCTATGATCTCCAGCTTTAGCACACAAATGGTTTTGCATTCACAGTCCTTTGACCCCAGAGGTACGATTCCTAATTGGATATGCTTTTGATGAAGTAGAGAAAATTCTGAACCCTATATTTCATCATTCAAAATTAATATTCAGCTTTTATATTCTTTCAGGTATGCCTTACTATCGAGAACCTAGACATATGAATATTTCATAATGAATGAGGAGATAATTTTCTAACTAATGTTAATTACTTGACAAAAGTTACATTTGGCTCTGGGAGGGCATAGACAGAGATTTTGTGATATATCTTGAGATATGAGTATAAATTGCCTTAAAATTTTTACTAAATTTTCATATATGACCAAAAATTAGTAGATAAAGAATGAAAAAAAAAACTTGCCAGAAGAGCAAGCAACTGGTGCAATAGATACAAGAGTAAAACTGTTCTTACAGCCACATAGTAGGATAAGAACAAACTCAAGCGTGCTGTGCACACCAGTGGTCACTGCTTTCTAGAGTGAGGGGCAGGCAACCACAGTGCCAAGTCCATTACTAGCTATGCTTTCAACATGGCCATCCTGGGCCCCATGAGACCTTATCATAGACAAATAATGATAACACACACACACACACGAATTTTATATAACATCCCAAAGAAACAAAATGAAGCTAATAAAATAACCATTATCTGTCACACACATTCCTTGTTATTAAATTGAAATTATCTTAGTTGTCCTTTCATCAAGTTCCAGGCATATCTCACATTGGGAACTGCCTACTGTCACTATATTTAAATGTAGATACACAGAGATGGGGAGATGTCTCAGTCAGTCGCTGCCTGCACCACCGCACAAGGCTCCTCCTCCTTTAATAAAACAGATTTGCCAGTGGATATATGCGATCCCACTCCATTGCACCACTCTTGACAAATGCGCTTGTGCATATGTGTCGATGTGTGTCTGCATGTCTCTGTGCATGCCTGTTTGTTGTTTTTACATGTGTGCATGAGCATGTATATATATATGCATATGTGTTTATACTCTTGCACATATTCACCTGTTTGTGTGTGTCTACGTGTATATGTGTGACAGTGTGTGTGTGCATACATGTATACGTGTGTGCCCATCTTGTATTATTTACATGTATGTATGTGGTCATGTGAGTATGCATGTGAGTGTGTGCCTACACATGTACATATCATTGTGTGTTTGCGGAGGCCAGAGCTTGATGTAACACAAAGTGTACCACATGCCCCTTTGTGCCCCCCAGCTCTGGGTTTACACTTCTGTGCTATTATTCCTGCAATCCATCTCTCTACTCGTTGTAAATGTTTTAGTTTTGGTAGGGTGATATTTTTATAGTATTTTCTACAAGTTATCTTATTTTTGTATTAAAATCGGTCATATAACTAACCATACTCTGTATTTCTATAATAGGAGTTTTAATAATTTCCGTCACATTTTTGCTCTGTATATTTTTCTTATTCTAACAATGTGTTGGTGTCCATTAAATTTGTATAAAACCATTCATTGTTACTGAACGTATTGATGCTCTGGCCTCTGTTTTGGGTGTGAACATTGTTGTTTTCTTCTTTCTTCCAACTTGGCCCTTACTTGATGATTTTCCCACATGCTTGAGAGGTAACCCTACTGCTACTAGAGCTCTCCTTATGACTCAGGCTCATATTGCCATTATCTTTTTCTTATGATCTTTTTACAAAATCACATCCATTATGTATGGTGTCCTGGTTGTTAGCTTCACATTTATGTTAATTTGTATTCAAGCTTAAACTCTTCCTTTAGTCCTTCCTTTGTTTTCTGATCCATTGATCAGGACCCAGTATTTATCCTCCATAGACTTATGGCTTTTCCAGAATTATTTTGTCCTTGATTTCTAGTTTCCTTTTGTGGCATTAAAAAAAGGTCTTTCGTGCAGTTTCTCTATTTAATTTGCTATTAGTTTCATGGTTCAGCCAGTGCTGCATGGAATGAAATGTTCTGTGTCCCTGATGTGAATTGTATTCTGCTGCTACAGAATACAGGTGGAATGAGCACCCTTTCTATATACAGGTGACAGGGGCCCACTCTAGCGTAGTTGACATCCTTTTCCTCTGCTGTTCCTGCCTGGAGAGGCTCTGTCACTGCAGAAATACCAAGTACCTAAGTTACTGTACTGCTCTCTGGCTCTCCATCCACCTATTTCTGTTAAACTTTGATAGGGTTTCAAATTGTCCTAACAAGAAACACACACACAAGCACACATGCACACACACACTCACACACACAGAGAAAGAGGGAGGGGGAGAGAGAGAGAGAGAGAGAGAGAGAGAGAGAGAGAGAGAGAGAGAGAGAGAGAGAGAGAGAGAGAGAGACAAAGACTGAGAGAGAGACAGAGAGAGAGAGAGAGACAAAGAGTAAGACTGAGAGAGAGAGAGACAAAGAGTAAGACAGAGAGAGAGAGAGAGAGAGAGAGAGAGAGAGAGAGAGAGAGAGAGGAGATGAGGTGACATACAGATAGTAGTCTCGACCCTGTTGGAGCATGGCCAGTGCAGACTGCGCAGGCTTCAGGCCTGGACTGTCCTTGCTGGCACGTGTGCACCATGAGCAGACACCCTTGTGGCTACGAGCAGGATGCACCACAGCTCAGGTACTAGGTGGTGAGGATACTCAACTCATCATTACCGGAATAGCATTTTTGTTCACATTTCATAAATCTTGCCTGCAAAAGGAAGTACAGATTTTCCCATGAACTTCTTTGGCAAAAAAAAAAAAATGGTAGTGAAAGTATTATAGTAATTTGATTCGCTAACACTTCAGGCAAGGTCAGAAGAACACCAGTGTGGGAAAAACTGAGTCAGCATTGTCAGCAACCGAACAACACTCACAGGGCAGTCAAGGAACAGCAGCTTCCTTTAAAACGAACGGGTGAATTGACCTTTGCTACAGCCATAAATACACCCATTTCCATTTCTATTTCCATTAAATGTACTGAATGTGTGTTTTTACTGTCTGATTTGACCTCGTTGATTTGATTGACACTAAGTCATTAGAAGTTAGTTCAAAGGCTGTGACTTAGAAGTCATGGAAAAGAAGTAGCAAAGCTATACTACGTCAGGTATTTGAAAACATTTATGTTAAAATGTACCAAATTTAGGGCAGAATACATTTTTTTCTTTTGATTTTTATTGAGCTCTACCTTCTTTTCTGCTCCCCTCCCTGCCTCTCTCCTCCCCTTTAGCCCTCGCCCAAGGTCCCCATGCTCCCTGTCTACTCAGGAGATCTTGTCTTTTCCTACTTCCCATGTAGATTAGATCTATGTGTGTATTTTTTCAAGAATATCAAGACTGTGTATCTAAGGGCTGGCATGAGGGCTCAGTGGGTAAGCGAGGATGCCTCGCACAGCTGCACATGTGAGTTAGAAAATTAAATGCCCACAAATATTGCTGGAGAAAAATCTGCTCTACAGGGTTGTCTGTGATTGTCACACACGCTGTGGCATGGGCACACTGCCAATAATAATAATAATAATAATAATAATAATAATAATAATGATAAAAATCAAACTGAAGAAGAGAGTATGTGCCTGTGTGTTCATGTGTTTATCTTTTGTAAGTTATCCGATCTCACCCTCGTGAAGAACAGAACTTAGATACAGCATCTTCCTCTTCAGTTCACAGATGGATGTCGGCAATCATTATATCCTGCTTTAACAGTAGAATGTAGAATACACGTATCTGTCCCTTCTGTAACCTCCTCAGTACCTGCACCTAGGCAAACGTGAAATGCACTTCAAACACAATTTCCTTGAGAGTAAGAGCACACGCTTCCTTCTGTGTTCTTCCCACTGGGCCCTCAGTCATTTGGAGCAGATAGGAGTGGAAGTGAGTACTTCAGAGCGCAGCCTTCTCTCTTCATTTCCACTCTCAAGATCTTGGGTGAACATCATTTTACTGAGTCATACCTGGGATGAGAGGCGAACTTGTTGCCTTGAACTTCCCCGCCACCATTTTATGTGCCTGTGGTGATGTTTCTGCTTACATGATTGGCCGCCAAGCTGCTATTCCGTCCTTTCCAACAGAGAGTAAAGGGTTTATTAAAGATATCCCCTAATCAACTGATTCATTTATTTCACTTTAATAATTGCAATTCCTCCTACTGAATTTGTCTATACGTTGAAAGTCTGTATTTGTGAATGAAGTTGTATAAAACTGTTATACTTAACTGAAAATAGACCACAAGGTATTTGAGCTTATGAGTGTCTCTTCTGCATTCATATACAGTTGTTCATCTCTCATCTCTCTGTATGATTATCAAAAAAATCCTCTTTATTCTTAGGAAATCTTTTTTCCTGTACTGTCTTCACATTTTTCCCTCGTTTTTTATTAATTCCAAGTCAAGGTACTCTGTCAGTAGTTGCTAGGACGTGGATGGTTTAAAAGGCAAGAAATCAAATCAACTTCAGAAAAAGAATGTCACAAAAATGACAAAAGAACGTGAGTTCTATCAGAAACACTGTCCATGTTTTCTAGCCTCCTACATCTTCACAGGGGTTAGCCCGTCGCTGGGACAATCCCCTTACACACTATAAATCTCAACACAGACCTTAGAGGAGATAAATTAGTTATTTTCAAGGGCAGTGAGACCAGGAATCCTATACTCTATCTTTTCAGCTACATTCTTCTGATTTGTAGCTTGAGAAGTTGATTTTTTAAAAATATTTATTTATTTATTATGTATACAATATTCTGTCTGTGTATATGCCTGCAGGCCAGAAGAAGGCACCAGACCCCATTATAGATGGTTGTGAGCCACCATGTGGTTGCTGGGAATTGAACTCAGGACCTTTGGAAGAAAAGGCAATGCTCTTAACCTCTGAGCCATCTCTCCAGCCCCGAGAAGTTGATCTTAAAATCATTTGAACCCAAATTGCACACACAGAGAAACTGTGAGTAAACATTTTATACCCAATTGCTAACATTCACTGTGCTAAGAACACATAGCAGCTCTTGAAAAAGGAAAAGCCCACAGCTTAGAATCGGAATGCAAGTGTAGCCTACAGCCCTCTGGCAGGGTTTATAAATTCAAAACTTTGAGGACCTTGTGGGCAGCTATTGCTAGCAATGCCCCACGACTCTGGACAGCCATGCTTGTGGAACTCTTCATCTGACAAAGTTCTTCTCTCCGCCGATATTTGAGTTGAGTTTCTTATGAAACTTCATAAATTGGATATCAGTAAACGACATTGTCCGATTCTGTTCAGAGACAAAGGCTTGCATTTTGTTTTCTGTCAACCAAAGGAAACCAATGGCAGTGCTGTGGTGTGGACACAAACGATGACCATGGTTCTGTATGGAGAAATCAGAGTTGCAGAGCCAGCCCTTGCTCAAGCACACACAGCATGCCCATCCTACAGGTGTGAGTAACTTCACAATCTTCTTGCATTTCGACATGGCTCTCTTCAGGAAAACATCTTACTGAAATCTCAATTTTTTTTTAATTTGCCTAATACTTTCAACACTAAAATCCATGTGTGAATTATGGATTCCATTAACCAATCTTCCCGTAGTGTTGTCTGAGTGAAGAAAGGAAAAGAATCCCAGACACAGTATCCTCTGTGTCTGGAGTGGTTTATTTAGGCAGCTGTGAAACTGCAGCTTGTTTATGTTATGTCCTCTGATACATGTCTGAACCCTATCTCGTGGAAGCTAAACTAAAAGATATGGTTTCCCTGCCAGGAATAGTCAGAAGTTTTCAAATAGCATCATGTTTTTAGGTTTGGTGTATGTGTGTGTGTGTGTGTGTGTGTGTGTGTGTACAACTTTGATATGTGTAAATGATGTATAGAACAAAGTGAACTTAGCTTAAAGATCCTATTTTGTTACATTTCATACATTTGTTGTGAGAACTCTTAAACCAAGAATGGTATCCCCATTGTGAGTTAAGAATAATATGCAACAGTGATTAGAGAGATGAACTTTCCCTGTTCCCAAATGCAGAAAGATAGCTGGGCTACAGGAAAGAACAGTTGTGCAGACACAGAAAGATTCCCTGACCTTATTTGTCATACAACCTCTCTACAGTTTTATTCACATGTCTGTGTAGTCAGGCACTGAAGATGGTGTTTGTTAAATAACAGCAGCCCCATGAGGCTGTATCAGCTAGCAATGCAACAGCCTCCTTGATTGGATAATTGCATTCTACAATGAAATCTGTTAAATATTCATTTCTTAAAAGGTACCTTTGACATTAAATAACTCATGACTACACATAATATACTTATATGTATATGCATATTTGTATGTATATGCACATTTATATGCATATGTGTACATTTCATGCATATATATACATATATACACACACATAGATATGTAATCTTGACTCAGACTAGGAACAATAGACTGAATAGAATGAAACATCTTGAAAGTCAGTTGTCAAAATACATACAGATTTTGAAAATGCCAGAAAAGCCAAATCTTTAAAACACAGCATTAGTTACTGTCTGTGTTTGATCAAATACCTGAAAGGAAGTAAAAACTTAAGAAGGGGTGAGCTTGCCTGTAGCTTTAGGAACTGTGATCCATCATGCTGAGGACAGTACTGCAATACAGCAACAGACAGCAAGACACACTGTCTACAGGCAGGAGGCAGAGAGCAAACAGAGTGAGATCAGCCTATTACACCTCAACATCCAACCCAGTCATCCACTTTGTTCTGCAAGACCTTGAGGTTCTCCAACCTTCCAAAACAGTGCCAGAAGTTGGGTACCAAGGTTTGAAACACATGAGCCTTTGGGGACATTTCACATTCCAGTCTCAACAAGTAACTAATCTGGGGAAAGAATGTTTTGTATCCTATAGATGACCCTTTCTAATAGTTCCAAAATCAAGCAAGAAACCAACCAAACACCAACACTAATAAGGCTGTTTTGTCACCCAAGTAAGCTAGACTGGTTTTGCTGTGTGTCAAACATGGCATTTTCCAGCTGATTCAAGGCAATGTGGTTGTTATTATTCTTATTAATATGAGATTATTACTTCACCATTCACACTACTTTTATATTTAGGAATGAGATTCTTTCTGTGCATCTACACTTCATGGCTTTGAGCTTTACCCTGTGGCCACCAAAGACCTCGTGGAACAATGAACCGAAAAGCAGGAGACCTTAGATAGGTTGTGATGATCTCTTAGCCATCAAGCAGTGACCCTGAATCTCAAATTTTCTCATCAATTAATTGTGAATGACTTTTGAAAATTAATTTACAAGGCTGTGTTGTATGAATTGAGATAATTAGTAATGTGAAATTTGAAGTTGTCCATGTATAAGCCATAGCTCAGCCCAGATAGAAGACATTCATGCTGGGGAAAGGTTAAAACTGAGACACAGCAAGATTTGAATATGAAAACAGATATGAGGAATAAATTAACAACTCATTATAAAACTAAAAGTTTTAAAGTAGGTTTTAGATTTAGTGAAAAACTTGAAAAATTAGGTACCAGGCATTTCTGTCTTTGTTTTACTATATAAATGTTTATAATGCAATGGGAATAGATAGATGCATAGATGGAAGGGTAGATATATACAGATAATAGATAGATAAATAGTAGATATAGATAGATTATAGATATAGATGACAGAAAGATGATAGATAAATGACAAATGAAAAAATATATATATATTATAATATATTATTCACAGAGGTTTCCTCCCTGCCTGGTCCCACAGCCATCAGCCCCAAAGAAACACAGAGAGGTCTACATTAATGATAAACTGGTTGGTCTATTAGCTTAAGCTTCTTATTAACTTTTATATCTTATATTAATCCATAATTCTTGTCTGTGTTAGCCACGTGGCTCGGGAACTTTCATCAGTGAGGCATCCTCACTTTGCTTCCTCTGTGTCTGGTTGATGACTGCAGACTGAACCTTTCCTCTTCCCAGAATTCTTCTGTCCTGGTTACCCTGCTTACACTTCCTGCCTGGCTACTGGCCAATCAGCATTTTATTAAACCAGTACAAGTGACAAAACTTGACAGAGAAAAAGACCATTGTCCCACATAAATGAGGCTGCCTAGCAACTGTTTGCACACATCAATAGAGAAAGAGAGAGGAATTGCAGTGTTAGAAGATTTTTAAGATAGAGCCATTATTGAATNAGATGCAGAGATAGTTACATAGATGGATAAATGATATGGAGAAGTATTATTGGTCTGAGAGTTTAAATGAATGAACTATAGTATAGTACAAAAGTAAAGAACAAAAATGTTCACAATCCCATCTTCTGCATCTTCTAGTAAAGTGTAAAGGAGGTACAATCAGAATTAATCAGGACTGCTTTTCAAATTGAGTTTAAAATTGGAAGCATTCTTGATCCCTGGGGCTGAGAGGTCATTTTTATTTAGTTTGAATGATTCCCCAGTTGTCTGTAAGAATGATATAGTCATCTCTTCATGATTACATTGTTCCCTTTAAAAGGGCAGCAATAAAACAAGTGACTTCAAAGCGTGAGGGGCCACATAGAATTTTTCCTGTCACTCTCCCTGAGCACATTCCATAATTGTGTGTTAAACATTTTTTTTTTTGGGTTAGGTTTGTGTGAACATGAGGAACTTTTGACAAATTGAAGAATACACTCACACCAGAGATCAGTCCTCCTATTAACTGTCTGCATTCTCATTCTGTCAAGAAAATGTGAAATTGGCCCAATCCGAAGTCTTTAATTTACAGACTCCTAGGGAAAATCATTTGATGTGTATCTTTGGTGAACCCTTTAACTCAACATCTTAAAATCTCAATACAAAAAAATTGCCAAAGATGTAAGTTCTCCTGTTTACTAAGGATTCTCAATTTCCCTTCGTTTCTGAATTTAGGCACAGTTAAAATACTGCTCTTTCCTATTTAGGACAGGAAAGTTTGGAGGAGGTAATAAACACAGAATATCATTAAGATAATGTTAAACATTTTCATTTTTCCCCTAGTAACTAAGTCTCTGCCAGAGTGGATGTTCCTAGGTTCTCTGCCTTCCACATGCTAATCTGATTTCTTTCAGCTCTTTGATCCATTCCCCATGGCAGAGCAAGATGGGGAGAGTTGAACCCTCCAGCAGCACAGCAACCCTGACCTCTGATCTCAAGAATAAAATGTCGATGCATTACACTGTGTGTGCTTGACTGGATGTACTCTTAGGCCAGGAGTGTTAAATGCCGCTTTACCTATGATATTATATAAAAAATGTTTATTGACCTATGACCCAATCCAAATGAATCTAGGATAATCTCTATTTAGGTGAGTTGTGGGAGACTCATATTCCATGCTACACATGATGAGGCTTGTATTTATTGTAGTCAGTGTTTCTTGGGTGAAATGAAGGAGCCGACTCAAATTTGAATTGGAAACTTCCAATATCTTCCCAAGCCTGCTCTTTTGTTGTTATTCTTCATTAACGTCTTTTATTATTATTTATCAATTGCTTTCATTATTAAAGTATTATTACTATTACTTTGAGACAAGGTTTCTCTGTGTACTTCTGCTTGTCCTGGAACTTACTTTGTATACAGGCTGTCCTGGAACTCAGAGATGTGTTAGCTTTTGCCCCCCAAGTGCTAGAATTAAAGGTATGTTCCACTATATCTGGCCATTTGTTTGAATTCTCATGAGATTATATTCAAATTTCAACACTTAGATAGATTCTCAGTCTTAGGCTGTTTTTGAGATTTGCACTTAAGTACTAACTGTATCATTAAGGAGTATTGATTGAGTCATGTGCTCCATCTGCCTTTCTGTTGCTCTTAAGAATCAAAAAACCTCAACTAGGTGGTGGTGCATACATTTAATCCTGGCACTGGGGAGGAAGACACAGGCCCATCTCTTTGAGTTCAAGGCCAGTACGGTATTCTCAAAACAACAGCAACAAAAAGTATTAAAGCCTCTCAGACATCTTCTGTGACATACTAGCGCCTTTATATAAGATCTGCTAACAATTCCAGCACTATAGAAATTAACAAATCCTATGTAACTCAGGTTAGTCTGTTTGCCTCAGAGAGCTGGATGCTTAATATTGTCCAGCATACCTCAGAGAGGAGTGGTTCCTCCCAGCTGTCCTGCAGTGTAACAGATAACAGCGTAACGTCTACAGGAAACATCACAATGTCCGCAGGAAACAGAACAATATCTATAGGAAACAGTACAATGTTTACAGAAAACAGAACAATGTCTACAGGAAACAGCATAATGTCTACAGGAAATAGCACAATGTCTGCAGGAAACAACACAATGTTTACAGAAAACAGAACAATGTCTACAGGAAAAGACACAATGTCTACAGGAAACAGCAGGGATTGTTTTAACTGAGACTGTCACACACAAAGCTACAGGAAACAAAGTTGTTCATGAGACTGTAGGGTGAGAGGCAAGGAAACGGATTTCCCGGTTGTTAAAAATGTCAAGCAGAGCCAGGAGCAGTGGTGAGGGGCCAGGGCGGTGCTACCAGTGACTCCTGGAATTCCTTGTGGTAAAAAGATTCTCCACAGAGCTTCCTAGCAAGTTAAAAATAAGTACATTTCAAGCATATCACTCTGAGATAGAAAAATGGGTGTTTTAATTAAAAATTTTATGAGTAACATCTGTGGTTATATGCTGAGATGGGTTAAAGGAGAGTTTCCATGTTACATTTTTGTGTCTTTCTTTTATCCTCCTTCAATAAAGTTTATTTACACAGTAACTTTTCCAGACTGAGTTTGGGGAATAAGAAGATTGTGTCCTAGATAGCAATTCACTCCCTGCTCCTGTCAGGGAGTCTGAAGCATAGAAGGCATTTAATGCATATGTTAAACTGACCTAAATTTAAAATTCTGTTACCGTTTCAGCACACCAGAATGCTTTCAACTTTACCTGCCTTGCATCAAATAACCCCTAGGCAATAGCGTGATGAAAGCTCAGACATGTTTCAGAAATGTGAACATTTATACACCGGGGTGGAAAGGTCAATGGAATCTTGGTTGAATTAAAAATTGACCCCTGAAACTTTTATTAAAAAAAGAATCTTTACTTCTGAGGATTCCCTTTTGAATTCGTTGGAATCAGGTTATGGGATCCAATAAAACAGACAACTTTGCATGATAATTTAGGAGCTGGTATAAAACACGGTTGAATTCAGCATGACCGTGTTACAGTTGCTTCTACGAGGATGCTGAACATTGAGGTTATGACTCTCCCCCACCAAACCCAAAAGAATGTTTATTGATTTATTAATGTACCCAAAAGATGACAGCCTTTCTAAGTATGAAGAAAGACACTAGATGCCTGTTACAGTGACGTTTGCTTAGATTAACGAATACTCAACAGGTTTGTTCTGCAAACACAGTGAAACTGAGGCCAAAGGATGGGTGAAGAGCCCCTGTGTCAGAAGTTTGTAGCTAAGATTTCAAAGGAGCCAGTGCAATCCAAACTGAGCCTGGCCTTGACCTCCGTTCCTTATGATTCTGATATAATCACCCACTGGAAACTCTCAAGGCAAGGTCACAAATACCCAGTCTCACCTTTCCTACGCTTTACAGTGCAAACATTCTTTATAGTAGAAGAATAAACTCACATGGAAGAAGTAACTATTGCTTGGGCAGAGCATAAACTTGTGTGCACCTGCCCTCACTCCACATCTGCAAGTTCACACCTTTCTCAGCCTGCGAGTGTGGTAGAAACTGTTATCTACTAGGTGAACTCTATCAAGTAAAGTTTTGCATATGATGAGCTTCTGATGAGACCCACAGGAATCGTTGGCTTTCCTAGAGAGAAGCTGGTGTTAGGGAAAGGGCTGTGTGGAAAGAATAATCTTGTCTTTCCTTAGAAGCGACCAAACGTGTGAAATTGTCTTGGATAAAGAAGAAAAATAGCATCTGCTACTGAAATACCTGTGTATGTTATAACACAGTAAAAGTCCCTGTTCCCATTACCTGAGTGTCCAAGCCAATGATTCAAGATGATTCTTGAGGCAATGACCGTCTAGTCAGCCTTTGTCATGGTGAGGAAATCTTTTAATGCCCAGAGCCCTTTCCTCTTGGCATGTGCCCTTTGGGTCTTAAAGCAGGCGGTGTTATATATAGTAGAACACCCGAGAACTCCGGGAATGCTGCCTCATTGCCCTCCAGTCTCACAGAGTAACTCGTTAGCCATCTGAAAACACGGAGAAATTTGTGCACATTTTCACTACATTTATAGCTAAAATTGTTTCACTGTTGATTAATAAAGATATATAGATTTAAGTTAAAATTAAATTGAAACGAATGTTGAAATAGGAGCGGCGGCGGGGCTGCGTCCCCAACACCCCGGCCGCTTGGCTAGCTCATGCCCGAAATAACAACACACAAACTGTATTCATTTAAAGAACTGCTTGGCCCCTGAACTCTAGCCCTTACAGGCTAATTCTCGCACCTGGACTAGCCCATTTCTAATGATGTTTGTAAGCACCCCAAGGTGCGCTTACCGGGAAGATTCTAGCCTCCGTCCATGATGTCTCTGCTCCAGAGCGCAGAGTTGTCTGGTCTCTCCGGGAGCAGAGCAGAGTCTGACCTCACTTCCTCTTCCGCCCAGAATTCTATTCTGTTTACTCCTCCCATCTATGTTCCAAGCTGAGGGCCAGCCAAGCAGTTTCTTTTATTGCTCAGCCAATGAAATCAACAGATTGATATATGACACTCCCACATCAAATGAATATATTCTATTTGCTCTTCTAATATCTTCAAAATAACAGTGATGTTCTAGTTCACATTATAGTAGAGTAGAAAGAAAGAAAAACAAGGAAGTCTTACAAGTATCTTACTAAAGAACAAAGGCTCCAGAAGCTACAATGAACTAAAGTGATTTTGTCGATGTTCAAGAACATTTTTCTGGGGAGAGGAGTATAAGTCAGAAGGATTTTAAAAAGTAAATTAACTTTAAAAAAAAGTCACCTTAAACACAAAGCTTACAATGTCTCCTTTCTTATGAATGTTTCATCAGCCCATGTGTTAAAATGGGTCAGAAAGTAGCTTCAAGGACAAGTTCGAATTAGGCTGAGGTTTTATCATGATTCAATTTCACTAATTACTTTAATAATTGAAGATGTTATCCAAGGCATATTGTGAATTAGTTTATTGTTTACTCTGTTTTTTATGTTTTATAAATTTCTGAATTTTAATTGCTGTCATAAATATTACCTGATGAAGACACAGGTGTATTATCTGTGAAATATTAGTCAAGAACTAAATCAATATCTTCACCAAGAAATCCGGTTGTGACACTGAATATATCCAAATGGGGAAAACAATGGAGGAGCAGAGGGTGTATTACATGCAGATTTTCATGAACTTGTCAAAATAAAAACATCGAGCACATAACCCACCCTTTATCATTGTTATGTTTGGTTTTTCCACATTTGCGCCTATTTTAAGAGTGATTCTAAGCATAATATTTCTTTTTGTTCTGCCTCTTCTCTTGTTTAAGAGATAGAAGAGGCACAGGGAAGAAGAAAAATGTAGGAATGAATGGGAAAAGAGAAGGAGAAAAGATTGTAGGACAGATATGGAGTCTATTCCACAGGTCTGGGTTACATGAGAAAGGAAATGGAAAACAGATCTATTTACCTATAGGCATGGCTCAGACAAAAGGCAAAGCATTTGAGATATTACTTCTTAGGTACCAATAAGGTAATACTTTTGATGGCTTCCATACTAAGCTAAATACTGGGCTAAATACTAAGCTAAATACTAAGCTAAATACTAAGCTAAATACTAAGCTAAATACTAAGCTAAATACTGGGCTAAATACTAAGCTAAATACTAAGCTAAATACTGGGCTGACCCGCTGGCACTTTGAAAAGTTAAGTCAGGGCTTTAGACTGTGGTGTTTTCAGCCTAACTGGTTAGGAGGAAGGGGTAAAATGTCAAAAGACACAAGCAAAAGAGGATTTATGAACACAGTGCTTGGGCCCCAATGCTCAGCAGTGGAAGAGAGGTTTATGCGCTAGACTCTCTGTGCTATGGAATCCCCACTATATCACTTACGCTCCTATGGCCAGCACCCAGGAAGTGTGCAGAAGTATAGAGTCTTTCAGACATGCTGGTGTGCTCAGTCCTCAGGCTCTTTAAACGACCCTTGTCTGGACACTCAGGTCTGTTTGTCTGGTTTAGCTCCTTTTCCCACTTGATTTGGCCTCGGAAGGAGAAATGGACATTGGAGGGGCATGATGTTTATTTTCCAAATTTTCTTAATGATCACTCATCTACTTATCAGAAAGAAAACGATATGGAATAAAGTTACAACCATATTCTCATGTAGTTTTATTTGTGAGTCCACTGGGTGCTTTATACTGAAGATACTAAAAAATGTCATGTTGAATAAAAGCCTTCCATCATCCAAACTAATTTTATTTTTCAACAAAATATGAACCATTCGATGTTCCTTATTACAGTGAAAGGTAGATATTTAAGAATTATTCTGGAAGCCGGGCAGTGGCGGCACATGACTAATGCCAGGACTCAGGAGGCAGAGGCAGCCTGGATCTGTGAGGTTGAGGTCAGCCTGGTCTTAAGAGCGAGTTCCAAGACAGCCAAAGCTACACAAATGAATTCTGTTTCAAAAAAAAATAAATTACCAAAGAACAAGGAACAGTTCAACAGGCCAGTGGCATCTACTGTCACAAACAGCAATGAGTACTAACTCCAGCAGAAGGGAGTTCAACTTTCCAAATCTAGAATTCAAAACACCAGAATTCATTCTAGTGTTCTAGGGTATTTCATTACAGGGTGAATTAACAGAGAGAAAACCTTTTGAATATTTTCTCAAGCAACCATCAGAGGACGTTGCCTCTTATTCTAATTAAAAAAAAAAAAAGCCTAAATACGAAAATCCCCAACAAAAATAAGTAGTTCATATAGGAATCTACTAAGGGATCTAGATTCTGTCACCAGCATTATGATTTTACAGTTCCCTTACTGAACCTGAACTCTCACTCTCTGTAGGCTGCCATGAAGGCCACTGTCATGAGTTCTCAGCGTCCTCCCATTGAAAACGTGAATGGCATTGAACATCTGTGAAAAGCAACTGTGAAGGAGAACGGTGGAAGAGGGGAATACAAATAAAAATCTGTTAAATTGGTATCTTACTACTATAATTAAGTAGCTACAAGAAAAATGGCGAAGCCCTCTTAGTTGGAAGGCTGGGAGCTGGCCCTGTGCTCTTCCAACCCCGTTTTTAGGTACCTCAGTAACTAAAAGAGGATCTTGGTGTCATTACCAAATCCATCATGCATTCAGTGACATTTGGAGAAGGTAACTGTATTTTAGCAACTGAAACCCATTACAGTCTGCATACTTTTAGACAGAGAAAAGAAATAAAAACTAAGTCATAAATTCTTTTTTTTTTTTCTGAGATAGGCCTCATTGTTTAGCCTTGGCTGTCCTGGAAATAACTCTGTAGCTCAGGCTCGCCTTGACCTCACAGATCCACCTGCCTCTGCCCCCTGAGTAATGGGATTAAAGTCACGTGCCACCACTGCCCAGCTTCCTGTGTAATTCTTAACTATCTACCTCTCATCATAATAAATAAAGGCACTGTCACCTCCCTCCCCATCATCCAGCAAGCACCACGGTGTTCTAGAAACATTTACCTGTGAGGAAGGGGCCCCTCTTCTAGTGCAGAAACACCAGCCCTAAATGGATGGGCAGTGGTTCTTTGACCTTGCCAGAGTCCCCTTATCCTCCCAGTGCTGACTGGAATGGAAATATGCCCATAGCAACAAAACCACTTAGAACAAGATTGTATTAAGGTTAAATTGTTAATTGCTTTTTATTATTAGAAAATAGTACTTGCTTTGGGATACTGACTATAAATCATACTCAAGATGCATTTTTATTGAGTATGACTTAGTTATTTTCTTATCAATGCTAACAAGTGTTCTAACATTGGCAAAGCCTGGAAGTCATTCTTCATCTATGACCTATATTTTTTGAGTCTCAGTGGAAGTCTATTTCAACAATAGCGGCATCTCATTCAGGGCTCTAGTCTGAGTGGTAATTAGCAAATCTGTCAATTTGGACTAGGAAAGAGGTGGTGGGTGGGGTGACTGATTTTCGATTGTGGCACCAAATTACATCGGCTCCAGGACAAGTCAGTCAAAACCTTAGAAATGTCAGGATATAAGGGTCTGGGGTCACCAGGGGATCTTGTCAGAGTCAGAATCAGGTAGTAACTGAAGTTTTAGTGACGAACTGAACAAAACAAATACTTAGAAATTGGAAATATAACATTAAAATGTTGCTATTCCTAGTAGATTGAACAGTATCAGTTAGTTCTATAATTATAAGTTTGAAGTTGAGCACAGGCCTTAGTACACTAAGGTCAAGACCTTTCTGAGCCCATTCTTTATGAAGGATGATGGGAATGCAGTGTGAATCTAGGCTGTTGGAGGGCCAGTTGCTGATACTGTGTGATTGAAATCTTTATTTACATAATGACAGGCCCTCTCCACCTTCCTCTCATGCCTCCTACAAGCCATTCCTATCTCTTTACCTTTGGCCTGTCTCTGCCTTTATAATCAGCAATTGGTGTTTCAATTCTTTCTGTGTCAAATCTACCCACCATCTTCTGCCTCATCTCTCTATCTTAGCAGGAAGGATATTCCACATAGTGCTTGTGTGTGCATATGTATGTGTGCACATGTGTATGTGAGTGTGTGTCCACATGTGTGTGAGTGTGTATGCATGAGTGTGTATTACAGGTGCACATGGGGACGGCAGAACATAGCCTTGGCCCTTTCTCTTTAGGAACCTTTTTATCTGGTTTTGAAACAATTTCTCATTTGCCTAGAACAAAGCTAAGAAGATGATGCTTCCAGTCCAATGGGATGCTTGCTTCCCTCTCTGTAACCAAATCTTCAAGCCCAGCAGCACAGAATGTCACTGGAAGTTGAAGAGTTTGAGAAAAATAATCAGCGTGATTGTTTATGTTCTATTCTGTTAGAATATGTGTGGTTGTTTGAATGAGGAACCCCACGCCCCCAGCCCCATGTTTGAGTACTTGTTCGCTAGCCATAGCTGACAGCAAGGTTGGAGTTATGTAACTAACCTTTAGGAGACAGAGCCTTGCTGGAGGAAGTATATCGCAGATGGTAGGCTTAGAGGCTCTGCAGCCTTGCTCCACTTTCTGCTATCTCTCCGTGTTTCACATACGTAGAAGAAAATGTGGCCAAGCATCTTCTCATTCCTGCATTCCATGTGTTTCCTCTCAGTGATCATGCATGCCTGTACATTCCAGCAGGTGTCCCACACCTGTTTGGAGGTCAGAAGACAGCTGTCACCTGTCTTTCCCTTTCCATTTGGGGATCTGGGAAACAAATGCAGGCTGTTAGGCTTATTGCACTATAAATCCTTTTATACATTGACTCTTCTCCCCAGCCCTTTTATCTTGTGTGTGTGTGTGTGTGTGTGTGTGTGTGTGTTGTGTGGCTCTGTGTGTATATGGTATGTATGTGATGTATGTGTGCACATGTGTAACTATGAATGCCTATCAAATGATCATGAAGACTTGAGGAGAACATCAGGTACTTGCTGGATAACTCTCCACTTCACTGCTCTAAGACAGGGTCTTTGACTGAACCTGGAGTAAGACTAGGAGCCAGTGGTTCACAGTGACCCTCTAGTCTCTGCTGTCAACAGAACTGGTACATGCATCTTTTCTTGGTGTTTTACTTTATTTCTTCTTCCTTCCTTCTTCTTCTCTCTCATATTTATTTATTTATTATTTAGTTAGTTAGTTTTTCAAGACAGGATTTCTCTGTGTAGCCCTGGCGGTCCTGGAACTCACTCTGTAGACCACACTGGCCTCAAACACACAAGATTCAGCTGTCTCTGCCACCTGAGTGCTGGGATTAAAAGTGTGTGCCACCCCCACATGGCGACTTCTTGGTGTTTTGACTATGCCGAGATCCAATCTCAGGTTCTCGCACATACCGAGCAAGAGTTCTTACCTACAGATTCCTCTCTCCAGCTCTTGTACTTCTTTCTATGATTGAAATTCTTCTGTTGTGCTAACCTTACTAACTGAGCTATTCCCCAATCCCAGACTCTCTACTTTAAAGATCTTTGTGATTCAGCTGTGACCTGTGAACTGCACAGGATAATCTCTACTTGATCAATGTTAATTCCAACTGAGACCTGAGTTTCCCTATTCTCTATTTAAAGAAGTTTTGGGGGATTAAGATATGCACATATTTTGGAGAACACTGTATTTCCTTCCTCTGAAATGGAGATTAAGACACAATGAAAGAGTTTAGGGACTTGAAGGTGTCTAATGTGGTGGCTGTCTATGTCTGATGGACAGAGACTATCTCACTGAAAAAAAATTTACTTTCCAATTTTTGTTTTAAAAATCATTCTTCTTGAGTGCAACAAGGACAGTTGTGAGGCATATCAGTCACTCCTACCAATTAGAGATGCTGTAGGTTTTGTGTATAGCTCAGTAGTAAAGAATTTGCCTAACATGCCTGGGGCACTGAGTTCTATTCCTAATACTGCATTTATCTGTCTGCTCTCTACCTACCTATATTTGTCTGTCTATCTATCCATCTATCTATCTGTCTGTCTGTCTGTCTGTCTATTACCTATCTATCATATATACATGTATTAAGATAAAAGATAAATAGTTGATAGGTAAATGATAGTGTGATAAGATGAAAGATCTTTGAGATATTTGGCTTGCCTTCTAAGTTTGCTATGATGCCTCAATGTACACATAGATGCAAGGTAGACAATAGATAATGCCTTCTCTATCCATCTGTAGTTTGCTTATTTTCAAAGTATTTTATCTGAACCATAATTACTAGATGTTTAAAAATGAAAAAGAAGTGAAAAGAATATTTCACTTAAATTTTCATAAATTACTGTACATAGTATCCCATTCTCTGACCACCTGGGATGTTTTGCCCTCTCCTTTGAACACATCCATGCAAAGATTTGCACTGAGGTTGCTCATAAGACCCATCAGTCACATTCAGTCATGTCCACACTCAGCCATTCATAAACATGAAGAAATGGCCAATAATCAGAACGGTCTTTTATAGAATCCCTGATTTTCTGAGCTGATTTTCCGATGTCTTCCTCTCCCCCTTTCCTCATTAGTAGAACTGTGGAGATTAATGTTGCCTCATTTTGACAATGTTGCTTATTGATTCAACACTTGTTCTATAATGAGTCATAAAAAATTAATTGTGTATAGACAAGTTTAGAGCTGCATTTCTCATCCAGTTTTACAAGCCGTATCTTCCACATACTTAAAACGTTAAAGTATTATAAAATGTGTTTTATCAGCTCATTAGCATAATTTCTCACCATGCGTTGTATCTTTAGACATGTCAATGAACTTCACCTTCATCTGCACGTCTTATCAAAAAGGAACTTTTCACCACACATGATCATCTAGATTTTCTCTATTCTTAACTATTCTCTGAATTGAATATTCTCTCGTGATCCAGATTTCTTCAAACTAGATCTGTAATGTGGGACATAGCTCCGAGGCAAGAGGAAGAAACATGATTCCCCAAGACAGTGCCTCTTTGAGACTTAGTGAAATTAAACACAACTTCCTAATCATTTCCCACCCAGCATGCTGACAGTCAGTGTTGTCATGTGTTCTTCTGGTAGTTTTAATTTTATATTTTGCAAAACTAAAATTATGAAACAAAATTATTTTCAATGATGCTACAAACATCACACCAGATTGGCTACATTCAGGATATTCTTTTAATGGGAGAAATGCAGAAAAGCTCAAGAAAACAGGGGGTTGACTGTGGCTGATTTGTAGAAATAAATGAGGTTATCTGTGCTAAAGGCATTTGACAGTCCTTTCCCAGCAATGATTTGTAAACATCATTGTGTATGTAAGTGTGTGTGTGTGTTTATATGTGTGTGTATGTGTATGCATTTTTGTGACAGGCCAGAGAACAATGTCTGGTGTCTCTTACCATCCACTTGGTATTATTATTATTATTATTATTATTATTATTATTATTATTATTACTATTATTAATTAGAGACAGGAGTCTCATTGACTTGGCTCCCATCCAGTAGGCTAAGCTGGCCAGCTGGACAGTGGACTCCGGTGACTCACTTAGCTCTGCTTTCTAAGTTCTCCGGGAGTTATCAATTGTGTCAGTATTTCTGACTTAAAAAAAAAAAAATAAGTGTATGGGTCTCACTTAGGTACCAGAGCTTGTCCAGCAAACACTTTGCTGACTAATCTGGCTCCCTAGCCAGAATTACATCTTTAATTTGGCTGAACAACCATGAGCTGCTTTATTCTGAAAATAACAAAAATTGATAAGGATAAATCATATCATGTAAGTGTAAATTTGCACTAAATTCAGAATAAATTATTTAATATCCCTCGTTTTTCTGAAGAGAGAAAAGATGCACTTATTTTTTTCTCATATAATCTAAAGCACACTTGTGAGTGAATGAACACCAAAAGCCATATCCCTTTATTAGCCAGAAACAAATCTAATAGATATTAGCTGATCAAGTCAGGACATTTTATGAACTTCCTTGCTTTAAGGTAAACAAAATATTTTTCTTCTCTAGTCACAAAGTGTTTCTACTCTCTCCTCACTGCTCCTGCACCCATGCTGCTTAACTCGCTCTGAGATACCATCTTTTGGCTTCCCTGTATTCACTATCATGACATTCCTATAGCATATGTAGTTTGAATTCTTCAGCAGTGTAGCTTTGCTACAATATCACGTAGATACAAATGCAATTTGAGTCTTACCATTATGACCTCCATCACACAGTTCTGAGTAAACCACAGAGGTTACAGTCCCCTTTTCAGAATCACAGGCAGCACTGAGCCCTCTGGAAGGTGATGAAGACTGAATCTTGAGCATGTGGCCTGGTAGACACTCTCTCACTTTCTCAATCCTGTCAAGTCAGAATGTTTACATAGAATATTTCTGGCCACTCTTTTTGGGATATTTTGTCTTCTATATCTCTCAGTTTAGAGCACTGGAATAGTTTTAAGACAGAGAAAATGCATAATAAGTTCTAATTTCAGAATGATGTATACATTGTCATGTCTAAGCCAGCTAAGCAATTTTTCTCTACATAGTAACACCAGAGGGGGTATGAGTAAGCCCTAGTACTATGCTAACTGGACAGCAGATATCCTTTACTTGGTCATCCAGTGCTTGTTAGATGATGAGCCACTGCTGGTCTATACTCCTCTAGTCTCCTTCTCAAATATTTATGGGGAGGAATGATCCGCAAATGGATATGAAGTGAAGCTCACAACTTAAACAGCAAACACCAGTATCTCCAGGGAAGAGTGACCACATTTGGCCAGAGGTGAAACGTGATGGTAGACGGACAATGATAATGCAACTGCCTGTGTTCACCCACATGTAAACAAGAAGGCAAAACCCACACACATACATGCAAAAATAATAAAGCAAATGAAAGATTGCAAGTGTTCAAGTCAACAGAGAAAACAAAGCCTCTGAATATCAAATGGCACAGACTAACAAATCACTCAAGGGTTGAACTTGGGGTCCATCTTCTGGACTTTTATTATCTCTTATATCTTGGGGAAAGACAAAAGAGCTATTGCCATATTACTTCTGAATCCTGATGCCACGCTATCCATAGTGCAGAGGAAGTGAGGACAGCCACACCAGGACATTTTGTTACACATTCATTTCTGAAAACACAATTCCTGGATTCTTCCCTCACTACCCATGAGTTCTACAGCAAAAGCATGAGGGGACACCCTGTCCCCAGGATCAATCTGTTGAAAGAGTAGAATCAGCAGTGGCAATGGCTGGATCATGAGTCCCTGGCTGGATCATGAGTCCCTGCACTGTGTAAGACACATGTTAGATTTCATAGTTCTTATTTAGGAAGATCCGTTCTTTCTTTCTTTACTTATGAGAAAGGTTCCTTTAGGTGTACATCCACCTGGAAAATACACAGTAACCCTCTGTGTCTTAGCTGTCATTGCCCTACGGTATACACCATCTCTTCAGCTGTCCTCTAAACTGAGCTAAAAATAAACACAACACTGTTATTGTAATTACAAAGCAAATGTAACAAATGGACTTAATTATAATTACTCCCAGGAAGAGTGGTGAGCACTGAGATGTACAAAATTAATTCAAGATCATTATTTGTGGTTAAAAATCTTTTTTCCTTGGAAAAACAAAATAGTAACCAAAAATGCAGAGTTGGAAAATCCAAGTTTGCAAAGTTTCTTTCTTGAATGAGGCAAAATGAACTTCTCCTAAATCCAAGTATACTACATAAGTGTTCACCAAGGGAGGCATTGATACATGGATTGGGGGTGGGGGGACTTAAGTCTATGATACAGAAATGACATGAAAGAAATTTAATTTATAAGACAAAAACATATCACTAAGACTAAAATTTCTATATATCTACATATAAGTTTTCTTTTTAATGTCTATATTTTTTTGAGAATTTTGTGCATTAATTTTGCAGTTAAATCATTTTTACCCTACCCTTCCGCCCTCCAAATTGTATTGTGCGCCCCATCTCCCTCAAATTCACACGGGCTCTGTTGAGTCCACCTAGCATTGCCTGAACAGTGGGTCTGTTTGGGACGGACTACAGGGGATTAAGGACCCTGTCAGGGACTTCCTTCCTGTAGAAGATTGATCCTCCCTTTCTCAGCAGCCCTTAATTGCCTGCACTTCTTCATTCTATTGAGCCATAAAATAAAGCAAAATGATGAAATTTGCAGGTAACTGGGTGGAACTAAAAATTACTGTACTAATTGATGTGACTCAGACCCAAATGACAAATGCTGCATGGTCCCTCTTATTTGTCTTTAGAGGTAAGCATATCACATGAAATAACCACAAAAATTGGGCAAGCAAAAAGGTAACATGTCAGGGTGAGGTCCAGGCAGAGATACAGAAGAACTAAGCACCTATGGTGGAGAAAATTGGTAGGGGGCTTTGACAAGTGAGGAAGGGCAGTAAGAATGGGAGTGAGAAGGGATAGGGAACACCCTCCATGGCATGCACAGGAGGGCTCACGAATGTCTGCAACTCTAGGTTCAAGGCACCTGGTAACCTCTGATTTCTGTATGCTTTGCAAGCACATTGTGAACATAAATTCTTGAAGGTGCATATTTAAACACACAGACAAACAAATATAAAAACTTAAATTTTTTTCTATCTCAGAAAATGGTTCAATGTGTAAAGTGTTCACCACATATGCTTGAGGACCTACATTATCCTCAGCATCCATGTATAAAAGTCAGGTCCATCTGTGTGTGCCTATAATCCCTGGGGCCTGATGAGATGGCAGTCTAGAGGAACTGTGGGTTCATTGCTCATAAATCAATGTGGGGCATGATTCAGAAAGGCACCGATATTGATCCCTGACCTAACTCCTTGTACACAAACATGCACACCCACACTCACCAACACAAATGTATACACGCACATACACATGAATACTCACACACATAACAAACACTTTTACACACACACACACACATGCTCATACACACTCATGTACACATACAAACATGTACACACACTCACAATACACACTCACATGTACACATATTTAGTCACACAGGCTCTTTCATATACATACATATTATTATTATATATATATATATATATACATACTCTTATACATATGCTCACATTACACACACACTTGCATTCATAGACACATCACGCACATTCCCATGTACACATTCTTACACAAATACTTACAGATATACACAATCACACATACCACCCTAGGTATTCAATATTTTATTGTGAAGTTACCATAAACTCTCTATGACCCTGGGTGGAGAGAATATGCATTTCAGCCTATTCATCCTGTCAAAGGACACCCTTCTTATCCTTGCAAAGGTGGGTACCTGATGTGAGGCATGCCATGAGCAATGCCTGCAAAATGTCTCTCGTGAGAAAATCCCAGTGTTATAAACACATGGGAGGATTAAATGCATCCTGTGAAAATCCTGCAAAGACAGAGCTTAGAAGCACAGAATGGAAAGTAGGGAATCAGAAAGAAAAGGAAGAATGTAAGGGTCAGCAGTGAATAACAAGGAATGTATGTAGAAGCTCACTATCAGAAGAGTGCATCTCTAGTAGAGAGCAATGTGGGCTGAACACAGGAAAATGACAGCAAGTGTGAGTTCCATTGCACATTGTTATGCATCATTACATGTGAGGTAAGAGGGTGAGCCGTCTGTCTAAAGAAAGATCTGCCATTACCATGAATGACACATGAGAAAAGGGCTACAGGGGCCAAGCCCCACTGGTTTAGCAAGACCTGATTTTGTTGCCATTATACTTTATAAAACATAGCTAATTCTGAGAATTTTTTTTTAATTGAGAAAGCTTCACAGACAATTTTGATCTTTCACAACAGGGGTATCATGTCTTATATTTTATTCCTTATTTATCATGGAAACTGCACTGTCAATGGAGTCTTCAGGAAAGCAAGGAGTGACAGCAACAGGAGCATCCTTCACATGTCCAGTGTCTTCATTTACAGCTGTCCTCATGCCCATACTAAAAACATGTTCATCTCATTCTTTGGCCCAGTGCTTATAGACTCAGTGACCTCTGAACAAATCTAGAATGTTAGGCCACCAGACACATTCTTTTCATGGAAATAAAAAAGGGAAATTTACAAGAAAAATGTTTATAATACAATTTACTGAATATGAAAAATTGGGAGATGATGACCCAAATATACAAGTATGAAAAAGAACACAACCCAGATGTAGAAATTAGTCAGTTTCTTCTGTGAAAACTACTTTGGGTGAGCCCAATACAAAACTCTCTATCATAAACATAGGGAGATCATTCACAATAACTGAACATTGCTCAAGGGTGTTTTATGACTGCGGAAGCAGAGTCATGCGAGAGTGGAATGTGAACTTCTTCATTATGAAAAATCTCCCTGTCCCTACAAAACACACTTTGCATATTGATCCATTCCTATTTTTAGTACAACCCAATTACCATTGATCATCTCTATAAGATGATAATTTAAAACAAACCCAAGAGCAAATGGGAAATGAAAATCTAACTTTCCATTTGAGAATCCCAAAGTAATTATATGAAACACTTTCCTGGCTCACCAGAGACAAGTAGAGAGCTGCTGACCCTGGGTTTCTGAACCCTGCCTACCCTCCATGTGAAGGGTAGCGGTTAGGTTGGAGCAATGGCAACACATCAGTGAGTGCTTGGGTTCATCCCTGGAAGCAATAACACACAATAGGTATTCATTTGATGCTATATGTTTGATGAAATAAAAATATGAAGACTCACAAGTATTTCCTCCTTCCTAGGGAGTATAGAGTAATTATTTTCACGTGAGTTGGATGGATTTTTATAGACATGTCTCAATGATGAAAACTACTTGCACTTCCCACAGCCCAGCCATGTCTTACAATGATGGTATGATCCACCACCATAGACCTGAATATCTATGGATGGCTGAAACTTCCAGGATCTTAGTGATGACTCAGTAGATAATATGCTACCATAGGCACAGCTCATCCTTGAAATCATATATGAACCTATGCTCTCTGAATTTCACAAAATGTTTAAATTTGAAAACACCAGGCATCTTTCAATGTGCCACTAAATTTACATCTGTTTTGTCATTTCTATTTACCATTTAAAGGCAGAGCTTGCACTGCAGGTCTGCCTGGCATTTGGCAAGGACAGCTGAGCAATTTCCAGAGAGGAAAAATAACATAATTAAAAGAAAGGAATACAATGTAAAAACTGAATTATGCCAGAAAAGCAAAGTTTATCCTTAAATTTGAATATAAATGAAAAGTGTAACTATCTAAATTTTAATTTATTTCACAAGAGACAAAGTTATATATAATGTCTTTATAAGATAATTCTATAATTTCACTTAATATTTATAAGATCATATAGTGAATTTACATTGTTTTAATAAAAGAAAAATAAGTTTCTATTCTAATATTAGTGTATTTTTTTAAAAAAGGCATTTGAGTTTTCTATATTATCTTATTTAGAACCAAATTTGCTGTTTTAGCTAGAAGGTTAAGTACTATGTTAAATAGCTATGGAGAGAGTGAGCTGCCTTGTCTTGTTCCTGATTTTAGTGGAATCGCTTTGAGTTTCTCTCTGTTTAGTTTGATAATGGCTCTTGGTTTGCTTTATATTGCCTTTATTATGTTTAAGTATGTTCTGTGAATCCCTGATCCCCTCCAAGACCTTTATAATGAAGGAGTGTTGGATTCTGCCAAGGGCTTTCTAGGCATCTAATGAGATGATTATGTTTTTTCTTTCAGTTTGTTTACATGGATTACATTGATGCTTTTTTTTAATGTTGAACCATTGCTGCATCTCTAGGTTGAAGCCTACTTAACCATGGTGGATGATTTTTCTAATCTGTTCTTGTATTTACTTGGCCAGTATTTTACTGATTATGTTCGTGGTGGATATTGGTCTGCAATTCTCTTTCTCGGTTGCATCGTTGTGTGATGTGATTTGTGTATCAGGGTAATTGCCACCTCATAAAAAGAGTTTCACATTGTCCTTTCTGTTTCTGTTGTGTGGAACAATTTGAGGAGTATTGGTATTAGATCTTCTCTGAAATTCTGGTAGAATTCTTCAATGAAATCAACTGGCTCTGGATCTTTTTTTTCTTGGGAGACTTGATGACTGATTCTTTTTCCATGTATCTAAAGAACCTGATTAGTCTAAATATAAATATGACAAACATGGTTGGCTATTTATCTATAGATCTTAATACCTATATAGCTTAAAGACTAAGACTTCATATTAGAATATAAAACAATCTTTAAACAAATGGGCAACAAATGAGGACAAATGTAAACAAGTATAAGTATCTTGATCAGAGGTAGAAAGTACAGTGGAATATGATAAATACATCCTAAAACTGTATCAATATACAAAAAAATCTTAAGCAAACGTAGATGCATGCATGCATACAATATGACAAAATAACTTTGCCTAGGTGTGCAAATATTGTAGATAGAAGTAGGAACATATTCAATATAATTTAAGCTTGTATCAATATACAAGGATCTATATCAATGTAAATTACCTGTAAATAATAGCTCACAAGTATTCACTCTATTACTCAATATTATTATTAGTGTGAGTAAACTCACACTAATCTACCTATTATCCCATTCAATTTCCCTCTTTTTTTGCTGGACAGTGGTGGCACACACCTTTAATTTCAACACTCAGGAGGCAGAGGCAGGAAGATCTCCCTGAGTTTGAGGCCAGCCTGGTCTACAAGAGCTATTTCCAGGACAGGCACCAAAAACTACAGAGAAACCCTGTCTCCAAAATTAAAAAAAGGAGTACAGTAAGGATGTAAAGAGTAAAAATGTGCTTGTTGGATTGTAGGCAAAGGGTTAATTATGAGGGCCTGGCTAAGCAGTTACTTACATGACCATTGCTGAGCGTAGGAATCCTTACAGCAACATGGGTGAAGGATTAGAAAAGGGATGAGAAAATGGCTATTTATAGGATGATGAACCAGGAGTTACCCAAAGGAGGGTCTGTAAATTGTTATTTACAAGGATAAGGGTGAGGGATTACTCACTGAAGCATGGACAAGTCAGTTGCATTTCTGTAGAGCCCCATCAGGATGAGTGGCTTCTCAGGAAGCATACATCACTGACTTCCCCTGCATGACTTGAAAGCAGTCACTGCACCATAGCACCCCTTCCTGCCCATCAATTGTTTATGACTTATACACCCAGGAGACTTCCTTAACCTTGTAAGTTTTGTGAGCTTCCTGACTCTTGTAAGTTTCATGAGCTGCCTGTGTCTTGCTAGCTTTCTTCCCAAGGGACTGTTTCAATTCAGAGGAAATTGGTACACAGCATGAACAGCCACAAAAATACTCAACTGCCAACAGAGATGTTTTCTGTTAAAAAATTAAAGGACCAGTCAGAAAGGAGAATGAAAAATGCACAGGGAAGAATCCTGAGCCTTGTAACTGCTCCTGGGCACTGAGATGGCTCCCATGTAAAGTACAGTTTTTACTTTACCCTTGGATTTGGAATATTGGCAGAGTACACCCAGGTGTATTTCCTGAGTTCTGTGTACTCCTTCTGATTTTGTTTATGGTTCCTTTCTTATTATCCAAGAGATACATCTGTGATCATGTCCTTTTATCACCACATATGGTAGAGGTGTGGGAGGTGCTAACTTGTCTCTAAAACAAGAAACTGCATGAGGAATGTCCCATAAGCTACACTCATATGTGAAGCAAGATATTCTACTGCAAGACAGTACAATATTTGATGGGAATAATAAGGGTAATTTTCATTTATAAGTGAGGCACATTATTAGAGCAACAGGGATACAATGACAGAATCTCAGAAAAGACATTTCCCCTACCTAAACACACCCATCTAGGAAGAGCCTTGAATACAGACTAACTGCAAATTCTGTGGCCAGGGTTGTGCTTCTGAAGTCAGTCTTTAGACTTTGGGATACCAGGACCCATATGATAAATGAAAACTACATGTGAAACATAGCTGGCTCCCCGTTCATGAAATTGTGAGGACTACATAATTAGCTAGCCAGTGCCAAAGTCCGCTGCAAACTTTGAGTTTTGCTGTGCACTAAGAAACATGACCACTGTGCTGCCACATGGCCTTACCACATTAGGAGTCTACAGTCCATTGCAAAGGGTTTGCATTTCTGTGGCGTGAGTTAGTTCTGTAACTTCTAGGATACATAGAAGTCTCTTGGAGACTGATGGGGATGAGGAGCCTACTTTCAGAAATATTTCTTTCCTTCTCTTCATGAAAGGTTTGTGTCCTAGCACACAAAGATGCTTAGGAGAACCTTCTATTGTTTGGATTTTGTTTTTCCCTTCAATGCCCCTGTGCTTAAGGCTCCATTCCTCGACCTAAAACTATTGATATGAAATATCCCAATGGAATACCGCAGGTCATTGGATGCACGTCTGCAAAGGGCGGGAAAGAGCACAGTCTATTAGGCTCATACTTTCTCAATTTTGCTATAGCCATGAAGTGTGGATTGTGGGCCCCACACTCTCTCTGTGATGTATTGCCTGTTACCAGGAGATAGCAATAAAAATAAATAAAATACAAGTGGGTAACTACAAAATATGAATAAAAGATAAGCTCTTATTCTTATACACTGATATTTTTGGGTGTTTTGTCCTAGTAACAGAAATATAGTTAAAACTATGTGGGTGATCAACTAGCTATCAATCTTCTAGTGTCCTAACCTTGAACTTCACAGGCTTCAGAGGAGTGAAGAATATGTTTCTTTAGCTGTGAGTATAATCACTTCCTGACATTCTGTTATCACAATCAAATTAGCTTACCAAGACCATGTCCATATTTCAATTTATGAATTACTTCCTATTGACTATAATACTCTTTGCCTTATTGGGGGGCAATGAATACTGAAATCCATTGAAAGGTCTGGAAAAGCAGATGGTCTGAAGAAATCTGGCCATGGCTTGGAGGACAGAGTCTCTGTTCTTGACTTTTCTTTAAGCCCAGGGCTCTCACCATTTCAGCAAATGTGTGAAACATTTTTCCACTGGCCAAGATGGCAGTACCTGGGTCTCTAGCACTTTCTGACTATATCTGTAGGTATATACCCAGCACCACCATGTCTCCATTCCAATCTTGTAGGCCCACTGAGGAGAGAAACCTAGGACTTCCTATCTAGAGTAACTATAAGGAAGCAATGCTGCAGAATGCAAATGCCATTCACATTGCAATTAAATCACTTCTGAAATCCATCTATTTTTTTTTAAAAAAAGGAATATTGACCTTGAAACTCTAGGAGGAAATGATTTCTGAGTAGTTGAAAGTTTTTCAATCTTTTGTGAAGATCTTGGGTTCTGAATTTAAAAACTATACTCACAGCATAGTTAGAAATTTCCAAAAAAAATTCTAGCATGTTCTCATTTTAATCAAATCTTCCAAAGTTAGAGCTGTTTGACCAATATCACATCTGTCATCTTAGGTGCCTGATTACAAATATCCATGGGCAATAACACGATTAACTTTTTAATATACCATGCTGTCAGTTATCTCTGTTGTCTGTATCACTGGAGACAGCGTCTGTGTTGCATTTAAAACAGCTCCTGCTAGAGAATGAACTACAGAATTCCCAGAACCAGCGTAAAAACACACACGTATGCAAAAGTATACAATTTACAATGCACAGTACACAGTCACGTACATTTAGGGATTTGCTATAGGCACTTGGCTTACAGGGAGCTATTTTAGCAGAGTGTAAAGCTGTTGCTTCTATTTCTAATTCCGGAGCTTGAAGTTCATGAGGGAAAGCAGCCAAAAGGGAACGAGCCCAAACAGACTGAAACCCAGAAGCATTAGATTGAAACTATGAGAATACACTGAAACTCCTGTCCTATTTTGTTGCCTAAATCGTTGTGATGAGGTTATTCTGAAAAAAAGAGGGCATTTTATTGCAAAGATAATCTATGTGCACTTGGTCAGGTGTCAAGGAACTTAAAAGGAATGAAGAGAAGAAGATAAAGGAACTGGGGGTCTGTCTTCTTCCAAGGTGAAGGGTCTTTCTGCGACTGTTAAGATGTGTGTTTACAAAGTTGCTCCTAACAGGGAGACATGAGAAAAGGAATTCTGATGTATTTATTTTAGCTTCTTAGAAACATTACCTACTGCCATCTTTACTGTAATATAGTATGATGTTGATGCAACATTAAACTTTTCTGTGGCTTTTGGGTTTTAGTTACTTTCACATCTGACAGAAAAAGCTGAAGGGCAGACAGACCTGTCTATTCACCTCAGAGTCTCATAGTTCTAGCCCATCCTGGCAGGGAGGGCCAGGGAGAAGCCCAGCTCATGGCAGTGTCAATGTGTGGATGAAGATGCTCATATCACAGCAGACTGAGCATCAGAACCCCAGAGAGTTAGTGAGTGGATGAGGGTGACAATCTCCCATGAATGTATGTGCTCACAGTGACCTGTGTCACTAATTATGCCTTGATTCTCAAAGTTTCCAGAACCTACTGAAATAGTGGCACCAACTGGGGACCAGGCACTTAAAACAAAGATCTGTGGAGACTTTTCACAATAGAAGACCATGGCCATCTCATAATACAAAATGTATTTAGTCCATCTGCAAAGATCCCATAAGATTAAGAGTCCACAAACTAGCCCTAAGTTGAAGATCCATGTCTTCACAAACACGAAAGGTAATCTTTGTTGTATGTTCTTATAACACGGGAAAGGAAGTTACACAATTCCAATATGTAAACGCATAGTGTAAATATCCCCATCTGAAAGGAGATTGTAGGTAAAGAAACATGGGAAGGGAGGGAAGGAAAATCAAGCAGGGAAAGGAGCTCCCATAGCCATAGCCCCGGCCTGTGTGCCTTAGAGTGATATCAGCTGATCTCAACAGCCCTATCAATACAGTCTGTTCGCCTGAAGAGCAAGCATCTGACTTAACTGGTTCCACCAGGTACTTGTAGCTTTTAAATCCAATAACTCACGCCCCTGTCATCCCCAGGATTTTGGGCTCTGAAGCATAGACTTCATGCTCACAGTTCTTCGGATCTTTAGCTGAAAGTCTTCCAGAAGAGACTATGACCCAGCTATAAACTCCTAAGAGCAAGTGTTTTTCTCTGGATTCTTGAGAAACTTCCTTATTCCCTTACTCTTCCATTCTGTATAGTTGCAAAGCCAGGATCACACGGACAATGCCGAGTTCTGTTGCCAGCTGGAGCAATAACCAGGTTCCCCTTGAGGAACACTGCAGTGAATCCCAGGTGCCTGGGCTCCAAGATCCCAGAGCAACATTGTTGGAGGATCTTTGACTGTTTGATATCAAATGGATATCAAATAAACTTTCTGTTTGCTACTGTCAAGCTTTCCATGTAGAGTCTCAATTCTTGAAATTCCCTGAATCTCTTTTCCTATTGGCAGTGTGAAAAAATACTCAGTTCCTGTAAGTAAGTAGAAATCTCTTTAGCTACAAAGACCTCTTTCTCTGCCCCATGAAGCACACTGATTTCCTGCCCCCCCAAAAAAAAAACACATAAATTCCTTGTCTTTCTGTTACGTGTTTTCACTATGACCTTCATCAAAAGCAAGCAGCAGTAACCATGCAACATTCTGAATGTGATAATAACCTGAATTTTTCTCCATTAAATTAATTAGCCCAATACTATGAATTTAGTATCACTAAAATTTCAGACATTTGACAAAATATAACAGAAAATTTTGGCCAGACTCATTCTATATATCAATATAATATTTTTCTCATGTGAAGCCTCAGAAGCCTGATCTTTGTTGCTGATCTTCTGGGTTCCCACAAGAATCACCCTTTAAACTATGATTGAAGCATTCTAATTTTTCTTCAGGTGAATCTCCAAATCCTTCCAAATTCCTTCCACTCAGAAGGTCTAAAATGGTTGTTGTGGAAATAAAGACAACTTTATGTCTTGGCTTTCATGTCTGTGCCAATTATGTGTTACTTTTATAATGTTATAACCACAAAAGGAACAGAACAAACTTGAGGGAACACAGATTTATGTTTATTTTGGCTAACGGTTTTCAGAGTTGAAGGCCATCATGCAGGGGCAGGTGGCTGAGCAGTGCTCTATATGGCTGAAGGAATGTGCAGTGGGTAATGTTTTCATTATGACAGACCAGGAAGAAAAAAGTAAAACAGGAAACTGTAGGAGAAACTTACCACCCTCAGTGAAGCGCTTCTTCCAGCTAGATTCTGGTTCTTGAAATTTCAGTAGAATATGTGAAGACCAGGAATCCACACAGCCTCAAACACTCTGACTTAAAACATAAAACTGGCATTTCTGCAGACACTGCTGAGGTCCAAACCATTGTCGCATTTTGCATGAGAACACTAGTCTCTCTATGGATGTATGCAGACACACGATTCTCATCAACCTTTCTATTAAAAGATTCTCACTTCTACACAGATCTGTGATAGTTAGCCTGGCCTTAAATATCTAAAACACAAGAAATGGAGGTGAAGGTTTAAATGTGATAAGCAGGTAAAACTGTACTGTAAAATAATTTGGAAATATAATCTAATTACACAAAGGTTCTAAGTAATCTTAATTGTTATATGATTATCGGTCTATTTCTTTTTTGGTATTTAATATAAATATTTAAATATCAGGTTAGTTTTGGATAAAATTGTATGTTATTTTAAATAACAAAATATTACATTAAGTAAAAATCTACAGTTATAGATTTTTATTTAGGGATAGAGTGAGCACTTATTTCACCTTTACAAAAAGCAGGAGTTTTTTTAAATTATTTACACATATTTTCTCCTTTTCCAGTAATGATGAGCATCTTCTGTGAGACAGATGTTTCTTGCCCAGTTGTAGTCTTGGTTTATTTATAGACAGTAAATACAGAGCAAGGATTCAGAACTAGCTAATGAGGAACCATCAGTAAAACACAGATAAAGGTTTCTTTTCCAGCTATATGAAAAACAAAATAAGTAACAATAAGCAACAACAAAATCTCCATGACTTGTATACAGCTCCAAACAGGGGCATGGCTGGCTGGTTTTGTTTTGGATTTTCATGTTAGGATTCAATTTCTTTTTTTGTAGCTTTTATTTAATCTTTTCCTGTGTGTGAATGTGCATGGCATGTGAGTGGGCACATTTACTAAGGCAAACGTTTGGCTGTAAGAGGACAACTTTGTGGGGTGGGTTCTCTCCTTCAAATTTTACATCAGTACCAGGGGTCAGTCATCTGACCGGCATAGCAAGGGTCCTTCTCCATGTGGCCACCTCCCTGAGTACCCTTTTCCATTGAGCTACCTCTCCTGCCCTGAATAGGAACTTCCCATGCTGTTTTGTGATGTGCTTTTGCATTCCCATGATCCTACACAACGTGACACACTTTTGTTAATACAGGAAATAGGCATGTTTTACTATTTGGATCAAAGATAAAGATAAAAGACCATACTTTTTTTTAAAGCTAGTAATACAATAGTGTAAGTTAAACTTTGTGTGTATTAACAAACCTCTCAGTAAATATTCCTTAAATTCAGACTGTAGGTTCTGAGGGTGAGAGTTTTTTTTTTTTTTTCATTGTAGTCACCCACTAATACTGTACTAGAGTGATGGGTGATCTTGGGTGTGTTGAACTATATCTATTGCCGTCATCCCTTACTGTAGGAGGAAGTGGTGATCTTGGGTGTGCTGAACTATGTAAAGCTGCCGTGTTAGTCACTCACCACCCATTTTCACCTTATTGATTCTCCTTATGCCAACCACACTTATCAAAGCTGCCATGCTGTCTCTAAATGCAACTCCACTTGGGGTAGATAAATTCTTTAGAGATATAAATACACACTGTGTCCACTTGGCACAGGTACAATTTCAAACTTCCAAAATTAATGTTTCACGCATTGCTGAGTTTTCTTACCATGTGTATTGTATAAATCCGTGGTTTCATTCTGCCTAAGATACAGGAGCTTCTTAGCATTTGTTTTCTTTCATTTCTGTTCACTGCTGTAATGCCAATATTTCCTTGGACTTCCAACCCAATAGCATCTTTCTCTTTAGATCAGCGTTCTCAACCATTAGTTCATGACCCCTTTCGGCAAACCTCTATCTCCAAAAATACTTAGGTTATGACTAATAACTTACAAATTACATTTATGAAGTAGCAACAAAAGTACTTTTATGGTTGGTGGTCACCGCAACATGAGGAAGGGTATTAAAGGGTCACAGAACTAGTAAGGAGGAGAGCCATTTCTCTAGATGATCTGATATATTCTTTCACCCTTTTGGCCAATCTTGCTGCCCTGTAGAAACAAGGCCTTTATTTTCAGCAGAAAATAAAGTGTAGCTTGTCACTAGCGCTACACATGTTTATGTCCAATCCTGATGTTGAGAACACTTCAGATTCCCTTTTTTTTAATCATTCAAGCAAGTAAATGAATAAGTAGGTATAATTTCTTCTCACGATCACATTTCTGTGTTATTGATGCTGCCATTGTTTAGTCAGAGCTAGACCAGATCTTAGATGGAAAGGGGAGGTGGTCAACAAGTGCTGCCCCTAGCTGAGGAGATACTGGAACTAGATGCTGGGAGAGAGAGGGTCACGTTCCCCGAAACTGTCATCTCTGCTAAGATGAGAATGCTCCAGTGTAGAGGACCACATATCAGAGAATATTTGGGACATACAAATTGTCCTTGACTGAGTTAAAGAATAAATAAATAAATAAATAAATAAATAAATAAATAAATAAAGTAGATACATAAGGAAGGTGACATCTCTGAGACAGTTGGAAGAGGTGTGAGTATGATCAAAATATTTTGTGTGGAATTCTCAAACAACTAATAAAAGTAGAACAATAAAGAAACTCATACACAATTAAAATAACTGTTTCTTACTGTGATGCCATTCATTTCTCTGTCTACCAAGCCTCACTTGATTTCCCAATAGCATACCTAAGGATAACAGAAAAACCATGTTAATATGACTGCACACATACACCCTAGTTCACAATATAGATAGGTGGTGTTGGCGCACGCCTTTAATCCCTTTAAGCACTCAGGAGGTAGAGGCAGGTGGATCTCTGTGAGTTTGAGGCCAGCCTGATCTACAGAATGATTTCCAGGACAGCCAAGGTTTCACAGAGAATCTCTGTCTCAAAAACAACAACAGCAAAACAACCTTTGCATTTTTTTTTTGTCCTCTCTGCGTCTCCTTTCTTGCTTTTAATTTAAACCAACAGACTGTGTTGTTCTCTGACTTCTTCTTGATGTCATTTTCTTGCTCTTAGGTATGAGTTGTGTGCATTCTAAGGAAGCACATACGTAATTCCCACAAATTGGAGTTCCAACAAGACTTTATAGCTAGTGTCACAGTTCTGTTTCACAAACAGCCTCCGTATCACTTTTTCTTGAAAGTCCCGAGAGCCCAATAGAAACAGCCATTTGCTGCAGTTACTTCTGTAGGGGTCATGTGGAAAGACATTCACACAATTTAAACCAAAGACAATCCTACTCCTGCTGCAGAAGCAGCCCAGTACTTCTGTCCCCTCCAAGTTAATTCTCTTGCTTGTGTGTGTTGATGTTTTCACAGGAATTTACCACAATTTCTCATCTGTGACCTGCTTTAGAGAGGGAGATGATAAAAGGTTGAGTGTCCATTGCTATTCAGCTTTTAAAGTTACATTTATTTATGTTTTAGTGTGTATATGGATGTACGTGTGCATGTATCTGCCTGTTTGTGTGTTGATAAAAAATAATTTCCGTAAAGTGGTTTATTCAACAGGGTCAGCCTGTCCTAATAAGTTGTAGTCATTCTTTCTTCTTGGCACATGAGCCAAACATCTAAATTATTAATGTGTAATGATAAACATTGACAATAAAAGGTTACAATAACAGGAGACTCAAAACATTTCTGTAAATTAAATTACACATGTATCATTAATACTGTGAAAATTCACTAAGTTCTATTTGCTAGTTTTTCTCTGCTTCATTCTTCCTAAAATTTGGAAAAGTCAAATATTTCCAAGGAAGGAAATAATTTTGTGCCTTTTGTGCGATGATAAATAAATGAGAATCTTCCACCTTAATTTTTCTTAAATTATTCACATATGACCACAGAGTATGTGGCAGGGAGAGATGGTTCAGTAGGGACGAGTTCTCGCTGAAGACATAAGGAGAGCTGAGTTCTGATACCCAGAACACACATGAAAACCCCACCCACGCCTACACCCCTCCCTGTGAGAAGGCAGACAGGGGAGACCCCTGGGGCTTTCCGCCTGGTGGGCTTTCCGAAGTGTTATTGAGAGATTCCGTGTCAAGGCCAAGGTAGAGAACGGTAGAGGAAGACACCTGGCCCCTTCCTCTGAGCTGCTACGAGGTTTCACACCGGTGTGCACGGCCATAATGTATCTGTATATCCCACATCCACTCACCATACCTTTTAAAGTTTCCTAAATCTTTCAATTCAGCACAGAAGATAAATGGCACATGCCGATGTGTCCCCTTGTTTAATCTGATATTTGAAAGAAAAGGTGCAAATGCCTAATAAAAAAACTCTACTTTCCCTGGCTTTGTTTACTCTGCTCCCACACAGAGGAAAACGCAATGGTGGTCTCACTGATGGCTCACTCACCAGATGCACCTACAACTCCAGTTAACCAGTTATCTACGTTCAGTTTTCTCCAAAGCCACATCCCAATAGATGAAATCATATTACGTGCTCAGTGCCAATAAATCCAATTCTTATTTTATGTGTGCTCAAACATTTTAGTTCATATTACTCGATAATATGTTTTTGTCTGGATAAAAGTATATAATCATTAGCATTTATGGCTCTATTTGGTAAAGAGGCGGGTGGCTCCCCCTACAATTTCATGAAACGTAATCCAATTGCTGGCACATTAGGACTCTGAACGTAAGGTTTATAATGTAAATTTCAATTCTGTTCTGTCATAACTAACAAATACCGAATTATTTCCTCTCTTAGAAGTACACCATTGGAATCCATTTAAAGTGCTTAATGATGTATTAATAAACCATGATTTTACAGCAGGGCTTCTCCACTCCTCTTCCTGGCGCCAGCTCTGATGCTGCCAATCAAATTAGAATGTGATGTTTTCTAAGTTAATAAAGGTTAATTGGACATATAGAAAGGAAATTGAGCACCAGAAATATCTCTTCTCAGATTAGTCTTCCCTAAAATTAAGATATTACGGTTCTGCTCTCATACAACAAAGCATCCCCATTCCTCCTTTAAACCCACAATAGCATCCACTTAAGCCTTCAGAAATTCCCTATACACTTGCTATATTTATAATCCATTTTGACATATCTTTTCCAGTTGATTATTTCTTAAAGGAACTAGGACTTTGTACGATTTTTTGCAAGATTCCCTGTAACTTACCTTTGAGCCAGTTTTCTCGGCCCCACAAACCTGACTGTGAATTTGAGTCCAGTTTTGTTCACATGCACCGCTTCCTCTCGGCAATTCCTCCCTTCGGAAGTTTACGGCTTTCCAATGCTCATTTCACCATGGTTCAGACAGAGCTGAAGGTAAACGCTAACAAAGATAGAATAGTATGGACTCTCAATAGCCACATAATGCCAGATATTTAAACCCTCCGTGTAAGAAACTCCATAGTTTGCACACTGAGGTTTAAATGCTCAAAAAAAAAAGTCTGTATATGTATACTTCTTCTTCTCTTCCTTCTTTTCCTCTTCCTCTTCTTCGTCTTCTGTTTTTTCAAGACATGGTTTTTCTATGCATCCTTAGCTGTCCGGGACCTCTATCTGTACATCAAGCTGGCCTCAAACTCAGAGATCCTCCTGCCTCTGTTTCCTGAGTGCTGGGATTAAAGGCATGCACTACCACCACTGCAAAACTACAGTAAACTTTTTAATGTTGAACAAAGTATAAAAACATGTATTTTAAAAGTAGTGGGTAGAATTAAAAAAATAATAAGAATTCTGTGGAACCTAGAAAAAGCAAGAAAGTTAAACCCACAGTAACAAAAGAAATAAAATAAAGCAGGAAAGACAAAGAAAGAAAGTAAAACGACAGTCTTTACAAGTCCAGAGTCGGCTGGCTGTGATTGGATTGGATCTTTTAGAATAAGCTGTCAGGCAGATAGTTATCTACATTATATATCTTAAGCAATTTTAAAACTAAAATAGAACAATTTTTTCAGTATGATTTTTTTTAATATGTAGTGTTTAGTAATGTGCATTGTATGGTATTGGCATCTTCATATAAACAATACCTATTTAAGCCATGAAATATTCTATAAATAATAAATGTTTTTGATACAATTCTTTTCAAAATGGGCTGAAAAGGTACGTCAATGATTAAGAGGAGACAAACACAAACATTTCTTTTGAATTAAGAAACAAAAAGTTCTTAGAGCAGTTGAAAAATAAATGGTCTAAAATACTGTGGAGAAAATGTCAGTTTTAAGTATTTTAAAATATAGCATTATTCATTATTTAAGAATTTCATACATATATACAACATGTTTTGGTCAAATCTACCCTCAAGTCCTCCCCTTTCAGGTTCCCCAGACCTCTCTCATTTTTTTTCTCATCTTCATAGGATCTTTTATTTAAACCACTGAGATCAACTGTTCCTGACTGTAAGGCCATCCCCTGAAACATGAGCAACCAACCTGGAGTTGTATTGCTAGAGCCATACATTACTATGAAGATAAAACTTACATTCTAAAGGACTGGGATACATTCTGTGGTTACTTAGTACTGATAGTCTACGGGGAACTCAGTCTGTTCATTTAACCTGCCTTTAAGAGGACAATGTAGCAATCATCCTCACTTACCTTGGATTTCCCATGTAATCAGTTTTACAACCCAAGCTAATGCAATGATGTGCTTTTTATGCTGCTGACCCAGAATAAAACGTGTGCGCGCACGCGTGCGTGCGTGTGTGTATGTGTGTGTGTGTGTGTGTTACAGTAATTCATTGTGGAGATAACGAGCAAGTTGAAAGCAACCTTATAAAATGAATACCCAATGAAGACACCTTTTGGATGTTGCTAGTATCTCCAATTCTTCCTCCATACACACACACACACACACACACACACACACACGAGNAGAGAGAGGGGGGGGAGAGGGGGAGAGAGAGAGAGAGAGAGAGAGAGAGAGAGAGAGAGAGAGAGAGAGGAGACACAAGGAGACACAAGATAACATTTAGGGAAGAATAGATTAAAACTCATGCAGCAGACAGACATGGTCAGTGGAAGAAAGCAGAGAAGTAAATAATTCCAATCTTGCAATTTTATCTTGCTCTTGATTAAATTATACCAAGGGAGACTGTATTTTAATTTCTTTGATGAGGCACTGACACATTTGGGGTATTCTGAAGCTACTATTAATGCTTTCAAATAGATACAATCCTCGGAGAGAACCAAAGTTCCTTTTCCCGGTAGCCATGGACTGCCAACAGACACTCAGCTGCAGTGCTGGTGCTCACGCCCTTCCAATTCATTTTGGAATGTTGTCTGGCTTGATCTTCAGCTAGCCTTGCATATTCCACAACAGGTGCTGTGAATCTATGTGCAACACATCCCTGCCATGTCTGGGAGACACATCTCTTCAGTCCTCTGCTGCCTCTGGCTCTTTGTTCTTCTTCTTCCTTTTGATTCAGACTCCCCCCTCCTTAATATAAGACTGAGCACTGACTAGGGACAGCTGCACATCTCTGTACTAAGCAGCATCTGCTCAGAAGACAAGCTTCTCTATGGAAAATGAGATGTGCAGTAAGTTTTAAGGATGATGGTCCATATTGTGAAGGCAGTTTGATACTGAGACCATGTCGTAGCATACTAGGAACAGGTCCTCCCATCGGCTTCTGACCTTCTAGCCACAAGTTCTTTATTTCACATCACTCAGTATCAGACCCAGGGCCGTTAAATCCAATCAGAAAGTGCTTTGCTACCACCTGCTCCATCATGCCCTGGTTGCACTAAGATGTGTATATTGTCAAGCTTTCTCTGTCATAATTATAGGTCATGGGGTTCATAGCAGAGGCCAAGAAGCATCCAGGTGAGTATCACTTGACTACTTCATGTCCTGTGACCAGTGTTTGTAGTGTCTTCAGAAAGTCGGTCTCACCATCAAATCTGGTAGGCAACCGAGAACAGCAAAAGTAAACTATATTGTTCTGTGGGTCTCAGGGGACCCTTTGGCAAACAAAGATTCACACCAGGAACCTACAATATTTAGACTTATTTAGTGATTTATTTATTAAGTTCATAGTTATTGTTTGAACTGTCAAATAGTCTCTCTGCTCCAGCTAAGATGCTACCTTACAGGACAGACAACCCTGAGCTGCAGGCTGTGCTTAGAGATGCTGGCATCCCCTACAGTAGCCACAATGCCCCATGGTTCCAGGTTGATTTTCAGGTAGCTGCTAACTCAGTTCATTTCCATGGTTACATAAAAGTAAAGGGCTTCACACACCTGTAGCTAAACTCTTTCTTGTCATGCTTCTATAAGGATAAGGTGGAGGAGTAGAGTAGATGGCACATAAAGAGGGCCCAGAACAGGGAGGATTCTGCAGCCAGCTCGCGCTAGTGAGGGGAGAAGCGTTTACAAGCTTCACTTTCGAGGGTCTATAGGCAGATAATCACTGATGAGGGGGGAGAGTCATAGCCTTCAGGGACAGTCATTGATAAGGTGCCCAGGCCCCATAGACAGACCCTAGTGACGTTTACTGGGGAAAAGGACATGAGCGTGGTAGGAAGACAAACCTGGGGAAAGAAGCGGTATGATAAGAGAGAGTAACAGGGGTAGAGAAGTATGATCAAAATCAATTTATACATGCATTAAAATGCCAGAGTAAGCCGTATCATTATTGACACTTAGTACACTCTAATAAGCATGCATAAAAAGGCAACTTGCATGTTGACACTATTGGCGTGCAGAAAGACATGAAGAGCAGCAGAGAGCATGACGCCATTACATTTTCCTCTAGGCAGCAGAAACACACACACAAAATGATTCCTAATCCACAGTTCATCTTTTCACAACCTTTGTCCTAGTTTTATTAGGAAGATAAAATACTTAAGGTGAACAGGCTGAAAAGATTTAGAATCTTATATTTCATTCTCAAGTGATATATTTTGCTTTTCTCTTCTAAATATTAAAAAAGCATGTCGTGGAAAGATGTCTGTATGGTTAAAAGTACTTCTGTTATTTTGCAGAAGGCCCACATTGAGTTCCCATCACCCGGGTCAGGCACCTCACAACTGTCTTTATCTCTATCTGATAGAAATCTGAGATTCTCTTTTAACCTCTACTGGTTTTAGTGCACACCTGGCACACACACAGAGACACACACACATATACTCACAGACACACACAGACATAGACACACAGAGACAGACACACACACAGAAACATAGACACACACAAACACAGACACACACAGATACACAAACAGACACACACACACGACACACACAGACACAGGCACACACAGACACATATACATACAGAGAGACACACACACAGACACAGACACACATACAGAGAAAAAACACACAGAGACACAGGCACATACACACAGAGACATAGACACACACAGACATAGACACACATACACATAGACACATACACAAAGACACAGACACACAGAGATACACACACAGAGACACAAAAGGACACACACAGACACACACATACTACACACACAGACACAGACATATGCACACACATACACGCACATACACACACAGATATACAGACACACTCAACAAACAAAAAAAAAGGTTGTTTACCAGTTTTCTCAAATGCAGCTCCAAAATTTATGACAGGTTCTTATGTGGAGGGAAACTTGTTAAATATGAAATTTGCCTGACTGAAAATAAATGTGTGTGGGTGCTACCAAACATTTGTTTGAAAATTTATGTGTCTAGCTTTTCTTTTTTTAATTGAAAATGTTTTTATATTCAATATATTCTCTCTCAACTCCTCCATAGCATTCCCATCACCCCACCCACCCAACTCTACCCTGACTTCTCTCTCTTTAGAAATAAACAGGCAAACAAAAGAAAAGAAAACAGACTTTTAAAACAGGAAAAATAACAAAAGAAAAAAAGCACAAACATACACACAAAACCTAGAAGGAAACAAAATCAGATAGCATAACGTACAACCAAAAGAGCAGAATGATTAAAAAAAAAATGCCCAAAGTAACATAGAACAAAAAAAAAATGTACAAAATCCCATTGAATTGATCTTGCTTTGTCTATCTATTCCTAGGCATGGGACCTGACCTGAAGTGTGGTCTGTACCCCCAGTGAGATTTCACTAACTCCCCAGTGAGACTTCACTAACTTTTTATCAGTTGGAGGTAGTTAGGGATGTTCACTTCCCCTCCCTGGGTCAGAACCCCATCAGGTTTAAATCTCTGCAGGAAGACATAGTCTGTGTGTTCACATACATATCAGTCCTACAGTATCTAAAAGGCCTCGTTTCCCTGGTGTCCAAATTCCTTCTGGTTCTCAAAATCTTTCAGCCTCATTAAATGCTTTGTTTCAAATTGTCAAAAGGAACATTTTGCTCCTCAAAAATGTGAATGCATAGTTTTATAGTCCAAACATCTAGTGCTTCCCAAATCATTGTTCTAGGCTGGAAAGAAACATCTATGAGTGCACACACACACACACATGCACATATACACATGCGCACACACATACTTACACTTAGGCTCCCGCATACTACAGATACTGGAAACACTGGTTTGAATTTTTGCATTTTCCGTCATATTGCTCTGTGTGTACCTCCAGCTATGGACTCTAAACCAATTTGGCATACTGTCTTCAGCCTGGCCTCATGTTTCTACTGAGTTGGCACGTGTATGAGCTAATTGACAGTAGTGGCAATGCAAATGATATGCAAATGCACCCCCCGCTGGACCTCCTTTCTAAGTTCTATTTATGCCTATGCAAACGCGGCACTTTGTAACATTCCCAGACATTTAATTTCGTGGTTTGTGTAGACATTTAGTATTATTGACAATGATACATTGGCCTGCTATGGTGTCTATCCCTGATAAACGTTTTTGATTTAAACACATCATTAAGGCTGATAAATTTGAAGAACATGAAATGAAAGCTGATAATGTCGTTATGATAAAATTGAGTCAAGAAAATTTACAGCTATACTAACGGTATTGGGCCAAACACACACATACTTCTACATGCATGTACATGCATGCACACACGTAGACACATACATTAATGCAGACATGCACATATATAAACATGCACACATGTATACACAAACCCCTTAAACTATCCGAAAAATGTTGCACCATTATTTTTGCAGAAATAGCAATAAGAATGCCTATGGCTGCTTGTGTGCAAACTTTTCTTTAACTACAAGAATACACCATAGAACCTTCATCTGGAGATGGATGGAGATAGAGACAGAGACCCACACTGGAGCACTGGACTGAGCTCCCAATGTCCCAAGGAGGAGCAGAAGGAGGGAAAATATGAGCAAAGAAGTCAGGACCACGAGGGGTGCACCCACCCACGGAGACAGTGGGGCTGATCTATTGTGAGCTCACCAAGGCCAGCTGGACTACGACTGAAAAACCATGGGATAAAACCGGACTCTCTGAATATGGCGGACAATGAGGGCTGCTGAGAAGCCAAGGACAATGCCATTGAGTTTTGATCCTACTTCATGTTCTGGCTTTGTGGGAGCCTAGCCAGTTTGGATGTCCACCTTCCTAGACCAGGATGGAGCGGGGAGGACTTTGGACTTTCCACAGGGCAGGGAACCCTGACTGCCCCTCAGACTGGAGAGGGAGGGGGAGAGGAGGGGGGGGGGGGGGGGGGGAGAGGAGAGGGAGGAGGGGGGAAAAGGGAGACGGGGAGGGAAATGGGAGGCAGGGAGGAGGCGGAAATCTTTTTTTTTTCAATAAAAAAATTATATTAAAAAAAAAAGAATACAGTCTAGATAGTTTGTTGACTCTGTATATATTTTTACTTTCTAGGATTTATTTAACCTGTAGCTGGAGTCTGCTTTTTGGTTTCTTGGCTACCCAGACCTGAATATTCACATAGAAACTATATTAATTATAACACTGTTTGGCCTATTAGCTCAGGCTTCTTATTGGCGAGCTCTTACATCTTAAATTAACCAATTTCTATTAATCTGTGTATCATCAGGAGGCTGTGGCTTACCAGGTAAGGTTCTGGCATCTGTCTCCTTCGACAGCTACATGGCATCTCTCAGACCCTGCCTACTTTCTTTATCTCTGTTTGGATTGCTGTCTGACTTTACTTGGCTAAGCCATTGGTGGAAACAGCCTTATTCATTATCTAATAAAAGCAACACATATAAAGAAGGACATCCCACATCATTAACCTTTGGCATAATTAAAAAAAAACCCTCAGGTTTCATATATGTGTTTTCAGAGAATATAAGAAGATATACATGATCAAGGAGGAGCAAGCAAAATCTCCATGAAGTCTCCCAAAAATCTGCAAAAATGGACTGAAGGAGACAAGTCACAATAATAGACATGCATATGTGAAATCGGCTGAGGCAGCTGTTCTGCAGTCTCCACACTTGAGGACACTGACCCTTGCTGGCTATAGTAAGGCGGCACTGGTGGTGCCCTGGGCACAGCAGTGCTAACCCTGATAGCAAAAGGCAAATGAGCACCCTGTGTGCTACCCAGAGCTCCCAGTGCCACTAGGAGGAGCCCAGTGGGTTTGACTTAAGTATTATTTTCATCTGTTGCATGTGAAGCCAGAATCACATCTCTGTGATGGTGTCTGGGCTGCTGCTATTCCCATAGACTGAGACTGGTTAGCTTAAAACCCCACTGGCACTAAACTGAAATTTATAGACATCTTTTTGCATGTTCATACCATACTAGCTAGCGCCACCCACATCACTGACAAGACTCGGACTTTTACTCTGCTAGCTACAGAGACTTCTCACCCAGTGAGGCTAACATGCAGCCTACACATGTGCCATCCTGGCTCTGACTGGTCCCTCTCTGTACCCATTCCTTTTCCTGCTCATTCTGTGCAGTGATATCAGCCTTGGTCTCTAGGCAGACTCCTATTGCTGGGAACTTTCCTTTTCATTCAAACCTGTCTGTACACAGCCCAAATAAATCAATTATATGGTATTGCCTCTGGTAGTCATATTTTTTTTTCTTGATCAGCTCCAAATCCCTTAACTAATCCCCCTGAAAGAAATAGATAGTGAAAACGACCGACAAGAATAAAAAAATGCAAGAAGCTGGAATATGAAATACGAGTAAGGCATTGGCACTTCAGACAGAGCGAACCTGTGCCAGCTTACGAAGAACCGGGGTGTGGAGAGAGGTCATGGAAATGTACAGATTCAGAGTGTGATTATGAAGAACAGCATGGGAGTGAAGCCTGGAATGCCTGGAGGATGACTGGTGAGCAACCAGAGCGTCAGATCAGCACAACAATCTGTTTTGTTTTGTTCTGCTTTTATGTTAGTTTGTTGTTGTTGTTTTTCTTCATAGCAAGGAGCTGTTGTAGCCTAGAGTGGTCTGGAACATTGTTCCTTAGTCCCAGTGCTATCCTCCTGGTGAGATCCAGCAACGTTATTGAATTAGTCTCAAGCCTGAGTATTCCCTGAGGTGTTGAGGCTGAGGTGTCAGGTGTCAAGTCCTTAGGTTTACAGGAGAAGCACTTCACTACCTGCACCACAGTTTCAGTCTTCAGTCTGTCTCCTCACCTTTAATGAACCCTTGACCACGCCCTCGAGTTCTTCACAGTGCTTGGGCTATTTCAATTTTAAATGTACATGTTCAAACAAGTTCAGTGCTGTTGGGTTTGATGACTCACAACTGGAATCCTGGGATTGGGGAGAATGAGGAAGGACATTTGTCACGAGTTGAAGGCCAGTCTGAGTTGAGTTGCGCTACCTAAGAAGTTCTGTCTTTAAATAAATAGACAAATGTAATCAGATTTTTTAAAAAAATATTTCCTTTGTTTATATGTTTCTATCTTCTCTTTACTTGTATGGCAGTCGAATTATGTACAAAGTGGTTATGAGGGTCTTATGAAGCTTTGTTCAGTTTTCATTCTTGGTTTTATGATATATTCTACATTGATTTTAAATACTTCACTAATCTCCTAGGCTTTGACATTGTATTTCCTCCATTTAATGCTTTAATGTGGGCTTCTAAACAATCTTTTCCTTCCCCACTCATGTTTGCACTTTTCTTTACTTTCTTATCATAGAAATATTTAAAGCAGCCATTCTAAGGATCTTGTCTATTGATTTCCTACTCTGTTATTGCTTGTGAAGAAGTTTCTATCGATTGATCTTTCTCCTGCTATGCAATTTTCCTTTTTATATTTTGGTCATTTTTAATTGGGTACAAAGCATGCACTTTATTGATTGATGAACTCTGTTCTATCCCTTTAGCTTGTGTGGACATTTTGCTTTTCTTTTCTGTCGTGTAGTTAAGTATCTTCCAAGTATGATTCCCCTGAGATTTATTCTTTAGCAGGTGTTCAGCAGAGCCTTCACCTCAGTTCTGACTTTCAGCGACTCTTACAGTAAGGACCTGAACTAGCAATGCTTTTCTGAGACGCTAACTCATGTCTGTGGCTTAGAAGCTCCCTTTGCTCTGTCTGATGGGAAGGCAAAGTGTTTCCATGCACATGTGAGTTTTCGTTCTTTATATTTTTTTAATCTTCTTAGTTTCTGGTAGAGCCCGTCTGATCTTTGTATCTTGTACTCATACATACACATGTCAGCGTTCAGCAAAAATTCAAAACCTACTCTGAAATATCAATCGGTCTTTCTCCAGGCATAGCTTTCTCTCCAGTTCTCAGGCAATTTTAATCATGCCATCTAAAGCTTGTTTCTGCCTTCTACATGGAGAAAAACTGAGACTCAGTTCTGCCTTACAAACTTTTTGCTGTTTTTGTTTGCCAACGTGTTCTGAAGAGGAGTTGTGTTTGTCCCACCTTCTGAAGGGGAGTCTCCCAGTACACTGAGTGTAAGAATCACGAGGAAAAGCGATGTGTACTCTCAAGAGTTGAACTTAAAACAACGCATCAAATTCCCTACTTCTGATCCAGTACATAATGGAATCAATAAGCATTGATCACTCTACTTCTTCTATAAAACTTTGTGTTGCATATTATATCTTTTTCTAGCTAAATCATATTATTACAGTTTGATTCTCTGTTAATGTGGCCAAAAGCAATTTGAGGAGGAAGGGATTATTTGATTTGCAACTTATCAGTGAAGGGACTCTAGTAGGAACCTGGGGCTAGGAGCTGATGCAGAAGCCATGGAGGAACACTGCTAATTGACTTGCTCCCCTTGACTTACCCAGCCTGTTTTCTTATACTAGAACCATCTTCCCCAAGGTGACATTGCCCATAATGGGCTGAGTGCTCCAACATTAATTAGCAGCTAAAAAATGTCTCCCAAGCATTCACACAGAGCAGTGTGGTGGAGAAAAATTCTTCAGTTGTGGTCCCCTATGCTCAGAGGTGTCAAGTAGACACCTAAGATTAGCCACCACAATACAATGGGATATATTTTGTTAACGGATAAGTACAGAAAATGCCAAACAAATTCTGAACTTGCCCATAACTTTTCATATACTTAGACCAAAGATGGCAATGTTCTTTACCCTACATTTGTTGATTTCTTAATCAGTGCTTATCTGAAATAATAGCCCAATATTGGTTCTACTCATAACTATTATTAATCATGGTTTTAAACCTGTGCTTGCATTATAAAAGTGATCAAACCTGTGACTTCTCAGTCAGTGTTTTTCCACACACATCATAGTTTCTTCTGAATCTGCAAGATAAATGTTACCCAGGTAAATCCAGTTTCACTCCCCTTCATACCAAATGCAGTTCACATATTGACAACTGCAGCTTAAGAATTCAATATTCTTCCTTCTCGCACCTTGTAGAATTGAGGTGTCTGCTGAACCCACACTGAACAGTTGGCTGCTATACTGCTTAAGGCACATATGAGCAGCTCTAGCAGAAGACCTAAGTGGGTGGCTCTTATTTCTTTTAGGTAATTATATGACGATGTTGGTCAACACAACGTACTCCATAGAAAGTGGGCACAGGTTGGTTCTAAATAGAACACAGTTACCTCTGGAGCGTCAGAAAATCTTCCTTCTATCCAGCCTTCCAAAGCAGGGTTCAAAATACAATTAAGTGAAGTAAAACGAGAAAGAGAACAGAACAATATGAAATGGTCTACAAGCAGAGAAGTTGGGTTTTGGAACCCCAGATCTTACCTACCACTTCTCCATGGTACAAAATCAACAGCGTCTGAATTTCCTCCTCTTATTTGCCATAGACTGCATCACAAACATGGAGGTTTTGTCTACAGGAAAGGACAAAAGGCATGGAATGAATTCAAGAACTGATGTTTTTATAGACTTCGTCTTTTAACATCTAACCTTAACTCCGGCAAATGTCTTTACCTATTTTCCTCTTGCATCTTTACTTAGGAAGAATCTGAAGCAATGGTCTCACTTTCCTCTGAGGAAGCCTAATATAGAGCACGGAGGGCTAAGGCATTATATTGCTTCTCATTTCCTAACTTTACATCCTATTTTTGTTTTATGACATTTCTTCTACATACATTTATTTGACAGGCCTTTATTTCTGGCAGATGTTTTATGAGATCGCAAGAGAGGACCTCCATCGCATGTCTTAAACTCATATTCTCCAACTTCATTATATTTGTGTCTATCAGTCATCACACTCTTCCCTTGGTCCTGAGAGGTCACTGCAAAGGTCAGCAGCAATAGCCATCTCTGAAAGATGCAATCAGGTCTGCTCTGGTATCAGAGGGACTGTTTATTTATCCATTTAATCTTTAATTTATTTTCAAACCTGTTATTTTGAGTTTACCTCCCATTTCATACCTTTTATAATAAGGTTCAGAAGATCTGATTTTTTCATACTGAATTTTTGAGACACAATATTATTGGGCTATCTTGCAATCTATCACTGACTTTGAAATAGGGGAAACTATTTTGCTGGGGTTAACATGAACAGAGCCATGGGATTGCTTTCTGTTATATTTACCTCATTCAATGCTGCTACAATGTGGAGCTCACATAACAACACACTTATAACATTAAGAATTAATCACAATACATCCTGTGTTGGAAAATGACATTACTGGAAAGTAATTAGTTAAGGATGTAGAACATAGGGTGTGTCACTTCTCGTCAGATTTTCTCATCATCTCTATCAGAAGATTTATAAGAGATTAAAAATGAAAAGTACATATGAAAATACATAAGACTTACATATATTTTATACATATTTGCATATGAATACACACAAGCATTTACATCTAATTGAGCAAAGAGAAAATATAAGGCTTAAAAACATAAAAATTATCAGCATTTAATTTTCTATCATTAATAATTTTCTTTTTAAAAATGTTATGGTGTGTTATTACTATGTACCCCAGCCTAAGATCAAATGTTGGATTGCAAGTCACTGCTTATTACAGGGGTTCACTAGCTCACCAAGTTTGCATTTCCATTAGCTTGTATTGGTACTTTCACTGTTCAGATATTAGCATGACAAGTGTGTATAAGTGATGGTGAACTGTTGAGTACATGACAAGGAGGCTCAGTTGTCTATTTGCAATCTGTTGGATGGTATCACTCTGATCTGGTAGAAGTGCATGATGGATTTTTTCACGTTATAGGTTTTGGAAGAAAAAAATTTGACTCAGTCTTAAATACAAGGAGCAATGATTACTATTGTAGGTACAAACGTGTGCAAGGTTGTCAAAAACAAAGTCAATAAAATTTATATCTAAACGTGCCAGTTTTAAAAAGATCCCAAAGTTATCCACAGCTATGATGTAGCATTATAATGAGATTAAGATCTTTTTTGGAATCATTATGGTAAAGTCCTGTCTAGAACATAGTTGTACTGTTCCACACTGTTACTAGCAACCCAGGTTGTGGCAGCCATCCTTTTATCATTGTGATCTTAGGAATTGCTAAGACACAGTTATTTAGGAATTATTTATGTGTCTTAGTTGTTTATTTCCTCGCCTTTCTGAAAGCTGGCCTTCTAAAGTCAAAGTGTCAGAATACACTTTGTCTGATATCTCCTGCTGCTGCATGTGCTGATGGGGGCAGCTCTGCATTCCATCCTGATGGAGGGCAGACAGTGGAGGGTCATTCCCTTCCTGGACCCTCATATCTGATTAACTAGTTTCTCTTCTGAGACAGACTCTCACTGTGCACCCCTGACTGAAATGGAACTTGCTCTGTAGACCAGGCTGGCTTTCTATTCACGAGATCCATGTGTGTCAGTCTACAAGGGACCGAGTTTAAAGATATGTGCACCACACTCAGTATCCTACTTAAATTTTAATGTCATACATCAGATGCTATCACCTGGACAAGACCTGATTTTGGAAGGGACACATTCAAACTGTTTAGAAAGCCATGTGACCTACTCAAGCACATGTTCCTCTATTTTTAAAAAATAAACAACAGCATGCTTATAATCAGGGGTCTTCTATCATCTCAGCTTTCTCAGACTGGGTTAGCACTTTACTATAATGGAAATTTAAAAGCTAATATGAAATCGTGTATTCCAAAGTTATGATTTTAGTCTTTTCAGTGTGGTAAATAAATATCTATAATTCATCCAACGAGTTAGACATTAAAAAAAAAAAAAACTCTTTGATATCATTCAGTTCCATCAGTGGTCACGAGGGTTCAGAGACAGAGAGAAAATGGTAAGAACCAAAACTGACTAATGAACACAAACAAGGGATGTTTTAGGGACACAGTGAGGTGAAAGCACTTACAAACTCACAGCAGAGGTGGCGGCATACACTGACCTGCATAAGTCACGTAAAACAAAACCCCACCAAGAAGAGGGAGATAAGCATGGAGTCACACCCCATCTGAGAACAGATCAACAACAGATAAGCGCTGGAAGAGGAAAGGTCAGTTTTCTTTAAGCTAGGATCCATGGTAGGTCAACTAAACTCCAGTAGGAGGGAACACAGAGGTGTGTGTGTGTGTGTGTGTGTGTGTGTGCAGCACACATGGGACTTGGTTGGTTTTTTTAAAATGAGAATGAGAAGCTGGGTATTTAGGAAATGGCGGGTGAATTTGGGAACAAGTAGGGGATGGTGAACATGGTAAAAATACATTGTATGGAATTACCAAAGAGTTAATTTAATGGTATCCATTAGAACCTAAATGCCTGAAGACAGTTTTTTTTATATTTATTTTTTTTATTGAGAATAAGAAAAAAAGTTTCCGCCTCCTCCCAGCCTCTCATTTCCCTCCCCCTCCCCCCACTCTTCTCCCCCTCCCCCTCTCTTCTCCCCCTTCCCCCTCTCTTCTCCCCCTCCCCCCCACTCCTCTCCCCCTCCCTCTCCTATCCAAAGAGCAGTCATGGTTCCCTGCCCTGTGGAAAGTCCAAGGTCCTCCCCCCTCCGTCCATGTCTAGGAAGGTGAACATCCAAACTGGCTAGGCTCCCATCAAGCCAGAACATGAAGTAGGATCAAAACCCCTTGCCATTGCCCCCAGCAGCACAGACACTAAGGACAACATTGAATAAATGGGACCTACTAAAGCTGAGAAGCTTCTGTAAAGCAAAGGACACTGTCACTAAGACAAAAAGGCAACCTACTGACTGGGAGAAGATCTTCACCAACCCCGCAACAGACAAAGGTCTGATCTCCAAAATATATAGAGAACTCAAGAAACTAGACTCTAAAATGCTGAAGACAGTTTTAAGCAAAGACGACCAACCCAGCAGTCCATGGGTGTGGCAGTGTTACATTTGGGATCCTTTGTGCACCTGTGGTGAATGTCATCTGACCAGATGGAAGACATAGTATATGTTTTGGAGAATACAGTAGTTTAGCTTTATCAAAGGACCATTGACCAAGGTTAAGTTACAGATTCAGGAGCGTCATTCTGTTTTCAGATTTCCCAACTCTAGCAAGATGCATATCAGTGAGAGCTGTCAAGATGGCTTCTTTGGCTTCTTCTATTTCCTGATGATCAGCCTTCTCAAAGGAAAATAAAATAGTTTCTGACCTATAATGGTTTCCATTGGTTTGTACAGCTTCAGCTCTAAAGCGGTCCAGTAGGAGCAGCCAATAAAATTATCTGTACAGAGAATGCTATCTGAAGATTGTGTAGGTGACCAACAAAAGAAAGAATAAAGACTTACAGTAGCCAACTGAAGAGACATCACCTCTGCCGTGAGGTCTCACAGAGCTTTGAATTGCTTCCTTTTTGTCTATTTCCACGTAATGAAAAGGAGAACTTATGTCTGTGCTCCTCATTGTCTAGTTTTAGAAAAAAGGAAAAAAAAGAACACAAGCCCAGATAAGCCTTCTACCTTTTGTCAGCTGTTTTGAGAGGGAAGGAATGTCAGGTGCCCTCCAGCGAGAAAACTGGCCCTGGAGCCAGCTCTAAGCACACTATACGCAACACAGTTGCTGCTGTATCCTGCCCAAGAAATTCAGAATCCTGTTTACCTATCCTTGATTTTTGCATCTGACTTCCAAAACCAACAACAATAACAATAACGAATATTTAAAAATTTCTTTAAAAATTCCCCAAAGGGCTCATTGCTAGGATAAGGTCTTTCAAGGGAAATTGATAAAGAATCAAAAATAGGGCAACTCTAAGAAGTAAAGTGAAAATGTGGGTACAAAATAAAAGCAGTCTTCTGATGATAAATTCTGAAAAGTCTCCTAAAACAGGGGGGAATGTGCATATTAGGATTATAATGAAATAGGACATGTAAAAATATTGCATTTGTAAATAATTTGTTCCGTCGAAGAACTAGATGGACCAGGGATTAAAGTCAGTCTAAAAAAATGACTTTATTATGTAGAACTTGCATTTAAGATCTAAATACCCATTAATCACGCCAAAGGTTATGCCATTTATACAAGCAAGTGCACTGTAGAAAGAAGGCGATAAAAACACCCCACATTCGGTATCCCTGTTCTTTTAAAATAAGTAAGTAGCCAGTTGTCCCATTACAACAGAGCCTGTACTTGGAGCACATTCATGACATCTATCAAAATGGTATTTACATTTTCCTAATAATGTTAACTTAAGCATTTTATTGCCTTACTCTGCAAACTGTCTGAGTACACGGAGGAAATCTTCTCCCAGGAGAAGCTGGTTAAGCAAGAGGCAGACTACACGCAAAGCCCAGGAGCTCTGGAGGTTGCTGTGTGGCACCTGCAGAGACGCAAGCCTGAGTTTGCTTTTGTCCAGACCCAACTGGGAATCCCCTGTGGTCAATAAATGCCGGAGAAAGCAAATGTCCTTCCACACAAACATCCATGGCTCTGTGATTTGTGCTGTTTAAACAGGGCTGCAACGCTGAGGAGAATTCCAATGAGAAGGCTACAGGCAGGTGGTTGTTGGTCCCACACTGCTATTTAAATGCACGTGGTGAATCCAGCCGCTCTTACTTGCTCTTCAGCACTTTGAGGAGCTAGTGGCAGGAATCAGGACTTTTGCGTCTAATCCACTCTTGAGTTACCCAACCACAAAATTATATTTAAGCAACTGCTTTGACAGCGAAAATATCCAGCTTATTTTTCTCCTTCTTGCTCTCATAACCTAGAGACAGGAGATCAGACTTGAGAGAAGGTCCATCATCACTCTCTCGGGCCATGTATTAATAGAAATAATATTGTCGCTAGCAATATGATCTGGCAGAGATCTTAAAACTTATTTATATTTTAAAACCATAAGTGAAGTACAGAAAATCAATGAGTGTGGGTGCCTGAGAGTAAACCTACTGTTTTAGTAGGAAAATTGGAATCTTGTATTTGGGTTTGAAGTTTCTTTGGGTTCAGAATGTGATTATTTTCTTCCCTCAAGCTAAAAAAAATATCAAATTATACCTTAGCATGAATATACCTACTGCCTCTCTTTAGCCGGAGTTAGATAACTTGAAAAATAAACAAAAGAGAAAGGAGGCCATGGGTCAGCAGCAGGGGATAGCGAAGCATGAAGTGATAGCCCTTTGTGTAATAGCTTGTATGGATGCAAATGTCATAATGAAACATACCACTTTATGAGTTAATCCAATCAATAATTATGCAAAAATATAATCACACGTCTGAACACATGGCCACACCCTGTCATAAGCAATCATCCTATTTGCACTCCGGCATATTTTATCTTAGACAATAGTAGAAGCATTTTCAGATGCTTTAAGCCATGCAATAAAAACATCTGACTTCAATCCAAATAATTTAATTTCAGTTTTAACAGCACAACCAATGAGTTAATAACCTTTTCATTATTATTGTGCTTCTCTCAGTAAGATTTGTATTGGATATTTCTATGTACGTGAATGCAAATAAACTACCACACATATACACCTGCAATTTTTATATTGAAAAATTGTGTGTGGATATCTCGATAGAATGAATTAATTAATATCCTTAAAGAAAATTTGCCTTGTTATGCGAATACAAGTTAAATACCCATTAAATTTCTGATGTTGTTCAACAGTACACAGGCTGTGCTATAGGAAACATACACTTTTTAGTGTAAAATTCCCCTTGCATTGTGTTTCAATTTCTTTCTAGTTACAGCTAAAACACACATTCATTTCTTTTTTTGTTTCCTGGGACTGGGTTTCCATCATCCGGTTAGTATTCCTCTGAGCCCAAATATAAGGAATCACCCATCACCAACTTGAAGAGAACTCTCATCAACTCACTACAGGGGAAAATATTTCTTAATTCAGAAAAGAAGAGAAAGATTGACTTCTGCCTGGACCTCTGTCTTAATGATGTCACCACTGAGTCTCCCATGAAGTTCCTTCTCGAAGGCTTCCAGAAACCATATCCTCTGTCCTAAGACCCTGTCTAGCTTGGCAGACAGCAGCACGGCTCCTATAAACTTGTGATAATGTATTTCGGCACCCTTCCTTAACTGTGGGCATGTGGTAGATATCAGTCAACACTTGAAAACTTTTACTTCTTTGATTAAAATGATGCACTTCAGCCAGACATATATTAGATCCATGGTTCTCTCTCAACTATACAATTTCATGACACCTCAAAGGCTAGTGTTGCTGAAGATGCCAGATATGGAAGCAGGATAGGAAGTGGTGGGTCCTGCAGTTCCAGCCAAGCATTATAGAATACACCGGGGAGAGGCAGGAACCAGTGTGAGAGATACAATACAATGAAGATAAATAAAAGGTGAATCACAGCTTCCTTCCTATTACAGAATCTAAGAGGTCACACGTAAAGATACTCTTACAGCTCTGTGTCCATTCAATCACATTGTCAGTTTTACACACATACATGGGAATTGTGTACATCTTAGGACCAATTTATATGGTGAGAATAAAGTAAGACCAATGGGGAATTTATTATCTAGATACTTTGTGATGCATAAAATTTATTGCACACATTTGACACAACATCCAAAATATTTATTTTAGTCTTAAAATCAAGAAAAATTTTGCAAGAATAACATATTCAAGGTTAATTACAAATAGACATATGTTTTGAGAATAAGAACTTCACTAAGCGTAAGAAATATTGTTGTGAAAATAAAAAAAATGAAAAAGTAGGCTTTATGGATTTTTGCTTCAAATTTGGGGAAAAAATTAAACTAGGTATTAGTTAGAGTATTCCTTTTCTAGAAAACAGATTATAAATATGGGGTTATAATATCCTCCTATAAAATACATCTCAGGATGTTAGAAAAGATTTCTAAAACATTTGTAGACTTTGTGTGTAGAAGTGTGAAGATTTTTTGACATATTTTTAAACATGTTTTTACTGGCCATAGAAAATGTCTATAGAGGTTTATTTTATTTGTATAGTTTTCATCTCATTATTCTTACATGAATTAAAATAGAATTGATTTAAATTTGATGAATAAAGTGGGCATGCACTAATAATTGTATTGTTTTTGAAAGGCAATAACTTATTTCTATGGAGAATTTTAAAAGTGTATCATGTTGTGTGCTTTATCTGTTTCCATAACAATACTAATCACATTAATTAAGGCTATCTTTTAACTCCATGTGATTTGCATTTTAAGGAGCACACAAGTTGAATAATACTGAGAAAAAATTCTCTGACTACATGTTTCTAATATTTTATTACAGAGCAGTTCTAAAAACTTATATTCATACAAGCAGCAAATTTTGTATTTATACTATGCAATTCAGGGGTTGTATAAATGGCTCTTTGCGTGTGCCCACTCACTGAGACGGTGGGGCTGATCTAATGGGAGCTCACCAAGGCCAGGTGGACTGGGGCTGATGGAGCATGCGATCAAACCAGACTTTCTGAATGTGGCTGACAATGAGGGCTGACTGAGAAGCCAAAGACAATGACACTGGGTTTTGATTCTACTCCATGTACTGGCTTTGTGGGAGCCTAGTCTGTTTGGATGCTCACCATTCTAGACCTGGATGGAGGAGGGAGGACCTTGGACTTCCTACTGGGCAAGGAATCCTAACTGCTCTTTGGACTGGAGAGGGAGGGGGAGGGGGAGAGGAAAATGGGAGGAGGGGAGGAGGTGAAAATTTATAATAAAAAGAAAAAAATAAAATAAATGACTCCTTGCTTAATAGTAATTAATGCTCTGGCAGAGGAACTGAGGTCAGTTCCCAGCACCCACATCAGGCAGCTCACAACTATCTGTAATTCCAGCTAAACATGCGCTCGCTCACACACACACACACACACACACACACACACACACACAGAGCATTGAATTTGTCATTTAAACTAGGTAGTGGATTGCTCGAAGAAGCTAGACTTGGCATACCACTTGGCTAAGTTAATGGAGAATCAGGCAAAAATAATTCAAGATAATTCATTAGGGCAAAATATAAGCAACATATCTAATTCATAGATCATGGTATTAGAGATGAAAAGTAATACAAAAGACATATCATGAAGGGTAGATGAAATAGATCAGTGCTTAGGGTTGGTACTGCTCTTGCAGAGAACTTCTGAGTTCAATCAATATTAATCATTGACTCACAATCACCTTTGGCTCCATCTCAAGGAGCTTGATGCCTCTTGCCTCTGTGGTTCCTGCTTGCATATATATATATATGCACAGACATACACATAAATAAATTATAAAATAAATCTTACAAACAAGAAATACTGAGAGTTAAATTGAATTTCATCACATAGGAAGTAGAAAAGGAAATTGTGACCTTTTGAGTTCTCATTTTATCCTGGGCATTGCAGTCCACATAAGAGGAGAGAAAGGGAGAGACATTTATCTTTCTTCATCTTCACAGTGAGGAATGCTGGCACTTAACGCTGATCTGTATGCTATGACATCATTTTCATTACATTTCTGCATCTTATTCTATATTGTGACTCCGTGGCAACCTACTATGTGGAGAGCTGTGGCTGGATCATCAGGGAAACAGGAAAATATCCATCAGGATTTGAGGCGTAAAGACATGAGGACACAGGAGAAAGTTGAAGATTTAGAGACCAGCACAATGCAGATATGGCGTGATGAAAGAGACAGTGAATGGGAGCAACCTATTGTCAACTAAAATGTTAGCATCAGCTGTGGCATTTTCCTTAAAGCTGGAATACCGGGTACATGGTGGAAATAGAAGCAGTGTGGAAAAAGTGTCTTTAGTGCACCAACAGCCTAATTTGTGTGACAATGAAATTTAATGAAGTGCATTGGCTTGACTGAGTTGATCCAAAGGCTTTTATGGTTTTTATTGAAGTTATTGCTGTTATTGCCACCCATACTCTATCATTTCCTCTTTTCAATTTGTTTGTAATAATTTTCCCATGGTGGGCTGGCAGGATGCTGTGCTTTGTGGGTTTTTTTTTTATGATTGGCAAATACTGACCTGTTGCTTTCTAAATCAGCAAACACAGAGAGCATATTGTGTTTTAATTCTCAAACTCGGCGGTGGCCATGGCTCTGTTATACACATGCTTCTGTAGACTAGTCATAACATACTGTTTCTTCAAAGCTATTATTTTAAGAGGACACAGAATATCTGGGTGTTGCCAAGGAATAATAAGAAGATATGCTGAACACAAAACTAAATAAATTTATGATCTGTCCTTTAAGAGAAATGACAGCATCTTATGTAATGAAAGAATCAATAAGCCACTTGTTTCCAAAGTAGACGTTCTCTGGAGTGTTGTGTGCCCATCAACAGAACTACGTGGTAGATCACAGTGATCTTAATAGGACTAGTGCTGAGAGCTGAAGACATACCATTTCTCCAAAATTACCTATGAAATAAGGTTTTGAGACACTGGTCAGCGCTTAGGCAACAATGCCCTTTGTATCTCTGTTTAATCCTAGATTTTGACCTGATGATCCGGTGTACTTTCATTAAGCTGGCATATGTACAAGAAGGTAATCTTTTATTTAAATATGGTTATGGTGAGCTCAGCTCTAGGAGTCTGTTCCCCTTTTTTATGCAAGGTGAGAAAATGGAATCTAGAGCTCACAAGCTGCCATGTATGATAACCTTAACATTCAGATTATTCCCAAGGATGAATTTTACTTGGGTATACTTCAGTAGTGGTGACCTCAATCTAGCCATCTGGGTATAATAAAGCTAGTTTTAGGTAGTGCATTAATTGGCAATGGAGCCCAAATATTTGACTAAATATTCCTCTGGATGCTACTTTTGTTTCTTTAATGAGATTATTTGTGTTTACTTTTGGCTCCCGCATATAAATACATCTTGTCCTTTCTGTTTTGCTTTTTGTCTAAAACAATTTCCATAGTACAAAATAAATATAAAATATACAGTTATTAGTAAATAATTAACAAAAATAAAGCAAAAACAGGCATTTAAGTGATATGTAACATCTATTAAGAATGTTTCATTATATACAGTAGTAAATTTTCACTATGCAAAAGTCCTTTCTAAAAATACGAATCTAATAGAAAATTTTGCAGTTTTGGGTTTGATATATAATTCTTACGTCTACTTTGAACTCATTTTATGTGACTGTCTTATTATTTCCATGTAGAATTCCTGTTTGCCTAGCAGTATTATTGGGGAGACTAATTCCAATGTGTATTCAGTGTCTGGATTCATTCTGGTTCTCTCACATATGTGCCACACTCTGTATTTGTGGAATAAAAAATAGAGAATTAAAGAATAAAAGTAGTAGGTAAGAGAATAGGTAAATGTTGTTCAGAAGTGAAAGAGTAGAGATATATACATAAACAAGTCTAGAGATTGATTGTACAATATGAACAAGCAATACAATTCACAAAATTGTGTTGTGGGAGAAAATAGTATACATATTTTGAATATTGTTGGAATTTAAATGCAAAGTGTAGAGTAGAATTGTACCAACTTTTTTCTTTCTTTCTTTCTTTCTTTCTTTCTTTCTTTCTTTCTTTCTTTCTTTCTTTCTTCCTGTTTTGTTTCATTTTGAGACAGGATTTCTCTGTGTAAGAGCTCTAGCCATCCTGGAACTCATGGTGTAGACCAGGCTGGCCTTGAACTCACAGAGATCTGTCTGCCTCTGCCTCCTGAGTGCTGGGATTAAAGAGATGCTCCACCACTGCCCAGCCAAAATTTACTTTCTAAATAAGAGCCTCATCCTAAATTGGGCTTAATCTTGATAATCATGCACTATGCAATCATGAATGGCATGAACTTTTAGTTTTAATGACTCACCTTCCCACAGACTTGTACCAACATGCCCAGTATATGTGGTGCTTCAGATAAAATTCAAAGATCCATGCATGTTTGAAGAACATTCTCCCTATTAAGCCTTAAGCCCTGTATATCAACATTGTACCTTCTAGATTTTCATGATCCTACTCTAGTTATTTAAGATAATGTTGTTCTTGGAAGAAGTATGCAGGGGATTGAGAAGGTGATTGGTTCTTAAATTAGAGGAATCGAGGCAAAGCTGTAGGACTGCCCTAGTAAAAGTTAGTCATGCCTATTAAACAGTTAAGCACCATGACAGAAGAAATTGAGAACAACTGTGCTAGAAGCCTGGCCAGTAGCTGGACAGCAGCTGAATATGCTTCCTTGCCTGCCTACAGGAATAGACTTTCAAGTCTTCATACACATGTACCCACCTCGCCCACACCCACCCTACACACGCACAATGGTTATGTTCTATGAAAAAAACATTATCTACTTCTTACTTATGGTAATGGAAAAGAAGTCACTTCACTAAAGACCCATGAAATGATTCAAATGTTTTGAAGTGCATAAAAGACAAGTCCTACAAGGAAAAGATCACATTATATAAATGAATGTCATATTCATATTTTCATTCAATTTATCAAGTTGTTGCATTTGAAATTACAGTAATAAAACACATGCACTTAAGCTGTGATCTATAATACAAAGTATGTTAGACCTATTAAGCACAATTTATAAAATTCACACAAGCAAAACAAGACTATAATTTTCCTGCCTAACAATTACTAATGAGGGCATTTTGCAAATAGACTTCTAATGTCCTCTGCACATGTCCTGTTTTCTGTAGAAACACTTGCATAAGGTATTTGTCACAGATGAAGAACTTTGCTTCCATTTGTCTGTCCTTCTGGATCCAGACTCATGAAGTAGCCACTGTCTGAAATAATGAAATGTCAGGTAGAAGGGTACTTGAGGGGTCTCATGCCAAGAACCAAAGAGTCTAGGCAAATACCACAAGCACTATCTACGTTCTCAACTAATTTCGCTAAATTATTCATATAGCTCCACCCAAACCAGAGGTACTGGAAGTTCACAAATTGAGCAGCATTCATGGGTCCTTTAGTTACTAAGAGCATGGGCATTTGTGATCATTCCTTCTGTGTCTAAATGAGAAATACCAGGGAGTGTGTGATGGCTTTTAGGGAACTCATTCCCTTGCTCCTGCTTCAGCTTCTCTGATAAGAATTGAGTCACATAATGAGATATTAGTTTCAATTCATCTAACATTTGTAAATTTGTTTTACATTAACCAACAACAGATATTGGTTATGTTTTACATGATACAAATATGAACTCTAAGAAAGTTGGTATTGGTTTTGGTTGGCCACAATAAGGAAATATTAAGATTAGATTTATGAGGATGCTTCCCACTTTGTTTACAGGATATGGAGAAATTAGATCCTACCTATTACAATACTGGCCTCCAGGCAAGTTGTGCCCATTGGTGCAATAGTGACATAAGAGTTATACGAGTAACCAACCACTCTTAAAAATTGTTAAAATTAAAATTGGCGCCTCTTTAACAAGAGGAATGTCTGATATGATAAACATCACGAGACCGTGAATGAGGAAATCACAGGCCCTAAGGGTCAACCTACTGATGGTATTTCAAATAAGTTATCATGTTATCAAATTTTATCCTAGATATTTGTTTATAATTTATGAACTATAGTATGCTATTTTTCAGACAGAGCAGGGGAAGTGAGGAAAGGAGGGATTGAAGTTAAATGAAAACAAAAGAGAAAAAAGAGAAAAGGGAGGTGATACTTTACCTTTTTAGGAATTTATGTGTTTTAGCACCCAAAGGTTTGCTAACTTACTTAGCAAATGTCACTTCTAGCTAACCATAAACAAGTGAATAAAATTTAATATGGTGATATAATGTAAGTTTTTGAAGTTTTTGCTGCCTTTTCAATGAACATCATTTTTGTAACTAAATTTAGTGAACATTAAAAACCATAAAAAAATTTTATAGGGATGTCCAAATGATAGACTGAAGGTTGAAACTCTTTGCCTAGGCATTCTGGCTAGGATTCTCCCTGCCTGCTCTGGACAACACTCTATCTTCCTTGTCGAAAGTCAGCTTCAACCAAACTCATATGTTCCATGGTAGGAGCATAAAGATTAGAATTGGTAGGGAAAAGGACCAGAGATATAAGAGAAATAAGAGACTGAAATACATGACTGTATCACAAGGGACATTTAGTGGATACTGAATCTGCCTGTTTATTCGCCCATAGACTTATATACTTCACTCTGAAAGGGGAGATGGGGAGGCAACAGGCTTCATTAGCATGACACAAGGAATGGGCTGGAATTTCCTGCCCTTAGTCCAGGTGGAGGGGATCTACTTCAACACTCAGAATAAATTAACCACAGCCTAGGCCAGACTGGCTTGCTTGTAGGACATCTGTTGTTAACAGCTTTGAGGGAGGAAACCAAGCTCAGACTCTCTGACCTACAGACAAGGTGGATTGGGCTTACATCTGTGTGTGCCCTGACATCCTGTAAAGCAAAAGGCCATTTTATTGATAACTCCAGCACCCTGCACTATCAGCTGCATCTTAGCTCTGCCTCCCAAGCTTGACACATTTTTCCCCCAATGTGTAACCTTCACAAGGAATCTGACCATACCACACAGTTCTTAGTCTCATTGGATTTCGTGATATTTGGTGCAAGAATTCATGATGGCATTATGCTTGATTTCTATGTGTCTCCCAAACCATCATAATATGTATGACAAGTCTTACAACTCTTACAAGTCTTATGTTAGCCTCCTTGGATCAGATGGATAATGAGTCTGCTTGCACAGCTAAACTTGGAAAAAATTTGGGAAAATAAGCAATGTTCCTGGGAATACCTGTCTTACTGGGAGCATACTTTAATGAACATTCTTCAAATGGGCCTACGGTCTACATACTGGAGCCTTACTGGATAAGGTCCTGCCTGTCCACAATGAGCTGTTTCTATTGTTTATTACTACTCACAGATACTGTGTCTCTCTCTGACTTGTCTGCTTCTGTACAAACATACACCATGCCACTTTCTGACAAACTTCACATGTTCACACCTTACTGTGTTTCTTACTCAGACTTCTGATTATAAACCGCACTAAAAGAAGCCAAGAGCAATGATTCCTCTGTAACCCAAATGCGTAACGTTTGAATTCACCTTCTTTTGGATTTTCAGAACTCAGAGAGAAGGGAGCCACGTCATTAGGATTTAACAAACTTGGCTGCTGGTTCATCTCAGCACAGTCCTCGCTGACAACTGCTGAGCAGAGTCTTACGGCCCAAATTTCTCTAAGATCTGATATTTCCAGTCTCCAAAATAATCAGTTGTTGTTTCTGCTTACAACATTCCAGAGCTTCCCGAACTCTCTTCTGCAATGGTTCCTTATATCTATGAACCACATGGGCCAAATTAGTTAGAGCAATAGCCTGCCTCAGTATCAAGTTCACGGTTAGGCCTTCCAACTTATCAGGACTTAAAATCACCATGGAAATAAACCTCTATATTTATCCACAAGGATTTTTCTAGAAAGATTTAACTGTGATGGGCACCATCTAGAGATCTTGGGGCCTGGGATGAATCAAACAGAGAACGTGAGCCAGGTGTGGTGTCACAGGCCTTTAATCTCAGCACTCGGGAGGAGAGACAGACTGATCTCTGTGATCTCAACCCCCCTCCCCAATTTACAAATCCAGTTCCAGTACAGCTATGGCTGCTACACTGGGAAAACCTGTCTATAAAAAAAGGATATAAATACAAAACAAGAAGAGAGAGAGAGAGAGAGAGAGAGAGAGAGAGAAGGGAGGAAGGAAGGAAGGAAGGAAGGAAGGAAGGAAGGAAGGAAGGAAGGAAGGAGGGAGGGAGGGAGGGAGGGAGGGAGGGAGGGAAGGAAGGAAGGAAGAAAATAATACACAAAGCAGAGAGTGAGCTGGGAACCAGCATAGACTCTGGCTCCTGAGTGGGGGTACAAGGCCACCAGTGGCCTCACAATCCTGCTGCCTGTAACTCCAACCCCACAGGGATGGGTGCTTCTGCTCAAACATGAAATCAAAAGAAACCCTCCTCAAGTTGTTTCTTGTCAGGTGTCTGAAGCAACAAAGAAAAATGAAGCCAGCCAATACAACCGGCATTCTGTATCTGAGACCTTTATCATCAAACAGCAAAATATTTGACAGAAACATGGTTCATGGCTCACTGTTTTTTTGTATTTCAGTTTTCTGTACCCAAGACTCACTCCATGGTCTCTTCATTGTCAGTGATGCTCTTAGATGCTCTTCACAGACTGCATTACACAGAAAAAGAAAGGAGCCAGGGATAATAGATCGCAGAGACCAGGTCTTGTCATCTGCACTCCATATGCTTCTTAAAAACAATCTACCCCTAGTGAAGGAACAAGCCTTCAAACACACAACTCTCTCTCTCTAAGGGGCATTTCAAACTCAAGCAACCAGGAATTAATGATGGCAATTAATCATAGAATTGTTTTAGTAGTTTAAACAATGAGTAGATACTTCCAGAAGTAAGTAGATCTTCTGATTAAGTGTGTCCTATTACATACTGGCTGTCTCTAAGCCAGTGTGGCCTAATTCAGTAGAAAGCTATTTAATAACTTATATGCCTACCTCATATTGGCTGTCTGTAAGTCAGTGTGGCCTAATTCAGTAGGAAACTATTTAATAAATTATATGCCTTCAAGTAAAAGGAATTTCATTACAATGTCATCATAATGTGCCCTTAAATTCTTTTCAGATTCTGTATGTTAAGTATATAGATGTACACATGCATATAGATGTATTCATATCCACATATAGCCATATGCGCACATTTATAGCTTCATGCACAAATAAAATCATATGCATATATGTAATATAAAGAAGGATTGTCGGTATTATTCAAAACTGCTCTAAATATTATGATATTTAAAGTAATTTGGATTCTATACATCTATTTACATATTACTGGGTCTTCGGGATGCATTAGGCATTGTGCTCTCAAAAGTGAAACTTGGGCCTCCTTTAACTTCTTCTCACCTGACTTTCAGTCTTCACATTTATATTGATGCGTTTTGTTATCTTTATGATGATCTTCCTTGGTCACTGCTAGAATTGGGAAACTCTTATTCCTGGATCACCTTAGAGGAGAAGTGCAGATGGTGTGCTTTCCGAAGGTTGGAAAGGCAGCAAGTCGGTCGCTGTCAGTGAGGAGGGTGAGCTGTCTAGAAACAGCGATGTCTGAGCACAGTTTTCCCAAGCAGTCAGCACACAGTGCTCCAATGGCTCACACTTCTCAAAGTACAGAGATGTCTAAGGCCACGGTGATAAACTAGAGATTGAAACTGACTTGTGTCCTCCATTATATTAGAAATCATTTCTTCAGATTCAGACTACATGCAGAGCTATGGCATATGCCTATCATATTGTTGAAACTGGAACTTTCTAATCTCATTTTTCAGCTTTTGAAAAATATGCATGTTAGTTTTTCTTTCCAGGAGGTGTATCATACATAGTATTTTTTTTATTATTTTCCATGTATTTTCTTCTCTTGTTTTTTTTTTAAATATTTATTTATTTATTATGTATACAGTAGTCTATCAGTGTGTGTGCCTGCAGGCCAGAAGAGGGCACCAGATATCATTACAGATGGTTGTGAGCCACCTTGTGGTTGCTGGGAATTGAACTCAGGACCTTTGGAAGAGCAGGCAGTGCTCTTAACCGCTGGGCTACTTCTCCAGCCCTTCTCTCTCTCTCTCTCTCTCTCTCTCTCTCTCTCTCTCTCTCTCTCTCTTTTTGATTATCAGTAGTCTTTCTTTTTAAATATTTTTGTAGTTTATGTCACTCAGAAATTTGTCTGCCTGTCTCTCCCTGACGATGTCTGTGCACTGTGCTAGTACCTGAGGAGGACAGAGGAGAACACTGGATCCTCTAGAACTGGGTGACAGACAGTTGTGAGCCGCCCTGTGAATTCTGGAAACTGGAACTCGGTCCTCTGAAATAGAAGCCAGCGCTCTTAACTATTAAGCCACCTCACCAGTCTCATTTCTCTTAATATTAAGTTTTCATTTATCCTCTGACTTGTTTCCCTTTTATATTTATTTAATCTCATTTGCCTTTTCTCCTATACTCGCGTCTGCTGTGGCGGTTCTCCACAGTGCTGATTTCATCCTGTGCGTCTTAACTTATACTCATCAGTGCTTCTAAGTCAGACTGTTTAGTCTTGAGTACTTATCTCTTCAAGTCTCATTTCACCTCTGTTTACTTCATCGTTTCCTTCCTATGACTATCATCATGTTGTAGTTTGATTTTATCAATTAGCAAATCTCAAATAGACCCCACTTCACAGGAAAACACAGAGGTGCTTCTAACAGCAGATCTTCGGAAACCAGGTTTCTGCAAACACTTTCCTTCTGTGCATGCACGAGGTGGCTCGCGCTACACTGTATACAAGATACCTGAGTATGACCGTTGCCCTCTCAGCTCAACGCTTCTCAAATTCAGTGTGTGTCTGTCTGACCCATGGATGACGAAAAAGAAGCACAGGATCTTCTTAACACATATTTTCTGAGATTTTTAAGGGGTTGTAGTATTTTTTTTAAATGAGATGGCTCAATGGTTAAGAGCATTCCCTGCTCTTCCAAAGGTCCTGAGTTCAATTCCCAGCAACCATATGGTGGCTCACAACCATCTGTAAGGAGGTCTGGCACCCTCTTCTGGCCTTCAGGCATACAGACAGAATATTGTATATGTAATAAATAAATAAATATTTAAAAAAATCATGCCTTGCCTTCCTTGTACAGAGATACATGTTGCTGCTTATGAGGTTTGTAGTAAATTCCTACTTGTGTCTTACTTTGAGTAGTAACTTGAGTTACTGTACACACAGAAGATTTGGTGGCCGACGTTGTTTCAGATAAAGTCATCCTGGGGGTGATGTGTGTCTCAGTGTTATCCTCTGACGCTGCACCATCCGAGGGACAGGTGTTCCTCCAGTCAGCACTCAAGCTTCGTGGGTGAAGCGAGGCCCTCCAATCCCAAACTATACGACAGCTGTTTGACGTCATAAGAAATTGAAAATATGGGGGTTGTTATTCTAACACAGCTGAGAAGCATATGGAAAAAAAATGCTGGGAAATTCATTCTTCTAATGTAAGACTCCACAAGAGGTGGATGGCTCCAGTGTGACACACAGCAGTTAGTGGTGGCTGAAAAAGTTCTGATGTATGGGTAATCTGTTTATTTTTTTAGTTTCAATCTAAAGTGCACTTTCAATGTCTGGCAGCGATTCATCTGGCCTGACTCTATGGAGGGAAGGCCTCACTAGCTGTATCCCCATCCTCTAGTATGTGAAGAGTTTCATCCAGACATTTGGAATCAGTCTGCAGTTCTTCTCATGAAGGAAAACAACCCAGGAAAATTGCACACTTAGAGAGTGCTTTGTTCTGCCATCTTTTGTTACTGAAGCCACACTGGGATGGGTGACTTCACTGACTTCATCCTCCTTCTGCTGCCACAGCTTGGGGATTTATCTTGTAAGTGATACCACCAGGAAGAAATACCAATCTAGCCAAAAGGGAAAGGAAAAGGAAATCATTCTTACAACCTGCCTGCCTACCTCAGAAAACAGATCCAGTGTGTTATGGAGTACGGCCAGGCTCCCTTGGAGTCACGAAGTACCCACACCCCTCAGGAAAACCATCAGTTCTAATATTAATCTGTCACGTCTGGCCTTCTACACCAGCATCTTCGGTTGACTAGAAATCATGAAGGGCCCGATCATTGTCTGAGCTCTCAATGCTACCGTGTTATTTTGAGTTTCTGTTTTCCATCACACATACCAGGAGAGCAGTGATGACTACCACCTCCACCTGGAGATACATCGTGATATGGATTAGTAGTCTGTCAAAAGTCACCGGAGCTAAATAACTACCACTGTGTTGGGAAGAGAACTGCAAGGCTAAGACTATGAAGTAAACAAGCCGCGGGTAGCTAGCAGCACAGTTATAATGGCGTTTGTGTGGAGCTCCGCAGGGTACCCGAGAGCCTGCAGGAAGCTGCGGGCTAGACTATGCCCCACAAGTAGAAACAAGTCTATTGTGACTAAAAATAAAAAAAAAAACTGTTTTAAACATTCAAAGTGAGTTTTAAAAAGAAAGCAAGGGTAACTCATTGTACTTATGACGCGTAGCAAAGGCAGCCAGGAAAAGTTTTGACATAAATAATAATTTTAAGACCAAAAGAGTAGAAATTTCCAACAATGCAGCCTGTCTGGAATATGAAGTCTGTTTTGTAGCATAGTTCCTGTCACAGAAGCGCTAACATCTCTCATCTGAAAAGGAAAGTAGTCAGATATTAATTCTTCACAGTGCCCCTGGCCAAAAGCAAAGATGAATTTGCTTACTGATATCTCCCATCCCGAGATATTAAGGCACTTATATTACATGGGATAGACAGATTATTAACACTTTATTACTATAATTTTAGGGATGAAGGAGTATGGCAGAATTTTCTTGGCACTTATATTTTTAACTTTGCAAATCCACAACAGTGATGTTCTGCTCATAAAACAAACCCTTCCCCTGTCTCAGAGAACAGCTGGTGAACAAGCCACAGCTCTGGGGAAAGACTTCCAGGTCGACAGGGAGAGAAATGCCTTGGCTCTGATCACAGAAGGGACGGATAGGGTTCCACGTACACTGTAATGCTCTTCTGTGAAGATACATCAGCCGAGGAAATGCTGATGAGCCTGAGACTCAAAGAGAGGCACCACAGACAAGTGTTTAATGGAGAAATCACTGTTCTTTCTATCTCTCCAACTTAAAGAAGAAGGCAGAACACAAAAGTCTGCCTTCAGTCATTGTCCATAACCAATATTTACAACTCCTACTTCTGGTGTAAATGGCCAAAGAGATTTGTTTCCTCCACACAACATTAGAGGACATTTGAGATTGAGACTTTCATGCTCCTCAAAAGCCAGACAACCGGATGTTTGACTTAGGGCGTGGTTACCAGATGTTTTGAGACGTAGAGAGGTAATTATGTTTGTTTGTTCTTTGGATCGTGGAAGTCTTGTGCCCTCCCTTTTGGTTGGGGTATATAAGGACTGTAAGCAATAAACTCAGGGCTTTTTGTTACAGTATTCACTGGAAGCCCTCCGGGTTCTATCTTCTGTTTCTTGTCTATTTCTTTCCTCAGTACATACTCCCCTTCTCAGGAACATGTGGACCAGTCAGTCAGACCTGAAAGATAACTTTAGGGATTTTTAATTAGTATTACTAAGTACTATTACTTATCCTGTGCAATTATTTTCTCCTATTTTATATTATATTTTCACCTTGTTTAGGGATGATAATACTCAAAGCACAAACATTTAATTATAGATCCATGTCAGGTTTTTCCTCTGTTGTCTCTTTAGGAAGTGTCAAGATTCCCAAGAATGTTTGCCTGGTTATAATTCTGAAATAGTTTTTAAAAATTGACTTTGCATATTAAGGCATTATCTGCACATCTCAGAGTCTGTTTCTACAGTGGCATCTTATGCTTATATATTTAAGTGCTTTCTGCTAATGTAGTTTTCTGTAATTATTCAAGTCTAGGTGGGTGGGAAATGAAAGAACAGTCTCCATCTACATTAGGGCCTAAGAAATGCTCAGGATAGAGGAGGAGCTCAGGTCCGTGTGGGATCCTAATTCAGTAGCCAAGAATTGCCAGGTTGGGTGCCCATTTTTTTCTCTGTCAGGTGACTAGGCATCATTCATTTCCTTCTTTTGAAAAAAAGATAGGCACACACAATTGACCATCCTCTTTTTATCCTGATGCTTATTCTAAGTTGTGCCTTCTCCAATAAGGATTTGGCACAACATCAGGTCTCATGAGCAAACAAAACAGCAGCCTACATATTTCCAGCCTCATTAATAAGTTAGAGTTCTGGAATAATCTACTTTATTGCATTTCCTGCTTAAATACAGACTGTAATTTAACTGCTTGTTTATTTACATAGATATACCTTTTGCGTAATAACTTTCACAGTGCTCTCTTGTAGAAATTCAAAGGAGCCAGGGATAAACATCTCTACTATCACCAATAAGTCCATTATTCAAAGGTAAAGTTGGTACAAATCCTTGTTGTTGCTATTTGACAACATGACAACATTTACATTGCATTCTTACAGTATACTGTCTTATGTTCTTATTTTCATAACTTCACAAGTCAAATATTCTCAAGAAGATAATACCTTAAGGTTTTAATAAATACGATTGACACCATGGTAAATAGCCACAGTTATGGGCAAATGCTCGTGGACCACAAGGTTGCTTGGAGCTTACTGCTGTCTCTGATACAAAACCCGTGTGAATGAAGGGAATGTCCTCAAATCTTTCATGCTTTAATTTCATTAACAGCTCAATAGTGCTGTTTGGAGGAATATGAGCAACTAGACGTGACATGCTTAGAAAAATGTTTGCCATTTTGCAAATGTTATTTTAACAAAATTACAGTATCAGTTTACAGTAATACAAAACATCCCATGCTCAAACTCCCTTAAGGAAACATTTGAGTCACTTGCAATTTTCTGTGATTCTTTATTGTTCCATTATAATAAACACACAAATGAAAAAATTACCAAAACACATGGAAATTTTAGTGAGTTTTGGTATATTTTGTCAAATTACCTTCTAGGGTCCATCTGTCAATTATCTATGTATCATATATCTTCTGTGTTTTATATATCAGCTATATATAGTCTATAAAATAAGGATATAGCTATGTATGTATCATCTACCATTTATCACCATCTATCTATACATTTAGTACTTTATGCATTATTATGCATCATGTATTTTTATTACCTATTAATCTATTTATTACCTTATTATTGTATTATATTTCTCTGTTATCAATCATCTATTTACATATTCACCAATATTATATAAACATAATATGAATATTGCTAACACAGACATGTGTATAAACTGGTTATGTATAAATAAAGTATGTCTTAGACATATGCAGGTACATCTTAATATTAGTCAGTTTCTGTGGCTCCATGCAAACAGACCCATGTGAATGATAGATGTTTAGTGTTCTCATCCACAGGCAAACAAGCAGAAGGGCAGAAATGACAGTGTTTATATCCTGTAATTATCATGCCCTGAGCAGAAGAAGTGATTCAAGGAACAAAATAATTTTTAAATGCTCAAAATTCCCCAAATAGAAAAGAATTAAGCAGAAAATCATGTGTCAGGGTTTTAAAGTATGTAAAAGATTTTCCTGAATGGCATATTTATATACAATGACACATAGATACTTAAACAGTGTACAACTGGTAAGAAATAGAACTTGAGAACAACCAACTTATATGAAGTTAATTTTTTTACAAGGGAATGCCTACATGTCTACATTTTATGTAGTAGCAGAACTTTTCCAAAATCCTTAAATTACTTTAATCGACACACTTAAAAATACAATCTTTTTGAAGCAGAGCAGCTGAAAAGACTTTACCAAAAACATCACAAGACAGTACACTATGCAATGACCAGCACAAAAGGGAGTTTTGCTAGAAGCAACTAGGAAGCAAGGTTATGTTCAAGGCTTTAGTTAGGGCTTCTAATGCTGTAATGAAACACCATGACCAAAAGCACTGTATAAGGGGAGGAAAGGGTTTATTTGGATTATACTTCACAGCACTGTTCACAACTGGAGGAAGTTGGAACTCAGGCAGGGAAGGAACCAGGAGGGAGAAACTTATGTAGAGGTCATGGAGGGGTGCTGTGATTGGCTTGCTCATCATGTCTTGCTCCGCCTGCTTTAGTGTAGAATTAAGGACCGCAAGCCCAGGGATGGCCCCACTAACAAAGGGAAGGGCCCTTCCTCATCAATCACTAATTAAGAAAATACCCTACTGCTGGATCTTCTGGAGGCATTTCTGTAGATGAGATCCCCCCCTTCTCAGATAACTTTAGCTTGTATAAAGTTGACAAAAGGCTATCCAGAACATTCAAGAGAGTTGGAGTTGTATGAGTCTTCTAAATCCCAACTCTCAGCATCTGATGAGAGCAAGACAAAAAATAACCAACATGATAGCTGTGTTCTAACACTTAATAGTTAAACAAGGCAAGCCTATTAGATACTGATCTTTTTTATTTTTAAAAATGGAAGGGTTTTCTTTCAAAGAGTCTAAACTGTTTAAGATATGAGGTAAAATCATGAGATAAGAAGCTGATAAATACCTGCATAAACGTAAGTCTTTGGGTATAGCTCAGTAGTAGACTTTTATCATCTCAGCAAAGCTTCAAGCCCCAGGGATGAAAAAATATTAGTGACAGGAGTCAATACAGATGAGAATCTCTCTAAGAACACTGCAGTACAATAAAAATCAAAGAGTGAAGTGAAATGAAAGTAACAATAGATTAAAGGAAAGATTGTCAAAAAATTAAAACTTATTGGAGAGATGAGTTTGAATGTAAGCAACCAAGTCCCTGAGTAAATCTAGGGCGAGTCAGGTGCATAAATTTCTGTGGCTGTATTGAACATAAGAGCAGAAAATTTTTATATTTTATATATTTATTATTGTCTGTCTGTCTATCTGTCTGTCTGTCTATCTGCTTGTCTATCTATCCATCCATCCATCTATCTATGTAGCTACGTATCTCCCATCAATATCTATGTGAACAAACTATTTAAATACTCTAACATAAATGGAGATATGAATCTGGGCCCCAAACCATTAATAAGATGAGGCTTTGCAAAACCTCTACAAGCCAGTTGGAATTTTTGTTATATATTATTTTTTGAATATTTATGTGGAAACAAAAAGGACCTGGAAATTGTTTAAAAATTACAACTTTACATGCAGTAGAGACAAATCCCAGTGTCATTATCAATGGCTTCTCAGTCTGCCCCAATTGTCAGCCACATTCAGAGGGTCCAGTTTGATCCCATGCTCATTCAGTCCCAGTCCAGCTGGATTTGGTGAACTCCCATTAGATCTGGCACACTGTCTCAATGGGCTATTTGGATGCATATCTTCCTAAGCCTGGATGGAGGGAGGAAGGCCTTGGACATCCCACAGGGCAGGGTACCCTGACCTCTCTTAGGACTGGAGGGGGAGAGGGAAGGGTGAGTGGGGGGGGGGCAGGAGGGAAGTGGGAGAAGAGGAGGAAGTGGAAATTTTGAACGGTATTATTTATAAAGTAATAAAAAAGAAAGGAAGAATTACAACTTTAATCAATAGATAAATTTTTCATCTTGTTTGATAACTGGATATAGAGACTCAGTGATCAAGACTGCTATGTATTATTAATGAGGCTTACTATGTAGTTAAATGGACCAGAGTATAATTTATAAATATACCCATAGACACATTGCCCCATTATCGTCAAACATGGAACCAAGAAATTCAATACTGAGACTAGACTCAAAAAAGGGATAGGATCAGGCAGATATCTATTAAAGTGAGTATGTCTGTTTACTGATAACTGTTATAATGAAATATGCCAAGGCGTGTTTTTGAAAAAAAAAAGAAACTCATTTGGGACCTGGAATGCAGGAAGCCAAAGTAAGAACCGGTTGCTCTGGTGTGTTTGTTGTTTTTCTTAGCATAGCTGTGTGATTGTTGACCCTTTCTACACATACTTACTCCATACTCACACTCAGCACAGCAAGAAACAGGAAGTGCATATGTGTGCCTATAATCTATTTTCTCTTCCCTCCCTCCTTCCTGTGCTCTGTTCTCTACCCCTCCTTCCTTCTCCTTTAACCGACACTCAAGATGCACAAGCTTTCAAAAATGGGCTTCTACTAAGGTGACCTTGGCCATCTTAATCTCTCACCAGCCCTGTCCTTAACTTCACAACCATCACAGGATGTCAGCAGTTCAAAGCTGTGGAGGAGAATCTCATGATTTCTTAGTATGCTGTGTTATGTAAAAATAGTTTTGTAGTAGTCTTTAAAAACCTGTCATAACCACAGTGGAAAGTCGTTCATTCCATCACCGTTTTCCTGAATGTGTATGACCATAAATAACGTATGCATGGTTATCCCTGGCAGCTTTTAATTATAAAATGTAAGCTACATGTCTACATAACATGTGAACCATCTCACAGTCATGCTGTTGGACATGTTTCACATGGAGAAAATGAAGTTTCTGCCATTCATACAAACCTGAACATGAATACAAATGATGGTTGAAACCAAAGAGCAGATGTCTAGTAAATCTAGAGATTGTGGATTACAAAGAGTTAACCCTAGAAAAAGCTGGAAGGTTCTCTTGACTGTTCTAGCAATGCCTTGACTATGCACTTTATCATATAGAGAGCGTTGATTTATTTACTTTATTGTTCAGCAATGATGACTCTGGATACCTCGTTTCAAGCTTCCTCTTTTACACTCTGCTTATATAGACTTCCCTGTTCGATCATCCTCAGTTTAAGTTTCTTCTAGACACACTTCATGGTAAACCTAGTCATTTCTATTGTGAATCCCTTGATCTGAAGGGTTTTTGGGCACTAGTGTGAATGTGTCACCTCCTCACACTGAGTCTTGGGTATTTAAATTCCCAAGGACTTGTAGCTACTCTGCTGCCACTGTGCTCATGTGACTTCACTAGGTCAGATCCACCTCTTGTGCAGGCCACAGGCAGAGACTTTGCTTTAGGGTATGGACCTTGTCACCCGCTTGCATTAGCATATGTTTGTTAGCTCAGATTTTAAGCAACAAGAAGAGGTGTTTGTGTGCACGCGCGAGTGTGTGTTTGTGGCTGTGGGTATGTAGTTGCTTATTAAGGGACCACATATGTGTGTGTGTGTGTGTGCATGTATGTGCAGAAAACTGTGTGGTGAAGGTGTGCATGTGAGTATGTTTGTAGGTGAGCACTGTCAGGGGGTAGATGTGTATTTAGAGGTGTATATGTGTGCATGCATCTGCCACATGTGTGTCCCTAGTACTGAGTAGATTGGGGGAAGTTCAGTAATATGAGCTTTGTCTCCTGCCTTTACTCACTCAGCCCACTGCTTTTCTAATGATATGATCTTTAATAAATGTAATAAAACTTTCAAATGCATGGGGAGGATTATCTGAATTATTTCTTTGAGTGGCAGATCCTTTGGCTAAGACCCAAATTGTGGAATAGTGGCTAAATCTGCTACACTGATTGATTCTTTGAGATCTGTGCAGACAATGGCAGTGATAAGCACTTTGCTTTGCTCTGCAGCTGGCATGGGTCAGGAACTCTTCTGGTATTAAGTAAAATCCACGATTAACAAGAATTGGAAAAAAGGTGTCCAGAAAACAGATTACTGTGGCATATCTAAAATGACCTTTGAGAATTGAAAGGGTGATGGCAGTGACATGTGGCTTAGAATGTCATGTGATTTCTACACACAAGCCCAGGAAATAAACAAAAAATGCTCATTAAAACTAAATCACCACATTATATAATAAATAACATCTACATGAAATTGTAGCAAAATGATGTCTTGAAAATTCCATTAAAGAGAACACACATTAAAATGTATCAGATTGTTGCAATAAATATCAAGAGGGGAGTTACAACTGACAATTACTAGAAACTCACCCTTAGAAAGTTTTAAAATAGTAAAAAAAGGATTACACTGATTTATCATTTTAATTAACTCAATAAAAGAAACAGAAATATGCATGCATAAGATTATGGAATGTAAGCATGCTTCCTAACGATGGTGGTAATAAAACTTCATGACACCATAACAGAATGACAAAGTCCTATATCTCCTCAGTGACAATCGGCTCTGACCGTGAGAAAGCTAGAAAGACTAAACACTGTGATAAATTCAACGTGACTGCCCACTCTGCTTATGGGTATTTACGCCCTTTCATGTCTTGTCATCTTCACACACTTATCAGATGTCAATATCTGTGTTTAAATAAGGAAATAAATCTTCGAACAAAATATAATTTATTTGTCTGGAGAGAAGATAACGGCTGACAGGCATTACACCTTGTACCTTTACCATTCCATAGCATCCGTGGTTGCCATGGAGAATTTATCTATAAATATAGGCCTGAGAGAGAATCTGACAAATGTAGTCACTTAGCTGTCACTCAAGCCTGAATTCCCTCATCAAACATCAGAAGACACTGGCTCTTGCGGCAGCGCGTCACCAGGAGGACCACAGTCACCAATGTGCCTGTGCAGTAAGATGTGTTACCTACAGCAGTCCCTGTGGTTGCTTTCAGGACTCGTTGGAGATGTGTGCAGAGATGGCCCAGTGAAATGCTGTGTGCCTTATCAGAGAGCACCATGTACTGCTCTTTCCCTCGGCTGCCTGTGTGAGCCTGGAGCCTCTGCTAAGCCTGATTATTCTCTATTCTGTTGCACATGTGTATTGTGTACATGTGTACTGGGGATTTCCACACTAACATTCTAAATTCTTATTTTATATTTATTTTGCTTGCATTGTGTGTGTAAATGTGTATGTGTAGGGCAGGCTCAGAGTTGCTTTTGTGTCACCTGTGGAGGTCAAAGGGACTTGGTGAGAGGCAATTCTCACCTTCTGAAATGTTGGTATGTTTTATGAATGAAATTCAACTTGCCCGGTGTTTTCACCTACTCATCCTCAAGCCAGTCCAGTATTTATAATAATAACATACAAAAGGAACCTCTAACCTAAAGTGTTTCTGCCTCATGTTCCTAGAGTAAGACAGGCGATATATGGCTTGGAAGTCACATGAACTGGATAATTTTTAATTCAGACTCCACTTACAACCAAAAAAAAAAAAAAAAAAAAAAGGACAGGAGGTGGTGGCACACGCCATTAATTTAAGCCCCCAGGAGACAGAGGCAGGCTTGTCTCTGGGAGTTTGAGGCCAGTTTGCTCTATAGAGTTCCAGGATAGGCTCTAAAGCTACAGAGAAGCCCCGTCTTGAAAAAACAGACCCTACTTATAGTGCTGTTGGCCATGAATGATATATTTTGTTCATGTCAATCATCAATATCACTGTAATTTATAGCTATCAAAGCATTGATATTTAGGTGCAATGCTTGGAACTTCAGAATAAGTGTTACACCAAAGCTTCTTTCTTATATTTTCAACACTATGTAACTATAACTGCCAGGCATTTAGACCTCTTTGACTCATGGGTCTTAAATGTTAATCCATTCCTGGCTCTGAGATTCTCATTTAATGTCCCATGTGTTCTAAGAGCATTGTAATTAAACCAGGTGCAGTTACTCTCTTTAGCCTCAGTTGTAAAATTTTTGTGGGGCAGTAAGAGGACTCAGTACTTGTAGTCCTTGAAACCCAAGTTTGATTCCTAGAAAGACAAAAATAAACTGTACCAGTTTGTCTTCTGACATTCACACATCTGTAATTTCCAGCACGATGTCAAATAAGACATTTCTTTTTGTATGAGGTTGTCTTCTGTCCACAAGCTGTGTGTTTACTCTCAACCACATCGATGGGATGCTTTTGCAAATTCTTGTGACATTCTCATGAGATGACAGGAAACTAGGTGGACAGCTGCAGATGCTGGGATGCTAATGTCAAAACAATAGAGGTTTGAGAATTCTACAAAGAGTAACTCTGGATCTTAATATCCAGCCTAATGCTTTTCATAAGCAGAAAAAACGTGCAAGCAAACAATTTCAGCCTTATGATCTGAAGAAGGTATCATTCACTATTATAGATACCAAGAAAAGGTGTAATAGTATTTTAGCAACAACCTGCTATCAGTTGCCACTGGGAAGAAATTCAGTAACAACAAAAGCTTAAAAAATAAGAGATGAGGACAATATGAATTCAAGGTTGAGTTTTGGAAGAACTTCTACCTCTGTGTGATGTAGAAAAAGCTACCCTGAAAATACTTCTGATTTTCAGATCCTCACACAGAAGGGCTCATTTTTAGTGAGTCGGTATTAAGTCTATACTGGGAAATGACCACGTGGCCACTGATGCCCAGGAAAGAAATGGTGAAATGCTGTGCTCACGTTCTACGATGGATCCTACCCAGTCTGAAAGGGATGATGGGTATGCATAGACCTGAAAGTCTCCTAAAGGCACATTCCTGTTCCTTGATTTTCTCAGATTTTCATATCAGAAGTCCGCTATTGCTTCATTCATGTCTTAGCCGGAACATGGAAAGATTGTAACAACCAGAACATGGAAAGATGTAACAGCGAGGAAGTCTGCTGTGAAAAATTCTCTCCCGAAATGACGGCATAAACAAGATAAGAAAACTGGCCGTATTAATGGACATGTTGATACAGAAAGGGAGAGCTTTGTGAGGTTACACTCAGCACTAAAAACAAATAATGACAACTGGGAGACGGATAATTAGCCTCTCCCATGGGTGAGGTCCCTGACTAGTTGTCCATTAGAAAGTAGTCAGCTTGAAGCCATATACACAAGCAACAAACACATACACAAACACAAATATCAATATATACATACATACATACATATATACATTAAAAGATGCATGTATATATATTTTTCCATTTACACATATATGTGCAATAATAATAATCCAAGAAAAAGGGGCAATCAACTTGAGTTGGGGGAGGACATGGACATCGGAGGGGTTGAGAGAAATTAGCTGGGAAGGGCAGCGGGGACTAAAGAGGTTATTGATGTAATTATGTTTTAACTAAAACATATTTTATTAAAAGAAAGAAACAATAGCATTCTTCATGGATTCAGGAAAATAATTAGTGCTGAAAGTATGTATTTTTCTGACCTACGCATAAACAATTGAATATCACTTAGCGTGGCTTAAACATTATAATAAGTCAGAAATCACCTCTTTCTATACTCTAGCACACTGAATGATTTCCATATGTATTTAAAACTACTGTAAATATATCTTTATTTCTGAATAATTTAGACATTACATTTGTATATATTCATTAAAATATAAAAATGATGTAAATGTAAACCTTTCTTTCATAAATAATATCTAAATTGTAAATGTTCTTTATTCCTTCATTATTTTCAATATTTTCCTGTAATACATTTTATGTTTTCATAAAATGTTAAAATAAATTGTAACCCACCCCATTAATTTATAATTATCCAGATATTACCCATCACAATAGATAAAGTTTTCAGGTCAATTAGCTAAAAGCATTGACAATTATCAAAGCAATAAACCACAGTCTAGTAATTATGTTTTACATAAAGTTGAATTCATAATTAGACAGATAATATAACTTGAAAAAATTGAGGTTGGAGTGATCTTATCACTGTGTCTAGGATTCACCGTGCATAGACGATAACCCATAGTTGGGCAAGCAAACGCAGGAAGACCCCAGTAACTACAGCATCTGCCTTGTGAATCCAAAGCAGGGCAATGTGGCTGCTTTAAAAGACTTTCAGCTGTTCGTTTGCTGAGATAGCGTGATAGCAGAATAAACTCTGTAATGCAGAAGTAAGGGAAAACTATCGCTGGTAAGCAGTTATGGATCTAGGAGACCTGAATGTAAGGTTGTGCTGGGAAGAGATGCACAGTTAGTACAACTGACTTCAAGTCAAGGGTAGTGGCTGTACAGTTCCTGGTGGGGTTGGGAAAAAGGAATGCTCCCTGGAAGATAGAGTGTGAGATTCTTCATATTCATTGGTCCTCCCATCTGTTTTTATGACAAATCCAGGCTGTTTTCAGTACTGTAGCTCTATAGTAGAGTTTGAAGTCAGGAATTGTGATGCCTCCAGAAGTTTATTTATTTTACAGGATTGTTTTGGCCATCCATATATGAAGTTGAGTATTGTTCTTTCAAGGTCTGTGAAGAATTTTGTTGGTAATTTAATGGACATTGCATTTAATCTGTAGTTTGCTTTTGGTAAGATTGCCATTTAACTATGTTAATTGTACCTACCCAAGAACATGGGAGATCTTTCCCTTTTCTGGTGTCTTGTTCAATTTCCTTCTTCAAATATTTAAAATTATTTTCATACAGGCCTTCCACTTGTTTGGCTAGAGTTACTCTGATTAATTTTATGCTATTTGTAGCTATTATAAAGGGTGATGTCACCTTTCACAGTAAAGGCAAACCTGTATAAAATGCAGCAGTTTAAAATAAAGGGAGACTTGAAGACCACACATTTGTTCCAAGCAGTAAAACCAGGCATCAATGACAAATTTTTCTTCAAACTCTAACTTTTCTATTATTTTGAAATATTTTAGAAGCTACATTTCAAAATATATGTATGTTTAATATATGTTTTATAATAAACAGTGCCCTTATTAAAAATATGAAGACCATTATTATCTGAAAATATTCTCTTGTGCCTTTTTCAGTGGTTCAATGCTAAACTTGTAAAATTATTCCTCTGATTACAATATAGGATTCTTTCTCTTCCATCAGTGTGATCATTATTTGTGCAATTCACTGCTAAGACAAGAAAAAATGTCATCTTCCTGCTATTCAGAATGTTCCAGTGGCCCCAGTCACTTTTCATATACTGAGGATAAATGTCAGTTAGCATCAGAGACAAGTGACTTCCTCCATGCCTTCCAATCTCAATCAGAAATGAATCATCGTTCCCTAACATTGCACGGGCTTTTCTTCAGACTTTCCATTGTATGAAAGTTAATGAGAACAGCCACACAAACACCAAGAACTGATTAAGGGTCAGAGATTTTTTTCTTAGTTTTATTGAGATATTGTCACACAATTACCGCTGCTTTGTGTTAGCCATCACCTTTATAGCAGAGGAAACCTATTCCGTGGGAAATGTGCAACACAGACATCTCCGTGATACTCTTGTGTGTATTTACACCCAGATGTAGTTCCTTTGTATTCAAGTACAGACCCAATCTAAAGGGTCACGAGGCTTAAATATCAACTCCATTTGGGTTATGAGAAGAATGTAAAACCTGCTTTACAGAACTCTAGTTACAAGCATCTCCCCTTTCACTTCGTTGCCTCTGAGACATCTGTCTCTTGATTGACTGCTTTTTTTGTCCATCCTCATGGTCAAACACCTTGAGGCAGACAGCAGGGACTCCTTGATGGCAGAATCTCATCTCTGTAATTCACTCAGACCTCTCCAATTCTCTCTCACCCATCACCTGACAGACCTACAGGTTTCTGAGAGTGTCGACATACCACATGCCGTATATGTGTGCTTTGGGCTTAGGGCACACTAATCGTGAGTCTGAGACTCTGCTCATCACAGAAGAGGTTATTATTTCTGATCACAGGTGTGGAAACTTCAGAGAGATGCAATATAATTTATGTTCTCCATTCCCATTCTCCCTTCTGTAGGTAGGGAGTTTCTAGGTAGTCCCCCATGGTACACTTGCTTAGTCCAGATCATTTCATATAAAAATCCCCATTTATGTGACAACATCACTGACGTGTGGTGTAAAATCATTTATTTATCAGTCTTCATTGGCAATCTGTGGAAGGAAAAGTTTCCCTGATCAAATGGGAAAGAACAGGGACTGGAATAGAGGGGACCCAGTTCTCTTCTTACAGCAGTGCCCACATTCTCTCCAAAGAAAGCCAGCTACACCCAGAGCTTGCTTTTCACAGCACCGACAGCTGGTGGAGGGAGGGCCCTGTGCAAAGGGTGAGGGTGGAGCTTCTAAGTACTTTCTTCTGGCTTGAAGACTTTGTGAGAGCAAAGAAGATGACCATGCCCGTGTCAACATTATTCTGAAGGGATGAAATACCACCAAGTCATGATCATTGCCTTCTCCCTCAAACCTGCAGGCTCAGTGAGGACAGAAAATGAGAGGAAGCTGTATGGTTGGTGTGAATTTATGAGAGAATGAAATCAGTTAGCCGATGCTCCCTGGAAAGCTTTAAAAATTTAAAGCATATTTTAGTCAGATATACACTAATTAAATGCTTCAAACATCTATGAGATTTGAAGTTAATTTTGAGAGAATTTGGGGGTTTATTCAGTAAGAGAAAAATTAACATTGCTTACCCTGTGTACAAATAATAATAACAAAGGTAAACCCAGTTACCAATTTTTTCATGATTGACTTTCATAAAATAAAAAGCATATGTTTCCTAGAGTGGATTCCTTGTTAAAAGATTTCTTTACTTTTGTGCATTATAGTGTTTGGTCTGCATGGATGTCTGCGCACCACACATGTGCCTGTTGCTTTGGGAGGTCAGAAGCAAGCATCAGACCCTCTTCAGACTGAACATTTAGACCAGTGTTTGCTATCACGTGAGTACTGGGGACCGAATCCAGGTCCACTGGAGGAATAAATGGTGATCTTAATTACCAAGCCATAACTGCAACTACTAGTGGATGCTTTTAATTCAGAAGATATTCAGTATTTATTCTCTTTCTATTATATCCACATAATACATTATAGACACACTCATGCATTTTCTTATAATGATGTGTCATTGTCTGATTGCCCTTTATTTTCTAAGGAATTTTGACAGGTTTTTAAAGCAAATGCATGTCTATGCATTTAAAAAAACTTTTCAGCCTGGAAAAAAAAGAAGTGTATAATCGCTAATGAATAAAGTTCTTTCTGTCTTCAAACTTCCCCCATTTTGAGGTCAGTCTGAAATTTTGAAATCTGGTGCCTAGCAAATGTGTTCACTAATAATTCTGTGACAGTATATCTTATTACATTTATCTCTATAGAGAAAAATTTTCTAGTACAAGCAAATAAACTGCAGGTAGGTAATAGCTCTTTGTTTTCAGGGCATTTGGTCAGTTTCAAAAAAAATCATTCATTTTAAAAAAATTGTAAATATTACAGCAAAAAATTAGAAAGGCTTACTTTTCTCACAAAATCAGGAATCTACATAGTTTTAACTTCATTTTTGAGAAAGTAAAATATTGTGCATCTTGGAAATCATTTGGGCAGTCATTAGTCCACAGCTATTCCAAATTCTTGAAAAGCCTGGGAATAGTCATTAGTAAAGTGGAAAATTGAGGTGTTTTTCTAATATGAAGATACATGGAAAAGGAACAATACAGACTTGCTGAGATTAAGAGAATTTAAATAGGACACAATCAAGCAAATCTTATGTGTGTGGACAGGTAAATACAGGGTGGTTACTGCCTTGTATCAGGACGAAATGTAGCAGATATACAGAACCAAAACATTGTGAGTTACATGGCCACACGCACACATACACACACACACACATACACACTCAAAATGGGGAGTGAAAATTACAGGAGTGTTTGGAGCATTGCTGACTGTGTATATAAGATTTTCATTGTATCAATCCATATAAATCATAGCATGGGTGGGGAGGTTCTCACAAAGGCTCATGCCAAGCTGAGGAGCCATTGGAAGCTGTTGGATTCTGGCAGAGGAAGAACATTCATTGTTTTCAAAGATGGGGACCCAAGTAAATGGACCTGCACCCATACATAGAGGCAGCACCAAATGAGCTCATCGAGTTTAAAAGAAAATACAAGGATTGTAAAACTCTCAAATCTACAAAGTGTAGCTCAGGGCAGCATATTGACAAAACCATGAAAGATTTTGTAATCATTTAAAATTGACTTTGAGCATTGACGTGATTGAAACAAAGAAATAACAGGCAAATATATGCTGTGGGGTAATGATTTTGTACACTGTAAAAGATTTGTTGTTCGTATTGATTTAATAAAATGCTGATTGGCCAGTAACCAGGCAGGAAGCATAGGCAAGGCTACCAGACTATTTCTGAGGAAAGGAAAATTAGACATGCAGTCACCAGTCAGATACAGAAGAAGTATGATGAGAATGCCTCCCTGAGAAAAGGTACCAATCCATGTGGCTAAACATAGACAAGAATTATGGGTTGCTTTAAGCTGTAAGAGCTAGTTAATGATAAACCTGAGCTAATAGGCCAGGTAGTTTATCATTAATATATACTTCTGTGTGTTGAGACTGAATGGTTGTGGGATCTGGTGGGATAGACACTTCAGTCAACAATTATAAGTATGAGTTTATACACAATTTTGAGTATTAAGATATGTCAGTCATTCAAAATCTTCAATAGGGAAGGCTATCCATGGACATGTGCATGACCAGAGTTAAATTGGACAGAAAGAAACTCCAAACATTAGTTGGAAAATATCGGAAGTAAAAGCTTAAGGAGCAGAAATGGCCTGCTAAAATGGCAGAAGGGGCCTGAGGAGGGCTGTGTTTACACAGCACAAGTCTGCAAAATCACCCAGATCTCATATTGGAGAAACGTGCATTGGTCTGGGTAAGGAAGAAATCACTGCTGAACACAATGGACAAAGTCTTTCACTTGTAGAAATATGGCTGGAAAAGAAAGACTATGGAAGTTTTGATGAAACAGTTGCATATTCTTGGGTGAATCTAACAGAAAAGAGTTTCAGAACACCGAGAGCTGTTCTTAGGGTGAACAGAACAGTTCAAATAAACACAGACAAGACTAGTGACGGCTGTGCTGAGCAGTTTGTCGTGAGGGGAGCATGAGCTGTTTTCCATAGTCAGGCATGGACAACAATCTGTCGAAGAAACCGACGCCCAGTCTGAGAGGGATCCAACCTCTCCAGCATATCATCATGATTAGGAGGCTTTGTTCAAGCCATGAGGAAAGACAATTTGACAGTCTTTGTAAAGCACCTGTAGTGTGTTCAAGGAGACAAGTGCCTTTCTCAGCCTTTAGCACCAGAGTCTGCCGATTTCACTCACTCACAGCTTAAAATGAACCCATGAGTGAGACTATCCAAGAGGTACAGAACAAGCCTATAACTCAAATAGTCTATTTTAAATATTGGCTCAGAGATCTGGGCTTCCGCATGACTGTGAAAGTGAGGCTCTGTTTTTGTCCTAGGGCTTCGCTGCCTCAGCTCTGATCTTGCTCAGAGTACATTCAGCCAGTTGGACAGTGAGGAGGGCCTCAAGCTTTAGGATCTCTGAGTTATTTTCAGGGGATCACATCCTGATTTCTGAAGGTCATCCAAATCCTTCAATCCTCACATCCTGAACATCTTTCTTCTCTGGTACGATCCACATTTATTTCCACATCTCTCTACAAACCATCTTATCAGTCTTTAAACAAGCTATATGTTGTGACATCTCTGGAATCGTGCATCATATTTCCCATCAATACTGAATTTCAATTCTAATGTGTTACATGCCATCTAGCCCCGTTGAATGCATGCCCTGTGCCATCTTGTTTCATTCTGTCCTTCTGAAGTAGCCTATTATGTTATCACAATTACAATGAAACTATAATAGGTACCTTTGACTACAGAATCATCTGTTAAATACTGCATAGCTATTACATGCAGAGAAGGTATTTATGCAGCTGTTAAATCCTTTGAGAGTGTTCGGTTGTTCTGGGTACATAGAGGATTTTGAAATACTAGCAACTTGTATCTCAGTCAGATCCTCACCATGGCAACAGCTGCTTCCTTCAGGAAGAATGACAGTGACTGTTGTAGGCTTTACAAAGCTTGATGCTCAGTGTTTTGTTTTGTAAGATGGCATTGTACCCTACGCACACAATAGCTCTCTTTGCATAGATTATAAGCATGAGATTGTATGTCATTAAAGACCAATTTTATAAACATATTTTAAGTTAAAGAAAGATTACAGCTAAGATCCAGCTTTACTTAAATTACAGCATAGTCTAAAGACCTATGCCTGTTGTTCACTGAAAATGTTTAGCTATAAATTTATCTAATTTATGGTGTAAAATGAGAGGATAATTTTCAGGGGAGCTAAATTCTTATTAATACACAACCCTCTCTTCTTTGTAGAGACATTTTATATGTATTGTATAAGTATAGATCATGGCACATTTCAGTGTTTCTGGTTATCTTATTTTAATGATTTCTTTTTAAATTTGCAATTTTGTAATGATTAGTGAGATTTACAAATAAGAATCAACATTTATGTGCATTGTTGAAAAACAACATGCATTTTCACACATAAAGCCTCCTCCATTATACCTCGGTAATTTTCTGAATATTATCTGACTCTACTTCCTATTATAATTTGTGACATCCTTCAGTGTTTACCCATCTCTAAGAATTTCAGTACTCAGATGGAAGGAAAAGGAACTCTAATTTAGTCGACTCTCTCCGACCAATTTTTTTTTTTTTTGCTGAAAGTATAGTGGGTTTGAATATAAAATACTGTTATTTCTACAATGTCACCTGAAATGGGAGGTACTTGTCTTCTTTGGTGCATTTTACCTCAATTTTATGCCATAAACATATGCTTGAAAGTACAAAAATGTTTGGATGCCCAGTGTCTCACAGCATTTTGAATTCATATCTAGCACCAGTGTATTATATGTGTTAGTACCAAAGGGTGTCACTCTCTGAGATTTGAACATCATTTATTAAAAAAATACGCTTCCATTGTGATTATATCATTCTACCATATATAGTTTCCTAATGCAGCCCAGAAGTCACCAATATTAAGTAAATGAATTATTTTTGCTATTCCTCTTCCATTTCTGTACTAACCTGGCTTCATTTTGAGTGAAGGTGTTTGAAATGAGATGCATCTATTCCATTGGTAAGGCTACAACTGAATTTGTTTGTAGCAGAGGATTCCTTAGATGACCAGGAGCTTCCCTGTTCTCCCTGCCCCATGCCCTACCTTCTGTGGCTATTATCATGCTATAGAATTTTTTTCATTATTTGGTTATATGAATGAAGAACAATTTTTTATGTGATGAGACGTACAGGAATTTTACAGCCACCATGGATGGCAGACAGCAGAAGGCTTGATCCTTCATGGGAAAGGAGCACCAGAGAGAAGCCTATAAAGAAACTGATTTCACCATGCCTCAGAACAAAGAGCGTGTAATCTTTCAGAAAAGCACGTTTTAAAATTCTGCCTCTTCTAGCCTTCAAAATGCATGATTTTATGAATTATAATTTGTATTGTTATTTAAAATCTCTCTCAGTTCTCACTTTCTATTATCCCAAAGGCTGAAAAAAAAAAAGAATCCATGAGCACATTCTTTCAATAAATTTGATTTTAACTATAATGTATATAACAAAAGAATAATTTTGAGGAAGTCATAATTATTTTAGTTGCTTCTCATCTACCTTAAGATGGCTATCGACTAGCAGATAAAGCAGAGAGATTATAATTATGTGGGGGTATGAGCCCCAGTGAGCCATCTGTCACTCATTGAGAACTCCACCCTGTATAACTGTACCTTTTTTTTCCTCCTCAGACATCACTCATCTTTCTTTGAATGATAAAACAGGAACAGGACATGGTTATACCAATTCCATCCACTCAAAGGATGTATGCTTCCCCCAACATGATAGATATCAATGATAAACTTTACAATACTCATCATATCTCACAATCTATTTTTACTATAGAACAACTTCTAGCAGGGTGAATTCAGAGAAAGCGACAATTTACTGCACATTATACAAAGCTAAAAGCAAGGATTTTTAAAAATGTTTTTCAAGTAGGAATATTAAAGGCCCTGAAAAGGTAAATGTAGTGAGTTTTTAAGCATTAAAAATTTATACATATATCAAACATAAAATTACTCTATAAGATGTATATATTCTATTCAAACATCACTCAAAATGAACTCAATTCATGTAGGAAATGCAGTCTGAACTTGTTGATTTGGGCATTACTCTTCCCAGTACCTGATAGAGTTAATTCTAATTTAGAGAAAATGAATTGTTCACTTCAAAGTGTAGTTTTTGATGAGCCCTGACAATCACACACGCATATGTAACTACTGGACTGGAAGAGTCTGTAGCCCTAGATTGTTTTTTACAGCTATAACCAAATCAGTCATCTACTTTGGGAAATATAATGGAGGTCGGTGTGCATCTGAGAATTCTAAAACCTTGTTCTGGATAACAGAATCAGACCAGATACTGCACAGTGCAACTACACAGGGCAGAACAGTCAAAGACCTGATCATACAAAGCCAAGATTAGAACCTTGAGGTGGAATGATAGCGATTCCACACCATAAAGAGCCATTTTGGGAGAAGGAAGATTTTTAAATCTAAGTCCAAACCTAATGACATGAATGTGGGTCAAGGTCGAGAACCTCAGAGGAACATGAGATGAATCTACAGTAAATGCCATGGCATTGAGTCTTGCCTTCCTCAACAATGACATAGGCTGTTGACATAGACTGAGGCAATGGATGTCTGGAAGTGTTTCCCCCATGAGTTTTAGAGGTACCTAAAGCAGAGTTAATAGAGAAGACGTGTAAGGGATGTGAAATGGGGTTCTAATGAATGGTAAACATAAATGTCCTTAGATCAGAACTATAAACTTTTCTAATTAAATTTCCCCTGTTGCAGGCAGGAATGGATTGTGTGCAAAATTGTACTCTGAGATGTGTTCTACATAAGAAGCAAAAAAAGGGGGGCTCATAAATCACTCCCATAAACCAACATCATGGTGTCTTCCATTTCACTGATTTATTGATGCATATTAGAGTCTGTGGACATACTAGAATTTGCTCAAACTGAAATATAAGCAAGGAATTCATTATTGATAATTTCTACAGATGCATTTTTATATTTAGACACATGAACAATTATAAAGCACTTGCCTTTCTGTTTATGGCATGTGGTAGAGAAGTTTCTTTACTAAACTAAAGATACTGATTCTCCTTTGGCCATTGCTTGTCATATGCAGATTTCTGAAAGCATATAGGAGATTCCTGTTTTTCATTTATTACCTTTGAAGTACATATGATTGTCATGATAATTCAGGAAATAGCATAAAAATTCATGAATATGTTTTAGGAAAACTGATTACTTAAATAATATACAATAAAAATGGCATAGTGAAGTCTGCAACTATGAGCTATAACAAAATTAGAAACCTAAGAATTTAAAAGATATTTTGTATTAATGTATTATTGTTGATTGAGGTTTCTGTCCTGCCAGATCCCACAGTTGTTCAGTCCCCCCAAAATACACAGAGGCCTACATTGATTATAAACTGATTGGCTCATTAGCTCAGATTTCTTATTAACTCTTATAACTTATATTAGCCCATAATTCTTGTCTGTGTTAGCCACATGACTTGGTGCCTTTTTTGGCAAAATAGTCACATCTTGCTTTTCTCTGTCTGGCTTCTTCTGTGACTGAGTGATGACTGCAGACTGAATCTTTTTTTCCTCCCAGAATTCTCCTGTTCTCATTGCTCCACCTATACTTCCTGCCTGGTTGCCCCACCTATACTTCCTGCCTGGCTACTGGCCAATCAGCATTTTATTAAAATACAATTGATAGGATACAGACCATTGTCCCATGGCACAATTAATGGTAGCAAACAAAGCCAACCAATACAGAGAAACTAGCTAAGCTTGTAGATGGAAGTTTCTGTCCTGCTGAATTCCACAGTTGTTCAGTTCCAAACAAACACAGAGAGTTTTATATTAACTGTAAACTGTATAGCCTATTAGCTAAGGCTTATTATTAACTAGCTCTTACACATTTAATTAACCCATAGTTCTTGTCTATGTTTAGCCAAGTGACTAAACCTCTTCTGAGTGAAGTATTCTCATATTGTTTCCTTTGCATCTGGCTAAAGACTGATTCTTTGTCTTTCCTCTTCCCAGAATTCTCTTAATCTGGTGGCCCAACCTATACATTCTGCCTGGCCAATCAGCATTTTATTAAACTAATACAAGTGACAAATCTTTACAGCATAAAAGCATTATTCCACAGGATTACTGTAATGATTGTTACTAAATGTAAACATCAAGGAGTCTCATATCATTTGGAAGCAGAAAAAAAGCACAGATAATTTATAGATACAAACACTTCAATTATACAAAATTATAAAAATCAAATCAAATTCATCAAGCCAAAGAACCAATGATTATGACATAAGAATCAAAATTTGACAGATTGACAGAAAGTTATCTCAAGGATTAATTTCCAAATAAAATAGTTACAGGTTCTAAGGCTTTACCTCACACCTGAAACAGTTAGACAGTATGCTATGTCATATTGAGAGAAGAGGATAAGATAATATCGGACAGAGTAGCACTGGGTTGGTTCATGTTGAGTAGAGTAGCATAGAACAGAACCAAACAGAATCAACAGGAGATCATGTAGCAGGGGCAGAGGAATAGGACTATCTCGGAACAAAGATATCCTTGCAGTGCTGTCCTTCCGTGTAATCACAGGTATCTCATTCAAGGTCAAGGTAAATTTAAAACAAATGTTGAATGGGTAGCCACACATTACCAATAAGAAAAATTAACTACTAAGAAAAGAAAAGCTGTATTCTAACCATGTCAATAAGCCAAATTAAAATTTATACAAAATTCAAAGTCAAATTTTATTTCAAATAAAATAAATATATTTGAATATTTTGAGGGTGCAGAAAATATCCTATACATTTTCAAATTCAATTCAAGAAGTCTGTGAAGCATTCTTCAATGACAGTTTTGAGAGATATAAAGAAGGGAAGAAGGGAAAATTCAGTCACAGATTCATATTGTTTGATTAAAAAAACAACCCTATGGCACCACTATCACCATCCATTTTATGATGTATAATCAGAACCCCTGTGCGCTCCTGAAATTCTACTTGGGGCTCTGTGACTCTCTTTCTCTTTGCCTCCAACACAGGTATCAGCTGCCTTTCTCCTTCTTGAGACTGCCCAGATCCACAATGTCATGGGAGTCTGTTTGTAAAACACCAGGATCAAAGACAAAAGGGCCTCTCCCATCACACTCTGTTAGAGAATTACCACCACTGCCTCCAACACCTGGACCCAGAAGGCCACGCTGCTGTGCTCAGTCCTGCAGCGTGTATTGATCTGTGTGCTCAGGACAAGGTTCTCTCTTTAATCAGAAGAAATAAAATGACACAGGGCATCGACTCCACTGGCTTCACAAACATTATGGGTAATTATTTTAAACATCAAGGGAGGTGGCTTTTGTCTTCCCTGCCTAATAACTGATTGATCCCTTTCTGTACTTTAGGCATCTTTGAGTAGACAAAGCACACATATCAGTAAACAGAAACTGCCAGAAATACACATTATGCTGAAAATGTAATCACTCAATGCTTCCAACTAAAATCAGTGTCTTTGTTACAATGTAAAAATCATTCCTAGATGAGTGTGGGGTTTAGGGCGGAATGGGCAATCAAAATCAGGGCCTTGCACAAGCTAGGTAAACATGCCACCAAACGGGTATGCTCCAAAACCATAAACTTTCTTTCCAAATCTAGCTTCTCTGATTGTGTCAGGACACTTAATTGTTGAAAGATTTCAAGTAATTTTTTTAATGTTAAAATAATTAAATATTGAGAATCCTAGTTTCTGTTACTTGCGATTGTCTACTTTTCACTGATATTGGGAGCTATTCTCTTATATCTGAGCCTTACTGTAGTTGTACTTTTTTGTCAGGACTGCCAGCCAACAAATAATGACATGGACACTTTCTATTAATTATGAAAGCTTGCTCATTAGTTTAGCATTGTCCCACTAGCTCTTATAATTTAAATTAACCTGCTTCTATTAATCTATGTTCTGCTACTTGGCCCAGTTACCTCTATTCTCTTCTGTATGTCTAAATTATTTCCAGTCTTGCTAATGTCTCTCTACCCCTCTTCTTCCTAGGGTTGTCTCTCTCCTTGGAAATCCACCTATTCTCTCCTCCCTAGCACTTGGTGGTGCAAGAATCCATAAAAGTATAATCATCAATTTGTTAAGGAGTGCAATGAAAACACAAGTTCACAGATACGGAGCAAAGCAGATGCCCCTGCTGATCCCATATCACCTCTTGGCCACCTGTGACCACGCCAAACGTGACAAAGAGCAAGAGAATGAGATACCCCCCCCACACACACACATTGCTTACCAGTTATCACATAGCGGATAAGAACATGCCATAGTCCTTGTTTCCCCAGAGCTATTGGCAGAAGGAGTTCCCACAACACTTCCCTCTGTTGTCTAAATGAGAAGGTTTTAAACCTAGTGCAAAACTATATGCAATGAAAACAATTATCAAGTATTGTCCAGGAGAAAGGAAGGGTAATAACATACACAAAATGGAACTACATGCAAAAAGAACAACATCAAGAAAGACATGCATACTAATGTCCAGGCCATAGGTAATTGGCTAATAACAGATTATTAAATGAATCAGAAGGTGCCTTAGGCCAAGACACATCTTTTGGTGTACACAGTATTCCACAACCTTTACCCACTTTTTGTGTAAGTGAAGAGGGGAATAGTTCAACTCTAACACAGTAAAGCTATATACAATAAGAACAAGAGTCAGGTATTGTCTAAATAAAAAAAGAAAAGTTTTAACTTTCAAACAGTAAAAATGTGTATAATAAGTACAATTATCAAGTAGAATTACATTTACAATGTCCAGTCCATATGTATTTGGCAAATTAGGAGAAAGTACTATATTGTCTATCCTATCTTTTTCTAAGTTCCAAGTTTTATACCTAAACCATTTTTTCAGTAATAGCTTGTCTAACCATCCTAAAAATATCACTTAGATGTTAAATGTCTTCTTAGATAAACAACTTAAGCTTTTATGTTTCTCAACTTTATAAACTTTGCAACTCATGTAAGTTTCTCTTCTGAATCTTATAACACAGCAAATTACGATACTTTAACTCTCTATTCTTCAGCTGCATTAGAGACCTGAGATGAATATAATATCACCTGAGTAAAGAAGAAATGCAAAACAGACAACTCCAAAAGCTACAGAAAGGACAAATCCAGGCTGCCTGCATGGACAGTCATCCAAAGTTCCTCTGAAATATTGGGGCATCCAACTTCAGCCTATAGAAATAGAATGTCTGACAGGCTTTTCTGAGTAGCGGGAATTTTGAAGAACTGTCCTACTTGTGTTGGCAAAGTTCATCAGTCATCCTCTCTAGTGTCCTGCTTGTCCAATTTGGACAGCATTCTGTCAGTAGTTGAGGCAAGGACAGTTCCTTCCCAAGTGGCTAATTTTCCACTATGAAAGCAACCTCCATGCGGAGGCTCTTCGATTCCCACCATCTTCTCTGAAGTAGATTAATGTTGCCAGTAGCAGATGTCTCACTATTGTAAAAAGCCTTATGTTATTAAAAGTTCTTAAATTCCATATTCTGTAGGTCTCTGAAGTGCTTAAAGACCACCTGACTACGTATTTAAAATATATCTGTTTAAACTTTACTACATACCTAAGATGAACACATGTTTGATTGTTATAGATGACTACTAATCTATATTTCATAATTAATCTAAACCGTTTGCAATATTAGCCTTTAAGGCTAGAATTTTATATTGCATTTTAATATGAGCTGCATGAGTACACTACTTTGAGCAAGAGTGGACACATATAAACGGTAGAACAAAAATAACTTTAAATTTTAATCACTATACAAAAATACCTTAAAGTATAGAGCATGTTGTAACAAAAATAACCTTAAAATTGGGCCAATAAACAAAACCCATACAAATGTAAAATATTTGAGATTTGTAGTTTTGTTTTAGTTTAAAGTAGATTCAATAATCTATCCTTTTATCCTATCATCCCTATACCCCCTATTTTTTTCAGAAAGAGATCCTTGAATCTAAACTCCCTTGCTTAGTTTCTTCCCTTACCCTGACCAGTAATAATTTGCAACCACCACCCTAAACTATGACAAACATCCATAACTCACCAAATGACCTAAAACCATCCATCTTACCTCTTAGGAATGTAGGTATCATGTTCTTAAAATTACTTCCTACTGTCTTGGGGATGATAGCATCTTTAGGGAACCCTGAGAAAATTGAGATAATAATCAATTCCTAGAAAAACTATCTGTGCAAATTTTTTTTTCCTGTCTCAGGGTTTATTTGAAGTCTGGGCTAAAGTAATCTATGAGACTATATCACCTCAGTTAATAGCTTTGAAGTTGTTCTGGATGCAGAATTTTGAGGAAACTGCAACAGAGGCATTCTGAGTGGTTCAATCACCTGGGCTACTTGCCTTATAGGCATATGGTCTTTTTTCCCCCTGAAAACACAGAAACTTTTAAAGGTAATATTTACAAGGTGGCATTAATACAAGTATGGAATTTGGTGTGCACAAGTCACCTTTAGATTTTTTAGCCTATATAGGCAAAAGGCATTGATCAAATTTAAACATTTCCAAACTGTAATATAGTAAGTCATAAGGGCCCCGTAACCAATGAGCTTTATTACGTCTCACACAGTCTCAGAGCTGCTTCCATGTTGAGGGATTAACAGGCATCACCTGTCCTGTCCTGTTCCTTGGTTTATTTTTTCTTCATGTCTGTAGTCAAGATTTTCAGGAAGCCTCCACCAATCAAATCTGATCTTTATATATTTTGAAGAAATCCAATAGTGTCCCCCCCCATGGAAGCAAAGTATAACCTCTCCTCTAACATTATTTTCTGACCTCCATTTTGAAGTTAAGATATCCTTAAAATATATAGGTTTGTTTAATTTAACATTTTTCATAATCCAATATCTCTCATCAGCTTTTGTTTTCTTCATTGGCATTTAAAAATTTCAAAGTTAGTTAAGCACCATACAAGATCCAGACACCCTTTGTATGTCTTATTTTTACCTGGCTTTTATTTTTTATTTTACTTTAAAGACTTTGCTATTTTAAAACTTCTTTTCCCTGACTGTCCTTACCTATTTTCTTTTCTTTTACTTTTTTTAGTACCTAAGCACACTTTTAAACATACTATATCTGTTCAGAGTCTCTGTCAGCCTCCTCCTGGCTTTCTGGATGTCTGCAGCCTTCTCTGACTGTGTGAGCCAAACCTTAAACTGATAGACAAGGATTAGACTGTCTGGTGGTCTGGTTGCTTGATCTGCACCACCTTCTTGGTTCCCTGAGGGCTTAGTCTCATGCCAACAGGTACCATTGGGAGGTGTGTTTACCATCTCAGCTCTGAGAAGTTGCTGAACCCACTTTTTGGAGTCCCTGCAATAGGCAGCCACCTGCTCTGAGTGCTTGATATGAGGCCCCAGCAAAGCCAACTTGCTTGACTTTTCCATCCATGTGTTTGTGCCAAATGTTGAATACCAAACGCTGCTGGATTCTTCTTTCATGACTGCCAGTTCACAAGTGACAACACAGAGATTTACCATTAGTCATGACAGCTTGATCTTAGCTTAGGCTTGTTCCTAACTAGTTCTTATAACTTATATTAACCCATATTCTTTAATATATGTTCTTCTATGTAGTTCATTACCTCATCTTCACTCCACCCATTTTGCTTCCTCTGTGTGTGGCTGGTAACTCCTCCTTTTTTTCTTCCCAGAGTTCTTTCTACCAGAAGTCCTGCCTATACTCTCCTACCTAGCTATTAGCTATTCACTTTTATATGACACCAATCAGAGAAAAACATGTTCACACAGTGTACAAATTTCTTATAGCACCACACTTTCTCCTGTACGGTTCTCCCAGAACACACTTGAAAAAGAAACTTACATGCACAACAGTGCAGGCTCAGGAATAGGAGCTCTGGGAATTACATTCAGCATTCTAGATTAAATTGTGAAGATTGCTTGATGGTTAATCATGTGTCCCTGTGGTGTCTTCCCCACTAAAATTATGGAAATGATGGCATTAAAATATACTTTTCAAAACCATCAGGAGTCGATCACCCTAGCACAGGGAAAAGCATGACCATGTTAAGTATAATACAAATAAAATCTTGTGCCTATCAGGTGCTCAGTAAATATCAGCTATTATTTTATATATGGATAGATTCATTTAGATTCCTATATATGATTAAAACAAATAATATTCTACAGTTGTAATCCATGGAGTCTTATTTTCTATATCATTTCAGGTGAAAATTAAGTATACATACCTAACTTTTTTTTTACATTGAATTCAGGATGCTGCATTGTTTGTAACCACTTACAGCATAGTGTTTTCCCTAAAGCTAGGATCATGTTGGGAAGAGATTGCTGCCTAAAGTATCAAAAAGGCTGAACAAATTTCCAGCATTCATGAATGTTTGTATCAAAGTCTAAAAGCTGCCAAGAAACTAGACTAGCAAAGGTTCTGTCAATAATTGCTCACATGTCCCTTTCGCCTATGATGCTCTGTTCTTCCAACCACTGTGTTTTATTCGCTGTTCTCTTTGCAGAAGAGCTAACTCTAGCTTCTGTCTTGGGCGCAAGACATATTTATACTCTCAAATTTACATCGATCCAGTTCTAAGCACTCAAGGAAAGCTGCTTGAGTGGTTTGAATGTGACCTGAAAACTCCAGATGTCTGGAACCCTAATCCTCAGATGTATGCATGCAAGATATTTTCAGATGAGGTTGTCCAAAGGGAAGGAAGGTGGAGAGAAGTCATGAAGGACAAGTACTGTGATGGGATGTGCCATGCTAGCAGAGCAGTCAGGAGATGTGAGGGAGTCTGATCCCGCTGCTTGTATGTCCTCCTCAGGTCTGTGAGGACACAGTCAGGAGGCCCTCAGGAGAGCATAATACCCATAGAGTCTCACTCTAAAGTCTAGGAGAGCTGGGAATTCCCTATAAAGGCCAGGCTTGCCTCAAGCTCATGGTAACCCTTGTTACTCATGCTCATGAATGCTGGGGATTTTAGCAGGACTTATCCACAGGAGTGACAGATGCTGCCACTTCATCTTTGTTTTCTTACCCTCTAAAACTAAGAGAGCAATATTTTACAGAATTATCATGTCTCTGAAATTCTTTAATAGCTACAGATAACATAGAAAATGTTACAATATAAAAAAGGAGATAAGAGATTAACTTTGCTTAAATCCAAATTCTTTAAAAAAAATATATTATCCCAACTTGTAGCAGAATCTGGCTTTCTACAGTAACTTACCAGTTTTAAATTGGAAAGTGCAGCCAACCACAGATAGGTTCACAACCTTTGGCTCCCAGTTACCCAGGCATGGGGATAGCAGTTTCTGCTGGCCAGTACCTCGTCTGTCTTTCCTTAAATGATCCACCATAGTATTGTAACTTTCAACACCATGAAGTAATTATTGGAAATGTTTAAGGTGTTGAGAATCCATGCTGTTTTACAAAATCAAAGCTATAAAAACAACTGAATTAACACCTGTCCTTGCCAATAAATACAGCTTGATGGTGAGGCAGCCTGCTTTATTACTATGGTGAAACACCCTCCATGTCTGAAGACATATAATCGTAAATTTAATTACTATGGTGTCCTATCTTCCCAAGTTGCAATGCCCCATTAGTTCTTTAAAACATATATATAAATAAACATGAATGCTAAGGCTGCCTTGCAGTCACTCACACACTCATGGAAGTCATAGTATAAAAAGGCCAATGGCTTATTAATATTTTAAGTGTGAGAATGATTACCCTAATTTTCAGAAGATCCACATTCCTAGAGTTCTGCAGTTCCAGTGAGCTGCACAGCAGGTGAGGATGTGTGCCTCAGTGATTGGCAACCTGAGTTTTCATCCTGGGACCCACAGACCAGGAAAAGAACTTCTACATGTGGTTCCCTGACTTCCACATGGAAACTGTAGCCTCGTCCATTCTCTCCAATTGTACATATATGAAAGTAAACTAACAACAGCAATGAAAGTTTAAGTGTTATAATATCATCTTAAATAAACTATCCCTACATCATTATGTGAGAAATGACATAAAACATGTTAAATGATAATTTTTATGAAGATTTTTGCTACGTTCCTTGTAAACAACTTTAACAAAATTGTATATCATATTGATTTGCTAATTTACATGCCTACATGTGTTTATACATATTTATTTGAGTAAACTCTATGTATAACAATACTAAATTAACAACATATTTATTAATTCAATGTATCTAAAAAAAGGTTTGTAATGAAAATTGAAGATTTGTTTTAGTATATATATATATAATGGTGATAAATACATAATATTCATATAATTTTGATACGTATTATCAAAATAATAATAATGACGCTAATAATTTTATTAATTGGATTATTCAAACTAAGCTAGCCCACTATTTTCATCACATCTGTATCTAATAAATTTCTTTATATGCAAATAAAATATTGAATTAAGAAAAATATTGTGAGGTTTTTCATAATCAAAAAACACCATTACTTTATAAATAAATATTAAAGAATATAGTAATTAAAGGTAACTTATTTTAGGGTGTACATAGTGCTTCTTGCCTTTGCCCAGAGCCATGAACATTTGGCCATGCCAGTATTTAAGTTGCAGTTTACAGAAGGAATTCAGAAAATACTGCTGGCAGTATGGCTGTTTTCTACAAACAAAAAATGAAGTGTGAATTTGTAAAGAATTGTGTCTTCCAAAGGGAAAGTCAAACTGTAAATAATGCAAATTGGCAGGATGATGGAATAAAATGATTCCAAAGAATTTCTGAGTTATAATTGGAAATCATATGGAAGAAACAGGTTATTTCATTTTATATGTTGCTGAGCTTTGCGTATTAAACTTTCCACTGATTCGGTTATTAGAGAAAGTGGGAATTAATACTACATCCATTTAAGAATCATTATCACACGTTGAAATGCATCTGAATAAGGCCATGCTCTGATTAGTAAAGAGCTTATGCAGTGAATTGTGTGTGTGTGTGTGTGGTTTGTGCACCCATGTTTGTATGTGAGCAGGCTTGTGTGTACTGCATGTTTATGTATGTGTACACTCATCTGTGTGCATTCACATGCTTGTGTTTGAGTGTGTAAGTGTGGTGTATGTGCACATACAGTGTGTCTGCTCCCATGTGTGCTCATGTGGAGGTTACAGGATAATGTCAAGTGTCTTGTTCTATTGTTCTCCATATTACTATTTGAAGCTAGGGCTATCAGTAAAAAGCTTGCCATAGTGATTAGGGCTCAGCTGGCTGGACAGAAAGCTACAGGGACCTACCTATCTTTGTCTACCATTCATGGGGGACTAGGCATGTACAGCTTTATTTGTGGGTACTTAGGATTCAAATTTGGGTCCTCTTGATTGGATAGAAAGCCCTATTACACACTGACCCATCTCCCAAGGTCATAAAAAGGGTTTCTGGAACTATTGCCTTTTTGGTTGCACTGGCTTGTTAGTGCTTTTATGTGTTCTGATATTCCCATATTAGGATTTGGAATATTAGGTATTGTAATCAAGAACTTTAATATGCTGTTAACCTACATGGTGGAGAATAACTAAAATCAGCCTAAGTGGGCGTCTGTAGCTGCTTATGAAGCAGGACAGGAATGGCCAAAAATTGAAACTGCCCCGCAAGATGCTGGAAATATGGCTCAATGGGTTGAGGCATGTTAACAGTGTAAGGACATCAACTCCACCCCTGGGACCCACACAGTGAAGAAGAAAATCAACTCCTGCTATCTTTTCTATGATGCACACCCTTGCTATGGCAAGCAAGTATATAATTGTGCAAGCATGTACATATACAAACACTAGATAAAGATATAAAAAAACATGTTTTAAAAAGACATGGACATTATTTCACCTAATTTAATCAATTAAAATATATTTTAATCACATAAAAGTTTGGTTAATAAAATGGAGAGCAATGTAAATATTTACAGTATTGCTTCATGTATCCTCTTATAACAGTAGAAGAAAAAAATCATTTCTAAAGCTTCCCATGAATAAAATGTGGATATTTGTCATTTGTATACAAGAAGAGATTTTTTAAATGTCTTAGGTTAATGGAACATTCTGCAAGGAAAGAATTTCACCTAACACCACATGCTAGAGAAAAGGAAGAGCCAAGACACATCACTTTTCTGAGAACATATGAGGAAGACATTGGTCATCTCCAGGCAAGCTTCTCTTAAGCCACCTGATAGAGAGGCTTGGAATAGGGGGTTCCAAGCTCAAAAAGAGTTCTAGAGACCCTTCTCTAGGGCTCACCACTTATCTTGGGTACTGCTGTCTTCCGTGTACGGTTCATTCTAATGACAACATTGGTCAGAAGTTCATTAACAGGGCAGATGACTCTCCTGTTCCGTGTCAAAAACATGGAAGCAAGCAAGGCTGTGGTGAGGAGAGATGCTCAAAGTAGAGAACACATAAAACAAATCAGACAGAAATAGAAATCCTGTATAGGAAAAAACCTGAGAAATCTTTTTAAAGGCTCTTGTTTTTACTTCACGTTAGGCAAATTACTGGCTCAGTTTTAAAGATTTATTTAGTTAATGTTTTTCATTGTATAAAAGAGAGAATACCTCTCTCTTCTGGGTATAATGAAACAATATCAAAGTTTCAATTTAACCCAAGTCTTAGCATTGATTGCAAGAAGGATTGATATCAATGAATAAGTGAATATTCTACCACTCCCTCTATAAATAGACAGTGATGATAATGATGTTGATGATGATGATGATGACAGATCGAGAGACAGATAAATAGATGATAGATAGATAGATAGATAGATAGATAGATAGATAGATGATAGAATGAGAGACAACAGATAGGTATATAGATGTTAGATTGATAGGTAGATATACAGATATAGATTCTGCCTTTCCCTGTCTCCCTCCATATTCTGTCTCCCATCTTCTAGTGCTGATTCCTGCAGTCGGTTTAACACTGGTAACTTCCCACTTTTGTCATTTCTTCATAATCTGCTACTTGAAAACATATGAACAATGCAGCTCTCCAGTACATAGGAGGGTAACACTGAAATGGAGTGTCACACTAGCCGTACATAACACATTGATAATTTTATGAGCAAGACTAGAATTGTTCCTGAAAATATTTATATGCATATCTCCAAATTTAGTATCTTGTGTTTTCATTCATCACACCAAAACTCATTAATGTCTTTCAACATAGCGCATGAAAACTGTATCTTATTATGGAGTTAATTTGACTTCTTGTATTATTGACAAGGATAACATCTTCCCTCACTTTCAAATGTTAATCCATTTTCATGTCAGAGCAAATACCTGGTTACACCTTCAGCCAAACTCATGTGAGGCTGCTTATCTCCTCATTAAGGACTGCAACAAATACTGAATGCATGCGATCTACTAATAATCATTTGGTTGATCTGTGCTACATACATCCCATACCTCCTTTGCCAGCTTTAGTTTTTGAAGCAGTTTTAAAAACTGGATATTTCTTGTATTTTTGGTTGTGAGCCTAGCTTTGGGCTGACGAGGGAGGGGGACTTGATTGGGGAAGGGGGAGGGAAATGGGAGGTGGCAGTGGGGATGAGACAGAAATCTTTAATAAATAAATAAATAATAATTTTTAAAAATTGGATATTTCCAGGTTCTGTTGCTATGAACATAGCTGAGCACATATCCTTGTGGTAAAATTGAGCATCCTTTGGGTATATACCCAAAAGTGGTATTGCTGGGTCTTGAGGTAGGTTGTTTCCTAATTTTCTGAGAAATCACCATACTCATATCCAAATGGGCTGTAACAGTTTGAACTCCCACCAACAATGCAGCCTTTACCCCACAGCCTCTCCAGCATAAGTTGTCATCAGTGTTTTTGATCTTGGCATTCTTACAGGTATAAGATAGAATCTCAGAGTTGTTAGAGTTGTTTTGATTTGCATTTCTCTGATGGCTAAGGATGATGAGCATTTCCTTAAGTGTCTTTCAAACATTTTAGATTCCTTTGTTGAGAGTTCTCTGTTTAGGTTGTACTCCATTTTTTTATTGGATTATTTGTTTTTTTTTTTTTTTTTGATGACCAAATTTCTTGAACTCCTTGTTTATTTTGAAGATCAGCCCTCTGTCTGAATGCACCTTGACCAAAGAATGGACAAGGAAAATGTGGTATATTTGCACAATGGAGTACTATGCAGCAGAAAAGAACAATAACACCTTGAAATTTGTAGACAAATGGATAGATTGTGAAAATATAGTGAGTGATGTAACCCATACCCAGAAAGACAATTATCACATGTACTCACTCATAAGTGGTTTTTAGATGTAAAGCAAAGGAAAACCCACCTACAATTCACAATCCCAGAGAACCTAGACAGCAATGAGGACCCTAAGAGAGACATACATGGATCTAATTTACATGGGGAAATAGAAAAAAATAAGATCTCCTGAGTAAATTGGAAGTGTGGGGAATATGGGAGAGTGTAAAAGGGGAGGATAGAGGATGGGGGGTGGAGAAAAAATATAGCTCAACAAAAACACTAAACACAAAAAACAGGATTATAATTTTAATCCAATTCCTTTGATAAATTCTAGGGTTATTTCTTTTTATTGAAAAATCTATTTGTTATCCTCAAATAAAAACATGTATTTCCCACATTCTCTTTTAGAAGTCTTAAAGTTGAAACTTTCACATTTTATTCTTTAACTCATTAAAGTAGAAATGTACATTTCTCTTGAGTTGACTCATTTTCTTGCTACCATTTAAGACATTTCTTTCCTCATTTCTTGTTCTTGTTATTAAAATGCCTTTTTCTCAGATAGAGCCTGGGTTATAATAGTTCTGTCTTTTTATATGTGTTAGCATTCTACTTTGAAAGAATGGGTTGTTTTTATGGAGGAATGATGATTAAAATAAAATGATAGCTTACACACAAACAGCTTCCCTTCCAGCCTAGACATTTCACTGGAGGGTACTTTTTAGTGTGATAGTATCTTCTCCCCGATACTTTTCTGTCTGATGTCTTAAGGAAAACAGGTGTGTCCTAGGTAGCAATAGAAAAGCAGGCTGACTGCTCATGCTATTCCATCACCCAAACTCACGTCTGTAGCCTCTTGGCTGGTGACAGAATCATGCAGTATTACTTTACTGGCCTTTGACAATGTCATGCTCGCCCCCAGGATTACTTCTAGTTGTCAGTGAACAGTTAGGTGTTTGCTAGGTCTGTGAATATTTATGTCTTCACCTTCTTTGCTTTGTCCTGTTTTGCCTTCCATGAGTGTGTGATGATTTCTCAATACTTTGAATGTAGCATTTGAAAAAGGAAAGCCAGGGGCAGACCTGACATTCATCTACAAACCTTTCTCTCACTTGCTGATGCTGTGGTATGTATATCCTTGCAAGTCTGCGATAATTCTCTATCAGGGTATCTACTTAAGAAAACAGACAACAATGTAGCAGGTAGATGGATATGCTGGAGATAAATATGTGACAAAATAGCCATAGGTATATGTAAAATAGATCCATAATGGATAGACAGATGATAAATACATAGAAAATACATGATAGAAGATATTTGATAGATGACAGATGAAGAAAAGCAAATGATAGATAATAGGTGATAGATAGATAGAGGATAGATAGATAGATAGATAGATAGATAGATAGATGATGATAGATAGATAGATAGATAGATAGATAGATAGATAGATAGATAGATAGACAGTTTATAAACAGATGTATTGGATAATAGAAAACACATGGAAGATACATGCTTGTTCAAATAGGTACCCAACCTTTTACGTACATCTGTTCTTTTGTAGATCACAAAGACTTCCTGCTGTTAGCTTTTCCTAAATTATGTGATACACTTCTCAACCCTAGGATCTAGCATGCACAAATCAGAACACAGAGTTCAGAATATCAATTTTTGGTTCCCTCATTTGATTCATCCTCACCCTGTACACCACAGGTAGCTAAAAGATAGTAATTTTTCTCATAACCCAAATTGATGGTAATTCCCCTATATCTTATTCTGTGCTTTTTTTTTTCTTAGAGTTGGCAAGTTTTGTTATTGAATAGCAAAATTATCCTTAATTTTTCAGAAGAAATTAGAGCGAATGTTTTATAAGATATATTAGTCCTTCATTCTAAAACACGAGTTTCATTCCATTATCTAAGTAAGCATTTAAGGAGTGTTTAATAAAATCCCAGAACTTTCACAAGTTCATTATTGTCAAAGGACCGCTGAGGAAGCAGAGGCGGTCTGATGATATAGTCTCTCGGTTTCCTGTGAGTGAGTTTTTATAAACATCAAACAAAAGCAACAGGATCTTCTCAATTAAAAGATAACGATTTCTCTCTTCACTTTGCTTTGTGCCTTGAAACCTTATGTAAAGGTTTAAATTATTTTGATCGTTCTATAAAACAGATTGTCTTAGCAGGTGGGGCTCATGGCTCTAGCCTGTTCCTTTCCATTATCTAACTCTATACTAATTTAGTCGCATCCCTTCCTGTGATCTGCTTTCTTCAGCCGTTATTAGAAGGGATTGTAACAGGTTGCAATTTTATTTCTAACCCTAAAATTCCATGGTTGAGTCATTCACTCAAAATTTCACAGTACATAGAATATGAGGTTTTAAAAGGTGGTATTAAAAACCCCAGGGTTTAGATCAAGGTGAAATAAATACTTCGTGAATCTACCATTTAACCTTTCCAACTGACTTTTTTTGTCAATGTCCTACTCAGTTGTCCTCTTCAACCAGAACAGACCTTTGATGTATCTTGACCGCATTTTTTATTTCTTTTATTTTTGATATTAAAATATAAATAATTTCTTTCTTCCCTTTTCTCAGTCCAAACACACTTGTATGCCCTTCCCTGCTCT